>NC_057349.1:149949974-150253674 GCF_016509475.1 Prionailurus bengalensis | reverse complement strand
CATCGTGGGGCGGAGGCAAGTGTGAGTCTAGGGCGGGCCATCGGTGCCCGGGCCTCGTCTATGGGTTAAGGGTCTCTTCTTCCTCTGGGAGGCCTCAGCATTTGTCTTCCGGCTTTTCAACGGGTTGGGTCAGGCCCACCCAGATTATCCGGGACGATCTTCCTCCCTTCAGGTCACACCCGTACACTACGTCGCACAGGCTTATGGACTTCGGTCACATTTACATTTGCCGCAACACTTACGTGAACGCTTGGGTCACTGACAACCGTAGCCTTGCCTGGTCGAGTGCATCCTTTGCCAACTTGGACCCGTCCGGTCTCCTTAGCCGGCAGCCAATCTCCAAGTAAAGACAATAACGAAGTCACACTTTTGCCCAACGCGACCCAACCCAGAATGCACGAAACCCCTTCTCCAGAAGTGGAGGTGAAGTCCTTGTGTGATGGTTACCCTGGTCTGGATATTCTGTATTTATACCGTGACATAAAGTTAATCTCTCTCAGTTCAGCTACGTCAGATGATGACAGAAGAAGAAAGGAAGAAACAAAAATATCTTGATAGTACATACACGGATGTTTTCAGAACAAAAGAAGGAATGACTACTCACGACGATCACAGGCCTTTCTGTAGCTGGCCACTAAGTCGTGGCTGGTATTTGCTGCTGCCTTTTCTGCCCACCTGTTCTGTATACCCTTTGGTCTCAGCAAACACCTCAGCTGCCCGTGCTTCTTTCCCTGGCTCGGTCCTGAACGACCTTGGCCGCTACGAGCGTCCTCCTTGAATGGAGTTGTGGTTTTTCCACCGTATGATTTTCAGGACATGGTCGCACTGAGAGACATCCTGTATTCCAGACCCAGCCCTCCACCGTGGAGCAGTGGTTCAGTGTGCCCTTGGTGGCCAGGGCCATTCACCCAAGTCAGCACAGGAAGTCCCTCTGTGCCTGTCCAGTCAACGCACGAGTGGCTCAAAGTGGCCGGGAGGCAGTTTAAACTTCCGATCAATGAAACCATTGTTGTGTCTCCTGGTGGGAGCATTTCGCCCTCTGGAACTAAGACCTCTAGACTGGTAGACCCTAGGACTGTGGGGTGGGAAGCAAACATTTTGCAGTGGGTCACTAGGGCGTCAAATGGGACAGCTTCCTTTTTTTCTTGCTGTTGATGAAGATAAACACGTTGGAACTTTTCTTTTGGAGGCAAGAAACAGATGGGATTAACTAAAAATAATAAATACGTGGGCATTCCAAAACCAAAAAAAGTAACCAGCGTCCTTTGGACGTCTGCTTTCCTCCTTCTGGATTCAATACGAAGAGCACTCTCTTCCTGCTTCCCGCCGCACATGCATAAGGTACTCGCATGTACTCAGTTACGTGCCCGTGTCCCGACTGGGTGATTTGCATCTCACTCACTTAATATTTCATTCACTTATTCACTGACTCATTCACCCATACACTCATTCATTTGCTCAAGAAGCGTTTATTGAATAAAACCAGGTGCCAAGCTTGGCCCCAGGTGCGGGGGATGCCTCGGTGCAGAAAATACAACCATTTCTACCCTCATAGACCTTACAGTCAAGTGCATTTTAAGGAAGCGGCTGCTAATATCCCGACCCCTAGATCTCACGGTGAAAGGAAGAGAAACTGTGATCTTCAGCTTCCCTTAGCAGTGCCTCGATTTGCTTTTCTTTGGAAGACGATGCAGTCAGCACTAAAGGGTAAGCCACAGCACGGTGATGATCCACTCCAGTGGAGATGTGCGTTAGCCGTTCTCCTTAAAGAACACGGCAAGCACTTTAGGTTTGAGAAGTTTCCCCAAACTTATCTTGGCACCTTGAGAACAAGAACGATACATTTTTACTGGCGATAAAGAAAATACACTAACCAAAGAAAAGAGAGAACCCATAGGATCTTATAGGTGTGGAAAAGTGGTTGACAAACTTGATGATAAGAATGTTTGGCCATCTTGGAATAGGAGAGGACTTCCTCTCCTCGACAAAAAGAATATATGAAAAATCTATAATAAACATCCTATTTATTGTAAGATAATTATTCTCTCTTGATTGGGAACAAGATTGTCCTCACCACTTGTATTCAACGTTTTGTTAGAGGTTTCAGATAGTTCAAGAAGGCAATAAACAGAAAAATGTCATAAGGACCAGAAGGAAAATAAAACCATCACCATTACAAATGATGTTGTTGACACATGTTGAAAACCCTATGAAATATACAAAAAAAGCTTTCAAGAATAGATGAGTTGAGCAAGGTCACAGGATGTAAAGTGAATAATGAAAATCAATTGCATTTTCTTAAGTTGGCAATGAACAACTGGAAAATTAAGAAAAAAATTAAAAAATGGCTTCAAACAGAGAGGGAGGCAAACCATCAGAGAGCCTTAAATCCAGAGAACAAACTGAGGGTTGATGGGGGACAAGGGAGAGGGGAAAGTGGGTGATGGGCATCGAGGAGGGCACTTGCTGGGATGAGCACTGGGAGCGATGAATCATGGGAATCTACCCCCGAAACCAAGAGCACACTGTATATGCTGTATGTTAGCTAACTTGACAATAAATTATATATATATGTGTGTGTGTGTGTGTGTGTGTGTGTGTGTGTGTGTATAATAAAATAGCATCAAAACCATGAAATGCCTAGGGATAAATCTAGTGAGATATATGTGAGACCTTCACACTGCAAAATAGAATACATTGCTGATAGATATTAAAGAAGATCTAAATAAATGGAGAGAGGCACCATGTTCATGGGTTGGGATACTCAATATTATGAAGATCAATTTCCCGAAATTGATATAGACTCAGTGCAATCTTTATCAATATTCCACCAGAGTTTTTTTTTTAATGTAGAAATTAGCAACGTGATTCTAAATGTTATTTGGAGATTCCAAGGGCCTAGACTAATCAAAACATTTTTTGAAAAGAACAAAGTTAGAAGACTTACACTACCTGAATCACGACTTACTATAAAGCTACAGTTATGAAGACAGTTTGCTATTGGCAAAAAGATGGACATATAGATCATGTAACAAAATAGAGTCCAGAAATAAATCCATACGTTATAAAGTGGATTGATTTTCTACTGGTGCCAAGTTAATCAAATGGAGAAAACAAAATCCCTTTAAAGAAATGTTGTTGGGACAACTACATATCTGTACGGAAATAAAAAGGGACCTTGACCTCTTTCTTTCTGTATGCACATAAATTAATTTAAATGGAGCATAGACCTAAATACGTTTCAGAACTATAAAGCTTCTAGAAGAAAATATAGGACAAAATCTTCGTGAGTCTGAGCTAAGCGAAGATTTCTCGTGCAAGATACTGAAAGCACTAACTACGGAAGAAAAACATGACACATTGAACTTCATGAAAATTAAAATATTCTCTTCATCAAAGAATAGCTTTAAGGAAATAAACGGGCAAGCCATAAACTGGGAGAAAATATTTGCAGCACATAGAGCTGACCAAGGGCTTCTGCCCAGAATATATCGAGTTCTCCTATGAATCGGCAATAAAAGATAAACAAGCCAACGGAGGATGAAGACAAGGCTCGAACCGTGTACAGCAGTAGGGAGCGTGGAAAGGTGTTCGACATCCCAGTTGTTGTGGAAATTCAAATCGGACCTCAGTGGAACACTTTCATCGCCGCTGGTATGCTTGGCGTGTTGGCGGCCGTGTGAGGTGGGGCAGCCACGTTGAAAACTCTTTGCACTTTCCACGTGAGTTAAACACACCTGCTTCCCGTGATGTAGTGTCCCACCCCTCGGTATTTACCCAAGAGAAGTGACAATACGGGTCTATGGAAATCCTCAGTTCGATGTGCAAAACAGCTGAAACGGGAAGCACGCAGAGTTCGGGGAAGCGGAGAAGTGCATCGTGCCACGGCCACACAACGTCACACTACTCAGTAGCGACAGACACCCCGCAGCAGCACGGACGCGCCACGGAAAAGGCGGCAGCACCCGAGGCCACGTGCCGAGGACCGCCCACCGCGTGACCCGCTTACGCGGAGTCCAGGGACCGGCGACATGAATCGTAGGGGCAGAAACCGGGCGTTTGGTCGGAAAGGCAAGGAAGGGAACTGTCCAGGGTGACGGAGGGTGTGCTCCCCGTCTTGCGTGCGGTGTTCCGTGGGTGCGTGCAAGTGTGCGAACAGTGAACCGGGCACGGAGGGTCGGTGTTTTATTTGCATGAAAACCGAGAGAGAAAACGCATTGTGCTTCAGCTCCTGCCAACTGCAGTGCCCCGCCCTCCTCCCGACGGATCTTCCTGGGCTAGAGAGACCCCTGGGCCCGGCCTCTGTGACCTACTCGTTCTGGCCCTGCGACCTTGGGCAAGCGTTTGGGGACAGAGTTCCCTCCGTGTGAACTGGGGGAAGACCCACTCTGCGGATCTCGCAGATACAGTTAGAAGGGCCGTGGCGGCACACGTGGGTTCAAAAGCGTGTATTGAGCTGGGCCCACGGTCACCAGGATAGGAAGATGTGGTTCCCCTTCTGAGGCAGAGTCCTGACGGAAGGCCAGACACAGTGAAGTCTCTCTCTCTCTCTCGTTGTACATACATTTTCCTAGTCTTTTCTTTTTAAGTGTATTTATTTTGAGAGAGAGAAAGAGAGAGAGGGCTCACGTGCGCGGGGGAGGGGCAGAGACAGACGGAGAGAGAGAGAATCCCCAGCAGGCTCCTCGCCGTCAGCACAGAGCCTGACGTGGGGCTCGAACTCACGAACCTCGAGCTCACAACCTGAGCTAAAGTCGAGAGTCGGGCGCTTCACTGACTGAGCCACCCCGGGCCTCACATTTTCCTAGTGGCACAAAATCATCGTAGAAGAAAACGCACAAAGAAAAACAAACAATTCCGGGAGCGCCTGAACGTGGAGGCAGCACGTGCTGTCACTGCAGGATTTTCAAGCCCCTTTACTAGGCGTATATTTTCCCCTAAAAATCCCAATTATATTGTCCACACCGTGTCAGAGCCCTTCCGTTTCACATGGCGCATAAATGTCCCACGCGATCGGACGCTATCCTGCAGCCCCAGTTTTGACTGCGGCGTGGAGCCCTTCACATAAAGGTAGGTGGGAGGGGGCCCGGGGCGGCCGCGGGGAGTGCCCGGCAGGGGCCTCGGTGGACCAGGGAGGCGAGAGGTCCGTGTCGCGCTGAGGGAACAGGGTAGGTGGGAGGGCCACGCCGCGGTGGCTCAGAGCAGGCGCCGCTTGGACGTGAGGGTGCTGGGTGTGCTGCCTGCCGGGGCCAGGGAAACAGAGGCCAGCTCGCCTCTCCGCAATCCTGCTCTGAGGCCACGTGTGCCGGTGTCACCTTCTTCAGGGAGCGTCCGGTGCAGGGACAGGCGAGGGGCAGGTGGCGGGCCACAGGCCGCAGGGAGGAGAGGAGGTCCCGCTGAGTCCCTCCTGCTGCAGAGCTGGGCCCGCCCCGACCGGCCAGCGGCTCTGTCCCGCTGACCGTGTTTCCGCACGGCCAGGCTTGCTGTCCCGCGGGGAGCCGGGCGGGCCTCTCCCTGTTCGCATTGTGTGTGCGGCCCGGCGCCCCCGCCCAGGACGGGAAGCCGCGCTGCAGACCCGTGAGTGCTCTCTGAATAGAATTCCTGAGCCAGCAGTCCGCACGGAAGGCCCGGTGGCGGCGGGGAGGGTCAGGTCGGGGCTGCGGTCAGCCGCAGGGCCCTGGGAGGACTGTCAGGCCGGCCACCGTTCCCTGTGGTCAGGAAGGACCCCTCTGGCTCCACCAAGGCCTCTCCTGACCCTCTGAGCCTCCCTGTCTCCAGACGGTGCTCTGGTCCACCCCAGGCCGTGTGTGCGTGGAGTCGGGGAGGACAGCGGTCCTGAGCCGCCCCTCTGCCCCGGGAATTCCTGGCCTGGCAGAGGCCTGATTGTACCTCTCTCCACGGCTGACCCGCATGGCGTTAGCTCCCCTCCCCTGCAGCTTCTTCGTCAGACTCACACTGGGCCTGGAGAATCCCAGGGAAGCCGGGGCGGGGACGAGGCGCAGGCTCCGGAGCCCAGCTCCCCGGCAACCCCTGAGTTTCGCCAGGATCTCACGATCCGGTCAGCTGCGTCCACCCTGAGCAGAGAGCTTCCGCCCTCGGAAGCTTCTCGCGAAAGGTCTCAGTAATATTTGCATCACTCGATTGCTGCAAAGAGGCAAAGGCATCATAACGAGCGTCTGGAACATAGTAGGTGCTCAGAAATACCGCTCTCTACTTTTCCCCTTTGCCGAGTGCGCAGTGGTTGGGCACGGAGGCCGTGGGTGTCGGGGTACGGTTTTTCCCTCGAGGCTGGCAGGATCCACAGGGTGGCATTTCCTTCTTTTCATGCCCGTGAAAGTTCTATAAGGTTGTTTGCCGAGAAGAGGTATCTTGGAGAGGGCTTTCTTGTCACTGTCAAGAACAAGCTCTTGTAGAAATGCTTTTTCTTTTGCTGAGAAGTTTGGGATTCGGGTCTTTCTACGAAGCACTTTAAGGAGAACCGTGAACTAGGAATGTCTCTTAAAATGACAGGATTAGAGTTTCTGCTGAGGGCCGGGAGGACCAGACTTAAGAACAAATACCTGCTCACCCTCAAGCCCCGGCCGTCCCCCCAGCCCTGACCCCGCGGTATGAATGATCGGTAGGGCTCACTGACTGTGTGGCCTGGTCACCAGGCTTCAGGGCCCCCAGAGCCACATGAGGAGCCGCGTCCTTGCAGCCTTGTCCCTCCATCGCGTGGCTTCATGATAGTGGAAACTTTCAGGCTCAAGGGAAATGTGTTTCCAAAGTATATGAGCAGACGGATACGGATTCAAGGAATGTGTGTGACAAGGAGAGGAAGAGGAGGAGGGTGTCCCCCAGCGGGCGAGATCTGCGGTTTGGGGGAGCCTGGGGGGCGCCTAGATCGGAGGGCCCCGGACGACAGGGGACAGCTGGGCTGCCTCGGCGAGGGTCCCATCCAGGCTTCCGGCCGTGTGTGTGAGATGATGACACGGAACGTCTGCCGGCTTCCCCAGGACATGTGTCCCGCAGAGGAGGTGCCTGGTGAACTTAGGGGTGTCACCGCCCCGGGGATCGGCCCTCCTGTGCCCTGGGGACGGCATCTCACCCCCTGCACCACCTGAAGCTTGCTCTCAGTCCCAGCTAGACCATTCACCACCCGGGGGAACTTTCTCTTACGCACAGGTGTATGCTGGGTACTTAGCAGAGCTTGGTACACAGTAGGCACTTACTAAAGTAGGCTCAGAAGCCGGACTTTGGGATTGTTAGCAGGCACACACAGCCGCTGCCCACGGGAGGGGTCCGGGCCGGGCCCCGGCTCCTGGGAGGCTGTGCACCCCACCCACCCACCCACGGCCTCTCTCGGGAGAAGGGTGGGATTCTCTGCCCGGGCCCCCGACCTTGCCCCGGGCACGTGCAGGGCTCGCTGAAGCTCAGGCCCCGGGAGGGCTGCCTTCGTCGACCTGCAGCCACGGCTGAGCGCTGGCCCCCCGGACTGCGGCCAGGGCACGCCCTTGGCATCCACTCGGTTTACTCCCCCCGGGACCCAGCGCGGCGGGGGGGAGGGCAGCCTCGCAGTCTCGGGCTGATGGGAAGCAGTCTCTGAAAAGGCTGTAATTACACGCAAATTGCCCAGGGGCCTGGGGAGTTCAGGGGCCGGGCACCCAGAGGTCGGGTTTGTTGTGGCTAATGGTCCTGCCTGGCCCGGAACCTCTGCCTCCAGGCCGACGGCACATTCTGGCAGGAAGTGTTTGTTGCACAAGGTCCAGCCCGGGTCCAACCACGCGGTCAAGTTCAGAAAGGCGGAAAACGGTAGGCCGAGCGTCGGTCTCCCAGGAATGAATGTAGGCCATTGTTTAAAACAAACTGTTTGTTCAGAAACCCCACACTTGTCCAAACGCCGAGACAGGGGCGGGGGTCCACAGTGGGAATCAGCACGAGGAAGGTCAGAAACTCCAGGCCGGCGGGCCCCTCCAGCGAGCGGGTCAGGCAGGCTGCGCTGGGGTCGAGGGCCGCGGGGATCTCCTGCATACAGCCCGCCCTCGACTCGGCCACCGGCGGAGTGTCCCCTGAAGCTCCCCCCAGGAGCGAGTCCCCGTGCGCACCTGCAGCTCCCCACTGAGGGCTTCGGGGAGGCTGGCCTCACAGGCGCCAGGTGGCCCGGGTGGCCCGGCGGAGACGGAGGGCTGTCCTCGGGCAGGTGGGTGTGGGAGAATGAGGAGGACGTGGCCAGGCTTCGTATCGGGAGCACGAGGATCCACGCCGACGGTGCGAGGAAGAGGGGAGAGGGGGTCTGGTTCCAGTCGCGGTGTGGGAGGGGGGCGGGGTGGGGCCCGGGAGGGCGAAGCGGGGGACCCTGCCGTGTCGGATTTGAGGCTAACCGGGGCCGGTACGGACGGGTGGGCTGAAGTGTGCCCGTGGGGTGAGGCCTGTGGGCGCACCCGCCAGTGACCCGCCTGCGGAATTATCTCCGAGGCCTGGTGGAGGAAAGCGCGTAATGGAGCCCGGGGTCTGGGGGCCACGGAAGCACCGTCCCCGGCAGCTGGGCAGCCTCCGCGGGGCGGGCTGGGGCTTGTAGCCCAGAGTGGACTTTGGAGCCGGGGCCCAGATTTCAGCTCTGCTCCCCATCAGCCGTACACGGGGCCTCAGCAGGGGCGCCTCCGACACAAGTCACGTATGTCGACCCCGGCAGCTCAAGAGGGAAGGACGTTATGGCCCCAAGAACTGAGGGCCTGGCAGAAGCCGCTGGTTTGGGACGAGGCGACAAGGTGTCTCCCCCCCGCGCCTGCCCTGCGTTCGCTTTGCTCCCAGGCAGGCCTGCTCCTCCTGGGGGAGACGGTCACCCAGGGCACCAGAGACAAAAGAAAACCCTCCCGGTGGGTCCTACTGGGGTCTTGCCTGGGGAAGCCGCAGGAACGCGAGGTCAACACGGGCGGGGAGCGACGCCGGACAGACGGAAAGTGACAGACATACACGAGTGCACATACTCGTGTCTCCGGGCCTCAGTTTCCCCTTCCGTAGAGTGTATGTGCCATCTGACGGTGTTCGGCCAAGTGGGTGCTGACAGATGGCGTCAGTGCGTCCTGGGTCCTGGCTGGCACAGCCGCGGCCCTCGGCCTGGTGTGGAAAGACACCGGTCCTTCTGGGCGTCAGGTGTGCAGGGAGGGCTCCGTGTCACCGCCCGGGGGTCGTGGCTGCGGGGTCCAGGGCCGCGTGGAGACCTGGGGACGCGAGGACGGGCTCACAGCTGGTGCACGGTGCTCTGAGCCTCTGAGGCTGCATCTAAGACGCGGATGGAGAGTGGCCGCAGGAAGAACGCCCAGCTAGGGGCCCGCGGGGGGCCACCGCCAGCCCCCTGCGTGGAGAGCCCGTGTCTCCAGAGCCACGCGAGCTTCCGTAGCTACCAGGAACTTGAGATTGCTTACTGCACACGTGAACTTTCCCATCTGACCTATGAGAGACGTTTCTGAATGTTTTCTGCCCCATTTCTTCTTTGAAAGAGGACCGCGAGGAAGACCCGGGAAGGGAAGGACGCATTTCTGTGCCCGCGTGGGCCTCTCCAGGCCTCCCCGAGTCCCGCCGCCCCCTCCGGGAGCCGGGCACTCAGGCACTTCCGAAAGTCGGTCCCCGCATCACGGTCCATCACCTGTTCTCCTTCTTTTTAACTTAAAAAAATAAAAGTTTATTTATTTATTTGGGATGAGGACTGGCTGTGATATGTGGGTGACGAGTCCCTGGAATCTACTCCTGAAATCATTATTTGCACCACCGTATGCTCACCAACTTGGATGCAAATCAAAAAAAAAAAGAAAGAAAGAAAAGTTTATTCATTTATTTTAAAAGAGACAAAGAGACTGAGTGAGGGAGGGGCAGAGAGAGAGGGAGGGAGAGAAAATTCCAAAGTTCCAAGCAGGCTCCCAGCTGTCAGCACAGAGCCCGACGCAGAGCCTGCGAAGAGTGAGATCGGGACCTGGGCTGAAATCAAGTCAGACGCTTAACGGACTGAGCCACCCACGCACTCCCTGGCCCCAGTTCTGTGCTGATTTATGGTCAGTCCCCATTCAAAAAATGTGTTCGGGGGCCGGCGGGGGCGGGGGGCGCCTGGGTGGCTCAGTCAGTTGAGCAACCGACTTTGCCTCAGGTCATGATCTCGCGGTTCATGGGTTCAAGCCCCACCTTGGGCTCTGTGCTGACAGCTCGGAGCCTGGAGCCTGCTTCGGATTCTGGGTCTCCCCCTCTCTCTGCTCCTCCCCCACTCACACTCTCTCTCTCTCTCTCTCTCTTTAAATTTAAATAAACTTGGGGTGCCTGGGTGGCTCAGTCGGTTGAGCCTCCGGCTTCGGCTCAGGTCATGATCTCGCAGTTCATGGGTTCAAGCCCCACCTTGGGCTCTGTGCTGACAGCTCGGAGCCTGGAGACTGCTTCGGATTCTGTGTCTCCCTCTCTCTCTGCCCCTTCCCCACTCACACTCTGTCTCTCTCTCAAAAATAAACATTAAAAAAATAATAATAATAAAAAATGTATGGGGGGAGTTATTATCAGTATGGGAAAGATCTAAAGACTAGAGGCTTATAAAAGATTTCCACTCTCAGCCACCCTATCAAGGACCTGCCCATACTCTCTGTGTTAGCCTCAAATAATAATATCTGAGCGTTTGAACCTATCAGGTGAATAATGTCGTCTTGTCACAATTGGGAAGGTGTTGTCCTGTCAAATCGCCATTCCCCAGCCAGCTTTGACTTTTATTTTTGAGCTCGCGGTAAATTCTCGCCAAACAAACAGCTGCGAAATCTGGAATCTGCCATTTCTGTCCTATGACGAGGGTGGATTAACAAAACGGGCCCAGACTGCCTCACGCTTCTCACTAATATATTTGCAAATGAGGAGAGAATTGGCAAGCGGGGCTCCGAGTTGCTCTGCCAATCACCCTGAATTTTCTCTCCGCATTTCCTATCGAGACAGACAGATTTGAAATGGTTGAGCAGCTTTTGGCTCAGTAACCTGCAACGTAAGCTCATCAGCCCTGTCGAATGGGTGGCAAAGCCCAGGAGCATCTCTGCCTCGCGGGCTCTAGGGCAAGGCCGACCAGCGGCCAGACTCCCGCCGGATCCACGGCCCTGGACAATTCCTCGCGGGGTAACACGGATGGTGACGAGCACTCAGGGCCTCGATTCTGTGCGAGGACACCCCTACCCAGCGGACAGCTGAACCCTCAATAAAGTACAGGTTACTGAAATCATGGATTGCGGAAGCAGAGCTCAGCTGTGTTTCCGGGGGGTCGGGGGGTGGGCGATGGTGGGGGACGGTGGGGCTGCCCCCCGCGGGCTGCCCAACGCCCAGAGCCCCTAGGTGGTGTTTCCTTCTGCCACGGGATAGTGTTATTTGTCTGACCGCCGACGCTTTATGCGGCCTGCCTGCACGTGCTCCCATTTGTAAAAATGGGGATGATGACGATGCTTTGCTCGCGGACCATCAAGTAAGACCACGGATTTTGGAACGCTTGACAGCATTTGCTCCTTGTAACCACGTAAATTATAGGCGAGTCACCATGGTGCAAGGTTGCTCGAGCCCCGCTCTGTGCTGAATGTGCTGAATGTGCTGAATGTGCTCATGTGATCGCCAAATACAAGTTTAAGGTCAGTGGAACCAGAGTGTCACCAGGTGCACCTAATTGCAAGAACTGCCAAGGAGGAAAACTGGGCGGGGAAACTCACCCCACCAGGTGTCAAAACACAGTATGACGTTAGGCGAATCAGGAGTCAGAATTTAGCGGTACAGAATGGAGACCCCAGGTTCATATCAATTAGTAAGGGAAATTGTAGATTATTTAATAAGTGTATTGGGACAATCATTGATTTATTTGGGGGGAAAAGATCTCAAGTCATCGTATTTGCAAAAATAATTTCCAGGTAGGGAACTGAATGTTATTAAAAAAATTCTAAAACTCATGCCTGAAAACAAATGACATGCTATTTCTGTTTTCTGGGGGGAGAAAAATTATTTTATCTTACTTTATTTTGTTTTAATTCTGGTACAGTTAACATACAGTGTTATATTAGTAGAAACTCCTTTTTTTTAATTAAACAAATGTTTTTTAACGTTTATTTATCACAAGCAGGGGAGGGACAGAGAGAGAGAGGGAGACACAGAATAAGTGGGCTCCAGGCTCCGAGCTGCCAGCTCGGAGCCTGATGCGGGGCGCGAACTCACAAACCGTGAGGTCATGACCGACGAAGCCACCCAGGCCCCCCGGTAGAAACTCCTTCTTGAGCAAGAGCCAAGAAGACAGAGAAACGAAAGACTGATAAATGGCCACCAAACATTTTGGGCGCTTCAATCTTTCCCACCAGGCTTTCCCTGAAGGACTAACAACACAAGCAGACGAGGTCACAGGGTCGCGACTGGCTTTGAGCAGCAAAGTGGTGCTGTGCCTCGAGCCACCCACTGTGTCCGCTGTCCCCCACGTGGCGTGCTGGCTGTCATACGCAGGCTGGGAGAGACCCCAGTCGCCTGAAGGAGAGCGGAGGTCCCGAGCAGCTGGCGGTCGGAGTCAATGTCAGCGTGTGGGAGGGCCATCATCTTCCCTTTCCCAGCGTGGCCCGGCCCGGCCACTGCGGCCCTGTGCCTGGCGCGGTCATCTGCAGGAAGCGAGATTAACGCTCCTTTGTTTCAAGCCCCAAGTTTTCTTGCACAGCAACACATAACGGAAACACCCCTTTCCCCACGGCCGTGCGGAGCCCGAGCGTGTGGCTCTTTTCTGGGACCCTGCTCCGTGGTCCTTGTAGCCAGACGCCCACCAACGCCACAGAATGAGGGAGGTCCCTTGGCCTTCACACCGTCTCCAAGTGTTCTGCGTAGGGTTCTTCCCCTTATTAGATCTATTCCCTTTGTGTTTCCTGAATACAAAAGTATCTCATCTATAAAGAGGTGGGCCAGGCTCTCCGGGACCTCGTTGAATGGACGTGACAACGGCAAGTATGTTCGCCACGTTCCCAACCTCCAAGGGAAAGTTGTCAGTGTTTCACATGATGTGTGCTATTTGGGTTGATATTTTCCTTTGGGGTGCATAGCCTTTATCAGATGATGGGCATCCCCTTTCATTGCTACGTTGCCAAGACTTTTTACACCGTAAATGTTTGGATTCCATTCAATCCCTTTCCTTGCATTTTTGAGATGACCCTATGTCTTTTTTCCATCATTCCCTCTTCTTTAATTTTTTTAGGGTTTACTTATTTTTGAGAGAGACAGAGAGAGAGGGAGAGAGCGCAGGGGAGGGGCAGAGAGAGAGGGAGACACAGAATCTGAAGCGGGCTCCAGGCTCTGAGCTGTCAGCACAGAGACAGAGGCGGGGCTCGAACCCATGAACCGCGAGATCATGACCTGAGCCGAAGTCGGCCGCTCAGCCGACTGAGCCACCCAGGGGCCCCTCCTCCATTCTCTTAATAGGCTGAAACATTGGTGGGTTTTCAAACGTTAGGACAATCTGGAGTTTCTGCTGTCAACCAAGTTTGGTTGCTCTGTATTTTTCTTTTTTTATGTCGTGGGATTCAATTTGCCTTTTTCTCCTTCTATCTTTTTGGAGAGATCGGCCTGTATTTTCCCTTTTGTAGTATCCTCACCGGATTTTTCGTATAACAATTTTGCTGGCCTCACAAATCAGAAGTGTTGCGACTCCCAGGGGAAGGATGGCTGTTGGATTCAGGGTAGCGCGCACCTGGAGTGAGCTCCTGACTGGTGCCAGGTACGAAGCCCCCCACCCTCCTCGTTTGCTCCCCCTGCCGGGTCTCCCCTTCCTCTGCACCCACCCCATTTCCACTGTGCTTCTAGACCCCTCTTGGGCTGGCCCCACAGGAGAAGCTGGGGCCCTTGGGTGTGTTCCATGCTTCCACTCTGGGGCCTGTTCACCTGCATGGTCTGGCCCTCTGCCCAGCCAGGCTGTCTCGTGGGCTCCACTGTGGCCCGTGCTGAAGGCAGCACTTGCACAAGCCGGGGCTCCACAGGTCCCGGGGTGGGGGGGGGTGTGTGCACTGTGTGGACGGCACAGCCGCATCACCTGAGCTCAGCACGGCCTCCCGCGCAAGCACCGTGGCGAGGCTTGCCACGCCCATCACCTGGGTGCAGGCAGAGGGGGAACGGGGCGCAGGAAGCTCCGGGGACATGCTGCTGTGGGCGAATAATTACTTTGCCACAGTCTGTTTTCGGCTTGGCTTGGCTTTGTTCTAAACACTGTAATGTCGCTCGTCCACCTCTTTGCTGATCGCTATCCCACCGGGGTAATGACCAGCTTTGCTCTCACGGAGGGTATTTTTGACTACGAGTTATCTTCTCAGATTATTTTAAGTGGACAGAGAGGAGGAGGCTGTATGTTTAAAAGCAGGGAATGGCCCCGGTCAACAGGGTGATGAGTAAGATGATACTTGCAGAAGCAGAAGCCCTGGCCAGCAGGGTGGAGAGGCCGGGGCCAGGGCAAACGTCCGGCCTCATCTCCTCTTTCGAGAAGAGCGATTATGTTTCGGAGAATGCTGGTCGGCACGGAAAAGCAAAAAAAAATCCACCTTGGGTTTCACCACCTCGAACTCAGTACTGCGCGTGTCTGGTAAACGCTTCAGAGCGTCCTCCAGACGGCTTTTCTCACGGCTGGAAATCATTTTACAAAAATAAGATCGGTGATTTTTACGATACGTCACTTAACAGATTGCGCGTTACTTGCAATTAACCAAAGGAAATGAAAAGAAAGGAAATATAAGTTAAGATGCGTGTGTGTTCTTCTAATTAGTGATATTCCTTCTTAAAAACCCAACGTTCTTTTTTAGATTAAAAAACTGTAACGTCATAACTTGAAAACCCCGTGGATCCCCCTTTGCGCGCTGGCCTGTCCCCCAGCCTCTGCCCCCGCCGCCACGGCCAGCGTCTACACCATGTTCGCAGACCTGACTTCTTGCCGCCTACACTTCGTCCTGCACCCGTCAGGGCCCCAGGATTCCCTTCTGGTCCTTTCTGCATTCAGGGAGGCTAGCGGCTTTCTACCCCAACCTTTTCACCCGTCGGTTTTAAAGACATTTCGATTCAGCTGCTGTCTGGCTCCATTCCTGACGTCCCGTATTGCTTTCAACCAGGCTCCGTTGGCTCCGTGCTGTGGGTGAGCAGCCCCGTGGGTGGGCGTGATTCTTGGGGAGCCCGGCCCGAGGGGCTGATTCCAGAACGTCTTTTGTCAGCAGTGCTGCTGGCAGAGTCTGAGGCCCACCTGCTTCCCCCCTGTAGCCGACACGGATGCCTACCTCCTGCCTGGACACTCAGACCAGGCGTCTCTGGTCCCTGAAATCGGTAAAGTCACCAGGACAAGACTCAGTGACCAACGGTTGTGACCAATGTTGCCTGGAACAAGAGAAAGTATCCTTTTAATCTGCAGACTTGGCTCTCTCCCTACCTCAGGAAAATCTTTTCCATTATGTGTATGTGTTTCTCGTGTATTCATTCCTGCGTCTGACCCATCAATTGTCCGGCTCCTGTCTGTGTCTAATGACGTTGAGCCTCACGCAACTGCCATTTTTGACCATTTTTAAACCCGCAGATGTGGCCCTTTCTCACGTCCGGCCGAACACGCGTTCACCGTGTTGCTCTCGTGTTCGTTCTCACTGCGGGACTAGCTCAGCTCGGCCTCAGCCTCTCGGCCGCACAGCCAGGCGTCCCCTGCGTTCGTCCGGTCCCCGTGTTCGGGACACGGCCGTCCCTTCTCTCGCGATCGCTTCTCGGCCTCGATCTGTTTCCCCGCCTCTGCAATGTTTCATTTTTTTTTTTTAATTTTTTTTCAACGTTTATTTATTTTTGGGACAGAGAGAGACAGAGCATGAACGGGGGAGGGGCAGAGAGAGAGGGAGACACAGAATCGGAAACTGGCTCCAGGCTCTGAGCCATCAGCCCAGAGCCTGACGCGGGGCTCGAACTCATGGACCGCGAGATCGTGACCTGGCTGAAGTCGGACGCTTAACCGACTGCGCCACTCAGGCGCCCCTGCAATGTTTCATTTTATCTCATCTCATTTCATCCTTGAATCCTGTTCTGTGTGATTTCTTATTCCCTTTATTTTTGGCTAAGCTTCAAATAACTTCTTATTAAAACCTTTTTTTTTCCTATTTCTTGGAATATGTTTTCAGGGTAGCGTTGACACCTGTATTTTGTGTGTGATTTCCCTCTCCCTGCTTTTTCCTCTTTTTCTTTATGGCTGGGGTGTGCTGAGTTGTCCACATGACTCCCTTCTCCCTCCCTCCCTCCCTCCCTCCTTCTTCCTTCCTTCCTTCCTTCTTCCTTCCTTCCTTCCTTCCTTCCTTCCTTCCTGTGAGCAGCTCTCTCAGAATCATCTCTGTGCCTGAACATAACATGAAGTTCACCTGGGGGGTTGGGCTCTGTACCCTACTCACTGGGCGGGGGGGGAGGGGAGGCTGCTGGAAGGTAGACCTGGGGGCAAAGGTGGAGCGTGGAGCTGAAATCCGCTCTTGTCTTGGTGCCGTTTTGTCAAGAGTTGGGGGTCAGGGCAGACGCCCGCAAGTTCCTAGCGCAGCCTGACCCCTGGGGGCTCCCTCCCTCAGAGCCTCCCCTCCTCCCCTGGGTTCCTGCAGGTGTTCTGACCGCCCCCGTCCCATACACCTGCGTGCTTCGGGAACACCCCACCTGGGACTCCCACCAATCCACCCCCCCCCACTCTTTCTCAGGCTGCTCTCTGTACCGTGGATGGAGGGTTGCGACTTTTGGGACAGCGTTTCATTGATTTTCCCTAAATTGTTCTTTGGTTGTTCCTTTTCAAATTTAGATTTGTTCATAAAACATTTCAGACTTTTGTCCGTGTACTTTCTTCTCCGAGGCTTTGTCTCTAAGGCGATAGGAGCTGTTTGTCCGCCTCTATACTTTCCCTCCTGCCCCTTGTACTTTGCTTTTAAAAGATAACGGCCTGAAATGATAGCCTTATCTTTTTTCCATGTTACTATTGTGTTTTTGAACAGGTTTTTGCTTATTGCTTATCGCTGAGGTTTTGCAGGCTGATGGTGCTGTGGCCTGGGTTTCTTTCAGGGAGGCCCCTTAACGTTCTTAAATAATGTAAAATTAGAGGTAATTTCTGTAATGATCACCTCCTAGGCCTCCTCTGTGGGGCATCTGGCTCACTGGGTCGTTCCCTCCCTGAGCCTCTCCCCAGGTGACCTGGGCACTCCTCCGTCCCTGGTGTGACTTTGCCCCCTCCACCTCTATCCTGGGGGGGTGGCCTCCCACCAGGATAGTGGACTCCCCTAGACGGCTCCCTGGCCCACTCGCAGCCCCAGCCCGTGGTCTTCTGCCCGCCCCCCCCGCCCCCCACCCCCCACCCCAGCCTGGCCGTCCCTTCCGGCTGTGTCCCGTGTCTCTCTTCCCCTCCACCCACGTCCGCTCTGTGGGCAAATTCTGCTGGTTCCGCTTTCGGAGTTCAGACCCGGACCTGACACTTGCACACCTTCTCTGCACAATTCCCGCCACCGAGGTTTCTTTGCCTGAACCATCACAGAGCTTCTGTCCTCAGTCTTTCGGCCTCGTGCCTTTCCTCCCCAGAGTTCACTCTCAGCCAGGCGGCCGGGATCCCTCTCCCTCCCCCTGTGCTTTGGGAACGCCCTCTGCCTGCCCTCAGGGCCTCACCTCTGTGACCTTGACCTTGCTCGCCTCCCTGCTCATCCTCCCCAGCATACTGACCTGCTACTTCCTCTGCCTGGAAGAGGCGTCCCTGTGTCCCGCCACGTCCCCTCGTCCCCCCACAGGGTCCCCCCTCATCCCCCCACATCCCCTGCCCCCCCCCGCAGCATCCCCCTGCACCCTCCCACCCCCCACGTCCCCCCCACCCCCGTGTCCCCTTCTGCGTGAGTCACAATCCTTGTCTGTGTCTCTCGCTAGAGTGTAGACCCTGTGCTGGGAGGAGTTTGATCCGTGTTATTCACGGGGACACGGCACGTAGTGAACAGCAGTGAGTTCCCGTGAACGCACACGCGCACGAATGCGGGTAGTGAGTTATGCTGGAAATACGCTCGGTTCCACTGGGGCTTGGGTTCCCACCCAGTCTGCCGTTCACCTGCCAGCTCTGCGGCCCGAGCCTCTGGCCCCTCAGGCAGGGGGGAGGCACGTCCACCGGCCTCGGCATGGTGCCGAACCTCAAATGTGCTCTCGGCCTCTGCCCTGCAGGCGGGACGGGGCGACCCCAGCTGGGGAGATAAGGACAAGTAAGGGGGACGTAGGGGGTTCATACATAGCGAGTTACGGCGGTGCCCGCACCCCAGCCCGCCCGGGGGAGGGGGACCACCGCCCAGGCCCGTCTGCTCTGTGCCACGGCCACCCTCAACTCCAGCCAAGCGCTCAGCTACCTGACTGGGGACGCTGGCCGCGCCTCACTTTCCCGCCTTCCTCTGAGGTCGCCCAGCAGACCGTGCCGGGGAGCCCCCAGGAGCGCCCCACTGCCGCAGGCTAGGCTGCACGCAAAGATGTAACGTTGAAAGTGTCGACTACGCGGTGTTGCCTCTTTCGTTGGGACACGTCGGGGGCCACGACTTCATGCACAGCATGCACCTCGTCCTCCGCGACTTGTGTCTCACGGATTTTCCCAGCGTCCGGTCAGGCCACCGTGCGGACGATTGTGGAAGCCCTGAAACCTGTCGCTGTACTGAAATTCACAACCAACTTTCTAGAATTCTGCTTTCCTTCCTCGGTTTTATGCAAGTGCCAAATGGTGAGGATTTTATGTGCTCGACATGTCCCTTTAACAGCTTTTCCTCGAACTGCGGGGAAAGAGCCCCCTCATCGTCCCTGCCAGCTGGCTGCCTGCCTCACGGGTGGTGCCAAACGGTGACACAGTCTGTGAGGAAAGCCCAGCCTTAGAAGCACTTGGGTGCAAAGGCCCTGGGGCAGGGCCCCTGCAGGGAAGCAGGTGGGTGTCGGTGTGCCGGCTGGGGGATGCTGTCCTTTTCGGGGCGCCTAGCTGGGCGGGCGTGAAAAGCCTATGCGGGGAGGAAGCTTCAGGAAATATTTCCATTGTTCCAGCTGGACAGACAGAACCTCCGAGAAGGTTCTGGAACACTGCACGGAGGCAGCTGATCTTGCACAGAAACCTTGCCGGCGGGAGGGCCAACAGAGCTACTCAACAGTCTCAGCTGCAGGCTTGCTGTGGGTTACCTGCGCCCCCAGGAATGGCCTCCTGACGCACCTGTTCCCCCAGGAGTGGTCTTCCCACCTACCTGTTCCTCCTTGAACGGCCTTCCCACCCTCCTTTTCCCTGGGAATGGCCTCCTGACCCATCTGTTCCCAGGAATGTCCTTCCCACTCACCTGTTCCCTGGGAATGGCGTCCTGACCCGCTGGTTTCCCAGGAATGGCCTCCCCACATGCTGGGGAACTGGCCACCCAGCTCGGCTCTGATGGCCTCCCAGCCACGTAGTAGCATAACTCGTGGCTAGTTCAGAGTTTCTTTCCCTTTAATCCAAAGGACACACCCTTTTGGAAAATAAAGCGTGTTCTGTGTAAAAACGTAGTGATTACGAGTTCCGAGCCACCCTATTAGGCTATTTCAGGACTGTTCCGAGAGGAAGCCTTAGTTAGCACACACGTGCAAAGGAAGATGATGCTGCACAGACCCAGCTGGGTGGTTAAGCCTAGGGTGCCACACTCACGATCACCCTCGCACGGCGAATGCGTGTCCCTAAGATACGCAGGAGCCCGAGGCCATGCTGGCCGCCTGGAGCGTGGGGACAGAATGGGACTGGGACTCCCTCCCAGAACCCCCCTGCCCCGACCGCAGCCTCCATGCCACGTTCCGCTCCGCTCCTGGGGTTTCTAGGTCCCCTCCCCACACCCTCCCGCCAGGGCCATCGCTCTCATATCTCGTGGTGCTGGAGGAAGTTCCGTCCTCTCGCGCATAAAACAAATGAGCCATTTGTATGTCTTTGAAAGAGGTTTCATGTTAATAAACTCTCACATCAGAAAAGGCCCCGTGTCCCAGTTTTTAATGAGCCAATATCGTCACCACATCTGTACCATTTGCTTGGCACCTGCTTTCTGTCCCTGGGCTTTTTATAGATGCCTGTGTTAGGTTCTCAGCGAGCTCCCAAGCTTTTAAAACCAGGGGCTGCGTGACATCGCGCACCGGTCACACCCCTTTGGCACTGAATGCACGGCGATGGCCTCGAATGTGAGTGAGAGAATGAGTTACGGGGCGCTCCTGGGCCTTAGGGCATTTGCACAACTTTCTCCAGGTTGGAGTTCGGAAAATCGGAGCTAGTGACGTGAATAGCCCCGTTCTCTCACTTACATTTCTGCCTCTGAGGTGGGGAGCGCTGGCTTCGGGGTCAGAACGAGCTGGCGTAAGTCCCAGCCCCCATCCCGTAAGGCAGTATCGCTTAGGCCACATTTCTCGACTTCTCTGAGAACCGCTTTTCTCCCCAACCCCTTCTTCCTCTTGTCTTTTTCTTCCCAAGCCTTGACACCAAAGTCCAGACTGAGTGGGGCGGTTTGGACATGAGGTCAAGGCCCCGCCCCGCACGTCCTGTCCCTGCGGGTTGGTAGCGAGAGGAGAGACCGTCCGTAGCCACCGTGCAGGTGCAAAGTGCTCTCTCTCTTGCCTGGTCTGTCCCCGAGCTGGGCCGCACAAGGAATGCCCGGAGAAGGTGCAGACGTCCTTAAGCTGGAAGGCAAGAAACCTCAACGGGAAGTTCGGCGTGTGCTCTCCAAGGTGTTGGGGGGGACAGGTGCTACCTGCAGGAAATGCTGGTGCTCCAGGGCGTGGCTGGCTGCACCGTGTGCTTCCGGGGTGAAAGCCAGCCAGGGGCTGGGGGTGCGAGCCCGGGCGGGGGTTGGGGTGCAGCGGGGCAGAAGCCGGGGGGGGGGGGGCCTGGGAAGTTGCTGCAGCCATTCAGGTATCAGCTCTGGAGGATGGGAAGGTTTCCAGGGGACTCTCCGCGGCTGCTCCCCCACGTACGTCACTGCTGACTGCGCAGACGCTTTAAGCTTCCGGTCACTTTTGAGTCGGGAGGCCGTGACACTGAGCCCTGCGGAGTTCCCGCTGGTGTGCCGAGGGGCTCGCGGATGCCAGCGTGGCCTTGCCCTCACCCCGGCCGTGTCCGCATCCCGCGGTCCAGCTCATCGAGGGGACCTCCTTCCCCAGCCCTCGGATCGAGGTGGCCTCTGACTTGCTGTGGCCGTGGACCGTGGGGGCCGTGGACTGTGTGGCCGGGGACTGTGGTGTGCTCGTGCTCCCCTCAGAGCCCCGCTGGCCACTTGCTCCAGCCGAGGGTGAGGCCCTGAGAGGCCACCCTGCAGACCTGGCTGACAGACACATAAGCGTCCCCCGGGTCCCCGTCCCGGAACTTGCCAGCCACCACCCACATTTATGTTGGGGGTCTCGTCTCTTGCAATTGTCACTGTGACAACAGATAACCGACCTGAAGGCAATACTGTCCCACAGATCCGCTCATCGTTAGAGTATCTGGAAGAACCAACGCGTGCAAAGTGGGAAAAAAAATCACCCCCAAGCCCGCTGCACAGAGAACACTAGCGGTATGAGCACCGCTAGGCGCTGGGAGGTTTTCTAAGCGTATTTAGAGCAAACGTGAAAGCAAAACTCTCACAACTAATAATTATTCCCCTGAGCAGTTCTGTGGTCCTTTTTGCTTTGGCTGCCGGGGAGCTCCTAAGTAAATATTTGGCCCCACGTGAGAAAGGGGATGGAAGCTTCTTCAGTTTGCTGCTCTTCATGCCCTGCCCTTAGCAGACCATGCCTTTCTGTCCCTTTGATTTCTTTGTTTTTAGTTTATAACATGCATTTTATGTAAAGTTCATCACATACAGAAAACACAGCTGCTGAAAGAGGTTGAGTGAGCGCCAGGACAATGAAGGTGCCGCTCAGAGACTTATTTTCATGCCCCGAGGTTCATTTTTATTTCCCCGTGTGTCACGAGGATTTGTCGCGCGTCAGCCACGCACTGGGACTCAGGTGGGCGCTGCCCAGTGGGGGTACAGCCAGCGAGGAGGGGCTGAGAGCTAGGGCCTCCTGGAGGAGGGAGTGGGAGTGGGCGGGCATGTGGGGGCGGGGCTGGGGGTGCGTGCGAGGGGGGAGTGGGCATGTGGGGGCGGGGTTGGAGGGTGTGGGGAGGGAGTGGGCATGTGGGGGCGGGGCTGAGGGTGCGTGCTGGGGGGGAATGGGCATGTGGGGGCGGGGCTGGGGGGGGTGCTGGAGGGGAGTGGGCATGTGGGGGCGGGGCTGGGGGGGGTGCGTGCGAGGGGGGAGTGGGCATGTGGGGGCGGGGCTGAGGGTGCGTACTGGGGGGGGAGTGGGCATGTGGGGGCGGGGCTGGGGGGGTGCGTGCTGGGGGGGAGTGGGCATGTGGGGGCGGGGTTGGGGGTGCGTGCGGGGGGGGGGAGTGGGCACGTGGGGGCGGGGCTGTGGGTGCGTGCGAGGGAGGAGTGGGCATGTGGGGGCGGGGCTGGGGGTGCGTGCAGGGGGGGAGTGGGCATGTGGGGGCGGGGCTGGGGGTGCGTGTTGGGGGAGTGGGCATGTGGGAGCGGGGTTGGGGGGTGCGTGCGGGGGGGGAGTGGGCATGTGGGGGCGGGGCTGGGGGTGCGTGCGGGGGGGGAGTGGGCATGTGGGGGCGGGGCTGGGGGTGCGTGTTGGGGGAGTGGGCATGTGGGGGCGGGGCTGGGGGGGTGCGTGCGGGGGGGGGGGAGTGGGCATGTGGGGGCGGGGCTGGGGGTGCGTGCGGGGGGGAGTGGGCATGTGGGAGCGGGGCTGGGGGGGTGCGTGCGAGGGGGGAGTGGGCATGTGGGGGCGGGGCTGGGGGGGTGCGTGCGGGGGGGGGAGTGGGCATGTGGGGGCGGGGCTGGGGGTGCGTGCGGGGGGGGGAGTGGGCACGTGGGGGCGGGGCTGGGGGGTGCGTGCGGGGGGGGAGTGGGCATGTGGGGGCGGGGCTGGGGGGGTGCGTGCGGGGGGGGGGGGAGTGGGCACGTGGGGGCGGGGCTGGGGGTGCGTGCGGGGGGGGAGTGGGCACGTGGGGGCGGGGCTGGGGGCGCGTGCGGGGGGGGGGAGTGGGCACGTGGGGGCGGGGCTGTGGGTGCGTGCGAGGGAGGAGTGGGCATGTGGGGGCGGGGCTGGGGGTGCGTGCGGGGGGGGTGGAGTGGGCACGTGGGGGCGGGGCGGGGCCGCAGGAGCAGAGGCCTCCAGCCTAGGGGAATGTAGGGTCCTCAAGCGGGGAAGTCGTCCTACACGTACGATGAGGAGGAGGGCTGAGAGACGGCGCGAAGGGGGTGCATTTGATCCACGAAGTGAAGGATGAGAAGGACATTTCTTGCTCTTGGAGGAGCTTCTGGAAGTTTCCTGGGGTCCGCGTGGCTGTCTCGGTCCGGAGCGTCAGCGGCCCTACCGGGAATTCTGACCGTGGTGGGTCCCGTCCAGGGAGGGCGGGCAGCGGTGGAACCTGGCGGGGAGGCTCGGGGCCACCAGGGCACCGTCAAGCGCGGGCTGCCCCGGGGTGACCTGGGCGCCCCGGGCCTTGTCCTGGCGCCCGGCCCCATGCAGAGGCGACCGGCCGGCCACCTGCCCACGCTTCCCGGACACCAGGGGAGAGCCCCGCTCCACCCGCGATCAGCCCGGCGTTTCCACGGCCGGAGGAGGCCCCGCGTGGGACCGGGTGCGGGAGGGCCTCGCAGTGGCCGAGGGGCTGCACGGACCCTCAGCGCGTGGGCGCGTGGGGACCGGGTACCCGGCACACTCACCGAGGACAGAGGCGGCCGGCGGGTGGGCGCCCAGGGCCCGAGGCCGCGGCCCGGCCACAGGCACCCGCGGGGGTCCCCGGGACCACAGGCGTGCCGTGAGGTGTCCCGGGGCCACGGGCACCCCGCGGGGGGACCCCGGGACCACACGCGTGCCGTGGGGTGTCCCGGGGCCACGGGCACCCCGCGGGGGGACCCCGGGACCACACGCGTGCCGTGGGGTGTCCCGGGGCCACGGGCACCCCGCGGGGGGACCCCGGGACCACACGCGTGCCGTGGGGAGGGTGCCTGATCGCGGACACACCATGGGCTCTGCCAGAAACAGGAAGAGTCTTGGTGAGGCTCTTGCTCTTGGCGTCTCGGTGCGGGTCGAGTGTGCTGGTTTGTTGTGTGCGTTTGTACCGTGTAATCCTCCAGAAGGATCGTGGGCTCTGCTTTTAAAACGCTGTATTTCAGAGGCCACTGATTGCTAAAAACATCTGTGTTCTTTTTGATCCCGTGATGAGTACAAAGAAGATGAATTTATCAAATATTCTGTGTTTAGTGATGGTGAGCGTTCCCCCCCGCGGAGTGGGTACTGTTGACATTGTAGGAGAACACTTCAGGGAGCACGTGCATTCATACTTTGGCTGCTCATTTATTTTCATGTGTAGTGGGGAAAGGAAAGCCCTGTAGACGCGTGACTTGGGAGTTATTTTTGCTTAAGAGAAAGCTATAGTATGTTTTTAAGTAAAAAAGTCAGTTAGTTTTAAGGAAAAATATAAGGCAATGATGCTGCGTGTGGTTAAAAAAAACATATGGCAAAATTATGGGGAAAAAATAATAACGCTCGAGACTTGTAAAGCAGGGATACAGCATATTTCCTAACTGGAGAGCTAGTTCTGGAGGCACATAGCTTTTATGTTTCCTCCGCGGTCCGGTGTTCTAGTGCATCAATATAACCGGCATAAATGGACCAGATTTTCTTTGCTTGTATTGTTTTCAGCACTTTGGAAGAACACATATCCTGTTTTAAATCATGGTGACTATCTCTAAGTTTTTCAAACTAATTACTTAACCTACAGTTTTGAAAACACACACGAGGTGAGGTAGTGGTGTGTGTGTGTGTGTGTGTGTGTGTGTGTGTGTGTGTGTGTGTTTAGGAGAAAGATTATGGGGACCCATTTATTCTCCTCCCTACCCTACATCCCTTTATAATCAATCCCTTGACTTTGTTCATTTAATTGGTATTTCTGTTCCTGATGGACTTTTTTGTCCCATTTTTATTTAGTAGATTTTTTGTAGAACTTGGTTGATTTAAAAGTTTTAAATTCTGGGGGCACCTGGGTGGCTCAGTCAGTTAAAGTGTCCAACTTTGGCTCAGGTCACGATCTCGTGGTCCATGAGTTCGAGCCCGGGGCCAGGCTCTGTGCTGACGGCTCAGAGCCTGGAGCTTGCTTCGGATCGTGTCTCCCTCTCTCTCTTCCCCTCCCCCACTCGCTTGCGCGTGCTCTCTCTCTCTCTCTCTGTCTCAAAAATAGACAAACATTAAATAATTTTTCTTAATAAATAAGTTTTAAATTTTATTTCAACTCGTCGCAGTGATCCTGGCCAGTGACTCCACTGTATGACCTTCACATTCTTGAGCGGATTTCTCCTTCTAATCTCGACGGACCGACACGTATTTTCAAGTGAATTTTTCCAGAAAGGTATATGCTTTGTGAGTTCTTGTGGATTTGACAGGATTCCTGTTGCTTTTAACTCAATTCTTCCTCTTCTTTTTAAAGAACTCTAAGTACAAGAATCAGATTCAAAGATACGAGCCTGTCTTTACCCGGGAATCAAAACTTGCCTGGCTTTGAGGTTTGACCTTCACGTTTTTCCTTCAGACGAAACCTCGTATGCGGCTTTGTGACACCCGGGCGTGCGGTGCTGCAGAAATCCTTCTCTGCACGTAGTTCTTTTCTCCTCTGAGACTTACAGTGTTTTGACTCTCATGTTACCCCAGCGTGGCGTTATTTGTAAGGTTAAGCAGGACGCATTGGTGCTCCTATGCACAACTCCTTATTTACAGCTCGAAATCTCAACACCCATGGAGACAAACACCATGGGCGTAGTATTTCAACGGCCTAAGAAGTAACATTTCAGTGGGCCGATGGTCCTTCAGAAAGACCTTTTAAAACAGAGGCCCTGGAGTTTGCGCAGATGTCCGCTGGGTTTCTGTCCGTGGGTCGCGCAGAGCCGAGAAGACCCCCGTCTGGGTTCCCGCCGCCCTGAAGGTCAGGGCAAGGTCGGCCGGTCGTCCCCAGAGCTAACCTGGCCGTTGTGGCCTTGACTTTATGGTCCAGGACGGCGGCTGAGTGGCTGTGGGCCATGAAAGGAAATAGGTGGTGGAAACAGAAGTAGGAAACAGAAACTCTGAGTCAAAGTGGCTTCAAAAGAAGAAAGGAAGCCGATTACCTCACACCGGAAACGGGAAGGGCAGGGTGGGCGTGGCCGCAGAGGCCATGAATCAGGGGCCCAACTGGGGTCGGCGCTCGCTCCCCGCTGGTCCGCCCTGCTGTCCCACGCTGAGGGCGGCCGGCCTGGGCCTCCTCACACCCCCCGCAGGGAGGGGCGGTCCCCCTGAGGTGTGCCGGGCTGTCCCGCCACAGCGCCCAAACTGTCCCCGGAGGAGGCACCTGCCAGTGCCCGGCGGCGGGGGGGGGGGGGGGGGGGGCGGTCCTGAACCCCCAAACCCCGGGCCGGGCCCGGAGTCCCTGCCCACTAAGTCCCCGTGTGTTTGGTGCCCACCAAGGGGGGGAGGCCCCCCCCCCCCCCCGGGCCGCCTGGCCTGGGGAAGGAAATCTGGGAGGGGGACATCATGGAGGCAGGGGACAGAATGGGGACAAAACCTCAGGTCCGTCAGCAGAAGAAGGGGGCCCCGGGATGAAGAAGGGGGGCTGACGGCTCGCTCAGCCCCTCTATGTTCTCAGCAGCGGAGACCAGAGGGGGGTTCCGTGCAGGTCGGGGCCTCACAGCCTAAGAGCAGGCACTTCGGAGAGCAGGATTTGGGAGTCCAGACGGCACCCGGGTGGGGGTGTCGCGCAGCGTCCCCCCCCCCCCCGCGGGCTGCAGGGCTGCTTGTGAAATTGTGACTCCTGGAAACAGGGTCCAGGTGGGTCTGCCCAATGCCCAGACCGCCCTCCCCTGAGGCAGACCTATGAGTGCAGGGGCAGCTGGGGGGGTGCGGGGGGAATGGGCAGGGGGTGCGGGGTGAAGGGGGAGGGGCAGGTGGGGGGGCGCAGGGGAGCAGGAGCAGGTTGGGGGGTGCGGGGGGAACGGGCAGGGGATGCAGGGTGAAGGGGGAGGGGAAGGAGGGGGTGCAGGGTGAGCAGGGGCAGGTGGGGGGTGCAGGGGGACAGGGGTGGGTGGGGGGCACAGAGGAAGCAGGGCAGGCAGTGTGGGGGCAGCAGGAGGCAGACGCATGCCGGCCACACCCTGCTCCTTCCTGCACCTGGGAGAGGTAGGGGAAGTGGCACGGGGCACTGAAGGGGGCCAGGTGACGGCAGGTGTCAGCCACCAGGAGACCCTCTCCACCTGCTGGTGGCCGTCACAAGGGCACAGAGCACCTACGTGGGGAATGCTTCTGGGGGGCGGAGACAGGATGGGCCCGTTTGCGTCCACACCGCTGGACCCTGCTGCATGGCATTTCCTGAGGACGTTCTGGGCGGGTCCCTGGAGTCCGTGTCCTTTGTCAGCGCACCCCAACTTCCTGCCCGGCCTCGCTGGCTGCCTTGGACTCGCTCCCTGTCTCTCCTGCCACTCGCTTCCTTCTCGGCCGCTGCCGGGCATGTCCTGGCAGGTCTTGCACCGAACTCTCGGGAGGCCAGGAAGTTGGTGACTGTCTCACAGGGCCCACGTTTTAACCAGTCCCCTCCAGGCTGCTCACCACTCAGAACCCTGTTCCAGACGCACCCCAGGTCCAGAGACAGACGGCCTCAGTGCACACCTCTGCCCTGTGCGGACTGGCCCCGTGACCTCGGGAAGCTTTGTAGCCTCAATTCTGTGACCTGGAAAAGAGGGGAAAATAGTCATTATCTTAAGGTAACACAGAAGGCATCGGTCTCGGCAGGGACTGCGACGTGGCTGAGACATTTCCGGGCCCGACGCACATGGCGGTACTCTTCTCCCTCGAGGTGGAGGGCAGGGTCACGGGAAGGCGTGCGTCAGGGGCCACGTAGAGAGGGTGTGGGCTCAGCAGACCCCCAGGTGCCCGTTGCCTGAGTTTGCTGGAAATTAATGGCTATTAGGCCTAAATCCTAAAAGAAGAAAAAGAAAAAAGAAAACAGAACATCTCTATAGCAGGGGTGAGTCCGTCCACACTCGGGGTAACAGCTCACAACAGAGGCTCGTCACCCAGCTCAGGTACTCAGATGGCATTGCAAAACGGCAGACAGTGGCCTGGGACGGCAGGATGGCCCCCCAATGGCACGGACCCTTATACAGATTGCTTACGACCAAGTGGGTATCCTCTGGGTCGCTCATTAAACAGACATCCCTAGAGGCCAAGGTGTCTGCCCCCGTAGGGTCACGACGGGCATGGAGAAGGTAAATGTCTCAGTAGTTTTCTCTGTCATAGTAACAATAACTGTACATAATACCGTGAAAAATCCCATCAGCTTTGGATTTCCGAGTGCTATTATATGAATATTCAGAACTAATTCTTCCCCAACACAAAGAGAAATCTTAGCCCAGCGTGTCTCTTGCAGCCCACGCCCCTCTCCCCCCAGAGAAAGACCAAGAAATAAAAAAGGAAGTGAGGGCTTGGCGATTTCACGGAGTGCCAGCGGCGGTAATCCCGAAGCTTCTGGGTGGATAAACCACCCGCCGACGCCCAAGGTGCCAGGGCAAATCCTTTCTTATTAAAAAGAATGGGCAATTTTAAAACTCCTATAAAGAGAGCTTCACATGAAAAAAGCAGGCTCACTTTTTTTTGCCTTTTTCTCTCTGGACAATAAACACAGGCTAGTCAAAAAACTGAAACAATAGATGGGGCGCCTGGGTGGCACAGTCGGTTAAGTGTCCGACTTCAGCCAGGTCACGATCTTGCGGTCCGTGAGGTCGAGCCCCGCGTCGGGCTCTGGGCTGATGGCTCGGAGCCTGGAGCCTGTTTCCGATTCTGTGTCTCCCTCTCTCTCTGCCCCTCCCCCGTTCATGCTCTGTCTCTCTCTGTCCCAAAAGTAAATAAACGTTGAAAAAAAAATTTAAAAAAACCTGAAACAATAGAGAAGTGGGGGAAAATACGAAAATAAAAATTTCCATAATACCCACGGTCCTGCCCACCTCCATTCCAAGAACCACGATCAGCGCCTGGCCAACATCTTTCTAGTTTTGCCCCCCCGTGGGTACAGAGATAGCCCTCTGTATCCCATGAATTCTCGTGAAAATTGGGTCACGTTATACGTGTGACTATTACCTCCTTTTTACTTAATAGTGTGTCTTAGACACTTTCCACGTCACTGGCTCTTGCCCTACATCATTCTTTCTGCTGGTTGTGTTGGACGGTTCAACCATGATTGACTCACCAAACCCTTGTTGATGGACATTTGGGTTTTCCCTAACTTTCCTTGTAAAAAAATGCTACGGTGAATATCCTTATACATAAATCCTTGTGGACTTTGGTGAATCTTTCTTCGGGCACATTTCTAGGAGTGATTATGTCCTTGGCAAGCCCCCTGTCCCCCGGGGGGAGGATGGCCGGGGCCAGCAGTGTTCAGGGGTCTCCTAGGGAGCAACGGCTTTGCTTGGTCCCGGCAGTCCCCGTCAGGGGGGCTCCTGCCTCCCCACAGGCCCAAGCTCCGAGGGCAGGGGAGAAGTGGCCCGTGAAAAGAGCACTCTTCTTCACCCCTATGTGAAGCGCAAGCTCCCCTGCACGAGACGACCCTGCAAAGGCAAGACCCAAGGTGCCCCCTTTTCTTCCCTGTCTTGGCCAGTCTCTCAAGGCTCTGTACTTGGACCGTCTGAATTAGAACCCGAGGCACCGATTCCCCAGGTTGCAAATCTGATGTGCCATGAGTGGATCTGTGGCCAGGGCCTGGATGTCTGTGTCCAGACGATTCCTCCGTGCACCACGTTGAGCACGTGGGTTCCGACGCGGCTGTGACATCTCCCAGGCGAGCACACTCTGTGCATTTCCTGTGCGCCTCGTCTGTCCGGACTTCCTGCGGCCATCTTGTTTCGGTATTTCCACTTGCCGTGGTTTTCCTCACCTTTTTAAGGTTTCGTTTTGTGTCTTTTATTGAAACGGTTGAGTTTCCTTTGTCCCCCTTTCCCTCCAGAGGCTACAAGTTACAATTCTCTGTCTGTTCTCATGGCGCTTACACAGGACATCTCGGCCACTGTGTGCCCTGGCGGGCCCTGAGGTAACCGATCCCCATCCCACCTCAGAGAACCGGAGAACGTGGGAGCACTTGAGTGTGTGTCTCCGAGACTCGTCCTCCTGTTGCTGGCTTAGCTCCGTATTGTCACTGCGGTTCGTGGCCTTGCTAGGATTGTCGATCTTTACCGTCAACGTCGGTTTACATTTATCGCTATTTGTACGCGTTTCAGTGTGCATCATCCTACCAAATCCTACGTTTCCTTCTGGTCCTAACTTCCTGCTCACCGGATGAAGTTCTCCACAGTCACGAGTGGTAAGCTCCCAGTCTTTGTCTGGAAATGTCTTTCCCTCTCGCTCTTGAACGAGAGTTCAGCTCAGCAGTTTCCTGAGAGTTTGGGGTCAGTCCAGCTGTCAGTTATGTTATTGTGTGTGGTTTTGTTTTGTTTTGGTGGTGGTATGTCTTTTCTTTTGTTCTTTCTTTCTTTCTTTCTTTCATGTTTATTTATTTGTGTGTGTGTGAGAGAGAGAGGGAGCAGGGTAGGAACAGGGAGAGAGGGAGACACAGAATCCGAAACAGGCTCCAGCCCGACGCAGGGCTTGAACCCACAAACCGTGAGATCATGACCTGAGTCAAAGTCGGACAGTTAACTGACTGAGCCACCCAGGCGCCCCAGGATAAGAATATGGATTGATTTTGTTAAGACGATCTCAGACCACGTGGACAGTGTGGTAGTTTAAACTTGACCTTTGTCCTTCAGAGATGTGGGTAGTGAACTCAGCGTCAGAACGTACAGATGCTCCAGTCTGACGCTTGGTCTAGACGGAGACTCAGCCACGACACTGCAAACTGCAGGCAGTCTGTTCCGGGCCTTGAAATATATTCCTGGGTTGTGCAGACGGTCTCCACCGTTGCAGACTGCCGCACACAGTGGGAGGGCCCCGAGGGTGCGCTCGGATGAGAGGAGGCACCGGCAGAGGCTGGGAAGCAGGCCTGAGTCAGAGCAGACGAGCCATTTACCCCCTAACAAGGCATGAAAAAATGTCAGGGTGCGAGCCACGAGACGGAGCCCTCCAGGCAGCCACCCCTGCCTCCCCACTGCTGAACAAAAGATCTTCAAGTCACAGCACATGATTTCCGTTTAAGGACCCTCATTCGCCGTTGACCCAGGAAATCCGGTGGGTGGTTTAGCGATCAGTGACGGTCAGGTCTGCAAAAACTCCCGCGTCTGGTGACAGCAGCCGTGAGTGAGGTCCGCAGACCACCCCCCCGTCTGTAGCTACATCCTTACGGTCCTTGTGCAAAGTGATCCCACGAATGGGGCGGACACTCCCGGTGCCCGGTCACGGCTTTTCCCGTTTTCTGACCGGTGGGGTCAGGAGTTGGGGCTGCACGTGAGGACACGTGGCCGAGGGGCTGTCGGGCAGAGGGCTCTGCCTCCGCCTTCGGGGCCTCTGCAGACCGGGGCCCCTTCCACAGAGAGGGAGGCCGGGAAGGCAGACTTCATCTTGTGCACGTTGCCCAGAGACTCGGAAGGCAACGCTCCCTGCCCTCCGTGCCCCATGGGGCCCTCCACGCGGCTCCCTGCTCCCGGGCTGTTGGCCTGAGCCGGTGGGGTTTTGCCCAGACTGGCCGTCTCGCCCTTCCGCGGAGTGTCGGGTCAGCTCGGGCTCGGTCACGGCGCTGTCTCCCTGGAGCCCGGTGGAGGCAGGACGTAGAGGCCTGGCCCCGTTACCTATAAAATCTTCACACGCTCGAGAGCCCGGGGCACTGCCTGCTGTCCTTCTGGAAACGCCTGCACGGCCACCGATGCTGTGGAGACGCCAGCCGCCCCGGTGAGAACCACCCGCCCCTGCTGGAGGTCGTCAGGGCCCCGGGGGGCAGAGGCCTCAGACACACGGAGGGGCTCCTCGGAGCTGCCGGGCTCATGGGGAAAGGTTCTTCCCCAAGAGGACATGTCTCTGTAACGAGGATTCGTGATGCCGAGGAGGTGCACATTCATACACGCATGTGCACACACGTGAACACACACTCACATGTCGACAAGTGTGGATGCAGGCACACTCACACATATACAGTCATAGGCCCGCACGCCTGAATGCACACACACACACACACACCACGCACGGCTCCACGTTATTTCCCAGATCGGCGACTGCACTTTCCCTGCCCTTGGAAATACTTACCCTGTGGAGCTGCCTGGAGGCCTCCTTCCCCCCTCGGGTCTGACTGTCCTGCACCTGGGGTGACGAGGGACGGACGCAGGGGGGAGGCGGGAAGCCCCCGTGCAACGCCGTGGTCCTTGTGGGCCCGGGGGTGGGACGGAGCGGCCGGTGAGCCTCCCTCCTCCCGGAGCGGCGCCCGGCTGGGGGGGTAAGGGGTGGGCGTCACACGTACTCCTCCCTCCCCCGGCGTTGGCCGTCGTCTGGAACACCCGGCTTCTCCTGCTGAACGAGACCTCAACACCAAGTTGCTCCTGAAGCAAGGAAGCGCGGTGGCCGGGCAGAGACGCCAGCGGGAATCGCGCCGCGTGGATCGGCGGCGAGGGGTGACCTTCGGGAACGGTGGTGGGGATGGAGAAAGCCAGGGAATTCACACGTAAAGTTGTCACGCCAGCCCGGTAGGGGGAGGGCGGAGAGGGGCTTGAAGCCAGGCCTCCCGAGGAAGCCGGACGTCCAGGCTCGGACCAGAGGTAAAGCACTGAGAAGTCCAGTAACGAAGCAGACAGGTTCTCAGAGGCATGGCGTGAGCGCGGTCGGTCGCTGGCCGTGCGGGACGGGCTGGCAGGCGGCGGGCAGGGGCGGGGATGGCTCTGGGGGCCCAGGCGCCCACCCCGAGCTCACGCCCTCCCCACCTCCTGGAGACGGCGCCGTGCTGAGCATCAGAAGCAGGTTGGGAGGGCGGAGCAGGCCGGGGGGACACCCCCGACCTGCGGGCCCTGTCACGGTGGTTTCCGCGTGGCCCCTTGGGGTCCCCCGTTCACGGTCATCACATCTGCCCCTTTTATCTGGCGAGCGTGAGCCCTCGGTGAGAGCCAGCGCGGCCCCTGCCTCCGGCCCCCGCCCACTGCTGCAGGGTGGGGTAAAGGGTTTGTGTTTCCTCTGTAAGGACCTCACGTTCCCATTTTCTCGGGTGTTTCCACTTTTTCCGGGTGTGGGGCTAATGTCCCCCAGAAGCCGCCTGCCCATGGGCAGGTGCGTTCCTAAGTTCCCAGACAAGACTCACTTACTGCAAAGACGCAGATGTGACTTCTGATTGCTCAGTGGCAGTGACAGTGTGGTTTAGTCCAAACAGGAGGAGCAGTTATTCGGGTTTGGGTTTTAGCCCGGATTTGCTTCAACACTCGCTTTATAACCCAGGGCTGCTCTCTACCTGCCGTGAGAACTGACCTTCGCTCAGGAGGGCAGTGGCCTGCGGTGTGGGCATTAGGCTGGCGGCTCCTGGCTGTCTCTGACTCCGGGGTTTTCCGGGTGCACAGCAGAGAGGTGACCGTCCCCTCCTCCCCCGCGGGCTCGCTCTCGCCAGCCACGAATGTTTCCAACTGTATCACGTGCCGCGGACCAGGCGGCCAGCGTGCGTGGACGCCCTCTCAGGACGGAGGGACGGTGCGTGCTCCGTGTGTATCTTGTCGGGCAAGAGCGGCCGGTGGTGTCCCCTTAGCAGAGTGACACGCACGCCTGGTTTTCCACGTTCAGAAGCGTCCTGCCAGCGGGGGACACACGCCGAGGGGGCTGCAGACGGGGCCTGTGCAGGGGTTGTCTCTGGGGCTGGGAGAGGCCCAGAGGCCCCTCCTCCCAAGGGCGGCTCGTCCACGGTGACGGCAGGACACACGTCCCCACCCACAGCGATGCCTGGAGGAACTCGCGTGGGAGAGTTGTGCCAGAAGGGAACCCCCGCGGTGGACCTTGAGCTCCTGGGCAAACAAGACACAAGGCTCTCTTGTCCTCAGTCCCGCCAGGCGGCCTCGTGGACACACCCCCATTGTAAGTTTGCTGCTGCCCAGTGCAAACCGCTGCTGGGCCCCGAAGAGAGGACCTTCCGTCTGGCTGTGGTCAGCGGGAATGCTGGGCTGCACCCCTGAGTCCCTCCCCACCCGGGGCTGCTGCCGAGGGTGCTGGACTCCGTACCCGTCCAAGGTACTGCTCTGAATGATCACTAAGTGTCTTGTTAATCCACCCAGGTATCTAATAAAACAAAATCATTAAGAATTTGCTTTTCCCGGACAACTTTGGAGGGCCTTGGCGGATTTTGAGCAAACTTGTCACCGGGAACACCTTTAGTCTGACACAGCGCGGCCAGGAAATCGTCGTGCTTTACCTTCGCTCTGGGCGCGGGCTGAGCAGTTTGCTCCCACTCAGCTCGAGCTGCGGACCGGCACCGCGGCCCCTCGCTGCCACCGGGGTCCCTCCCGAGCTCCCCTGAAGCCCCTGGAAAGAACTCACCTGCACCGCAAAGACACGGGTGAGGGAGCAGCTCCGACTGACGGATCCGCCGAATCCGCGTGCACACGCCTCCGAGCCCGTGGCTCACCCTGTCCCTGGGAACCCGTAGCTGGGCCTGAGCCCCGTCTTCTCTACATGGGGACCCTAGTGCCCTTGAAAGTGTTTCTGAGGATTTGTGTGTTTAAAGGGGGCTGGTGTGTGTGTGGGGGGAGGCAATAGGCTTGTGTTCTAGATGCCTCCTGATCGACCTCCAGCCTCTTAGCTTCTTGGTCCTGGAAACCTGGGCCCATAGGCTCCACAGGCGACATCTGTTTCCTTGTCCCCCCCCAGGGCACCCCCAGGGCACCCCCAGGGCAGGGCTACACCTGCAGCAGGTGCTCGGTGGGGGTGTGTGGGAGGAGCCAGACCCGCTTCTATTTGCTGCCTTCTCTTTACTTCCCGGCTCCTCCCCCGCTCCCGTACCCCTGCCCCTGGGGTCACCCCCTCTCCACACCTCTGCCCGGTCCGCGTTGGGGGCTGCTGACTCAGTCTCCCCGGAAGCCGCTGGGGGACGGGGTCCTGCATTCTCGCACGGAGCAGACGGGGCTGGTCTCTGAAGGGACGCTCCTCCTGGGCCGGCCTGCCCGCTCGTGTGCATGACCCACAGCTGCGTCCCGACTGAAGGTGCCGCGTTCCTCGAGTTCCCCGCAGAAGCACGCAGACAGCTGAATGCCGAGGTCACGGCTTTCCTTCAGGACTTTCTCACAGCCTGAGTCTCTCTGGTCAGATGCCCTGACTGAGCGATGACCTTGCTCTCCCGACGTTCCCGCCGTGCGGGCTTCAGTCGCTGTGATGTCAAACCAACAGGCAGCCCCCCAGGGCCCTCTGTCATCCCGGAGACCGTGACCCTGACCCTGACCTCACCCAGGACAGGTTGCTCCGTGGACCCCTGGCACCTGGCCTGGCCGCCAAGCTTGGTGGTCCCATTTCTAACCTGCTCCAGCTCACTAGGACTTTCCCAACGGGGGCCAAGAACACCACCCACTCCATACGAGGTCATGCATCAGCGCCTCAGGGCCAGCGTGCCAGGAGGCAGGGGAAAGGAAAGCTGACGTCGTGATGCGTCTCGAGTGTCTCCCTCGCTCTCTCTTCCCCGCCGTGTGGAAGCCGGTGTCCCCTAGGACGCTGGCCGAGTCGTCACCGAGACTTCGCTTCTCACTCTGCGTTAGCCTTGCCCAAATCGTTCAGACGGGGTCCCCGGCCCGTTACTTCTGATTCCTCTGCTTCTGCCTGGGGACTTTCTGCTCCGATCGTGGACACGGTCTCCAGAGCTGGTGCGGGGCTCACCGCGGCGGCCTCGCTGATCTACTCGGACCTCTTGGGCTTCTGTGGACACAGCTGGAAACACCAGCTCTGGCGTCCGAAAGGCGCTGTGGGTCAGCGTAGGATACGGCAGGGGCAGGGACTGCGAGGCACCCCTGAGTGGAGCGGTCCCCCCCATTCGGAGACTGTAGCCCTCAGAAAGAGGAGAAGAGGGGCCCCGGCCTCCGGCTACACTGGCCGACCCCCCTTCCTCCTGCAGAAGGTGCCAGACCTCAGCAGCAGCATCCCTGTGGTGTCGGCTCTCCTCGGACAGACAGGAGGCGTTTAGGTCACCGGAGAGGACTTCTGGGTTACTCGGGGTGCACTGTGGGGCCGCTCAGAGCAAAGCTGGTTATCCGCCAAGCGAACGGTGTGTGAGGCTGACAGAGGGCTCGGCTTAGACTCCGGGCACCTCAAGGTTCCCACAAAGGGCTTTCTGATCCCCACTTCCTGGTGGAGTGGCGACTTGCCCGTAGAAGCCGAGGCTCGCTTCATCGGTCCCTGGCAGGCGGGCACTGCTCGTGTCCGAGGTGCACGTACCAGGCCACGGGGTGGGGCCGTGGTGCTAATTCGTGGTTGGGACACCCTCTGCCAGTCCGCAGACTCGACCACAGAAAGCCTCAGTCCTGTCTGCTCGGTGCTTCTTCAAAAGGAGGCCATTAGAGACTGTGGTAAAGGGTCAGCTTACAGGAGAATAATCTGGTGGCACACACAAGCCGCCTGTGCCTTGTCTGTCGCTGCTCCTCATGTACATCCCGGTACACCGCCCGAGGGCCAGGCTTCCTGCCAAGTAGCGTGAGGCTTTCCTACCCCGCAGGCGCCTTCTTGTTTCATTTCAGGACGCACTCAGTCATTTTATTCAACATTATCCACAGCGTATGTACTCACAGAGCAACAGCAAAGGACGAGTTTTCTTAATCTCCCAAAGCAATGACACCAAGAAGCCCCAGCTGTGGGGTTTTCAGCAGGAAAGGGACACCCCAGGGGCACTGCGTTCAAAAGAAAGTTCCTCCAGCCTCGCGACCCTCATGAGTCTCCAGTCCTTTCCCGCGTTCTCTCTAGTTTTGAATCTGAGGTGCCAGGGATGGGGCGAGGCCCTGCATGTTTCGGATTTTCCATCAAAAGCATCCTGCTCCTGGCTGGCGTGGATCCCGGGCCCCCTGCGGATCGTGCGTGATTGCTGTCCTCGGTGACCCTGACCCAAAAGAAGGTCATCCTGCGTCGCCTCCTGGCCACGGCCCGCCTCTTAGAACCCCGGATGCTGGAGATCCCCAGGCCTGGGGGCAAGGAGCAGTCCCCGCCGCCTGGGCCTCAGGGCTCTGGGGGCAGGGGACCACGGGGTGCACAGACCGGCTGGTGGGGCCCAGCCTGTTCTGCTGAGGCCTTGATTCATATGCTAAGGACATAGAATCCGGCTTTAATTGGCCCGAGAGGAGACGATGCAGCTGCCTCAGCCGCCCTGCTCCAGGCATGAATAGCTGTTTAAAAATAATCCCTGCAGGGACAAGGCTGCGCCCACTCAGTCCAGGGACCCCGGCAGGGACCGCTGGCGGGCAGTGCGGGGCTGCGGGTGGACACAGACACGGGGAGTTCGCTGGCCCGGGGAGGAGTCCTGACGCCCAAACCTGCCGCGCGCGGGAGCCTCAGTGTCCTCTGTGCCCAGGATGCCTCTCAGCCGGTGGTTGACGAGGGTCGGTGGGTCTACGCGTGAGGCGGGACACGCACTAGGTGCAAGGCGCTTACCGGCCGGCACCTGCTGCTACTGCATTGTGGGCGCCTGCCAGGGGGAAGGGGCTCGGTGGGAACAGAGAGGGGTGGGGGGGGGCGGGAAGGTGCTCCCGCATTGCTTCCCCTCTGCCTGGGGCCCCAGCAGGCTCTCCAGACCAGGGGCCCTGCGTCAGCCTGCAGGGGAGAGGGAAGACGTAGGCCTTCAATTGGCAACTTTTGTCCTGGAGACACCGAAGGACGGGACAGGAGGGACGGGACAGGGGGGCCCTTTACCCGCTCTTCCCAGTTCAGGCCATGCTTGGGCGCGGGGCCAAGTCAAATTAGCTTACTGTATGTTTACAGGTGGAAAGTGATGGGCGGTGGGTGCAGGGGAGACGTGCAGAGAGTCCCGACAGACACTGCTGTGCTCTGTGTGTGTGTGTGTGTGTGTGTGAGTCTAAGTAACAGGAATCTTGTTCATAAACGGGGAACATAATCTGATTTATCAAACATGTCCTCAGCAGGATTCGAATTTCTCCGCAATCTTTGCTTCGAGGAAAAGTCTGGGAATAACTATAGCGAAAAAGTCACCTCTGGCAGGCGCTCATGAAGGGGAATCACTGAGAGGCGAGGGTGGGGGCGCACAGGCGGGCTCGCGGGCCGGAGCAGGTGCACAGCCTGGTCACCAGCGCGCGGGCCTCGCTGCACCCGTTGTTTGCATGTTTGCGCAGCTTCGATACGCAGAAGAATTCTCTTTGCTTATTGAGCCACGTTCCTACCAGCGTGACGAATGACAGGTGGATGCATTGTGACCACGTCGGTCCGTCAGCGGAGGGTGTGGTCCCGTCATACTTGGGCAGGGCCACGCCATCCCCAGGCCCGGCTGCCCCTTACACTCCTGGTCACGACATGCGACAAGCCGCAAGTTCAGTTTCAGAACAATCAGGGCTGGGCTGGAGCAGCCCCGGTACACGCAGTTGGCAGGGATGTGGTTACATAGGGCCGCGGGTGCCCGCGCACAGGAGGCGAGGACTTTCAGGTCGCTGGGTCTGGATGTGGTCCCGCGGGACCTCGCGGCGCACGTCGCTGCCGTGAATTATTCGCAGACGGTTCGGGGCAAAGCTGGTCCTCCTGTGATGACGTGGGGGCGAGCCTTTGTGTTTCCGCCCCGGTGAGCAGGCCGCTCTTTGTCCCTCGCTGCCGCCGTGGAGCAGGGGGCGTTCGGACGCTGCGTGTCAGCCACCGGAGGGGACGGGAACGGGAAGACACGGGACGCCGGGCCTCGCTCGGCCGCATGCCGGCCTGAAGGGGTGACGTGGCCCGGCGCTCTCCCGGGGCCCCGCCTGCATTTCGGGACAAGGCCCCAGCCTCCGTCTAGGACACAGTGCCACATCTTAAATGACTTCCTTTGTGCAAAACTCGCACACACTGTGAAGCCGTAGGGGGACGGCAGCTCTGTGGCACCGAGGTTGTGTAATAAACACATTTGGAGCCAGAGGGTCCTTATTGTCTGCTTACGGTTCGCAAATGAGGTCCCCAGGGCAGGGGTCACCCACTCAGCAGTAGCAGCTGGCTTGCCAGACCCCAGGCTCCCCGTTTCCTCCCCGTGTCCCGCGGCCACCTCCTCTGCCCATTTCTAGCTGAAATACGGTGAAAACTTGAGCAAAGCCTGCAGTCCAGCGGCCATCGGGACGGCGGGAACATTGGAGACGCAGACCTAGGTGAGCAGGACATAGTCCAAGGATGCTGGTTAGCGGGCAGAAGACATCCCGGGTCCGTCCGGGCAGCGCAAGCCGAGTGCTTTCTGTGGACAAAAAAGGGATTGTGCTGGAAACACATAGTGTCCTCGACGGACAAGGGACCTGGCTGTCGGTGAATCCTGGGAGCAGGTACCTGGGGCGGCTCGACGTGCCCCGGGGGAAGGGAGCAGGGCTGGGGGAGGCGCTGGCTGGGTCGGCAGAGGGTCTCAGCTCTGACCGCATGTCAGCATCACCCGGCAGCTTTGTGAACGTCCAGGTCCCATGAATCAGAATCTCCTCGTGGGCCCCGGGCACCAGTGGCTTTCTATTGGTAACCGTCAGGTGGTTCCAGTGGCCGGCCACGTTTGAGAACATTGCCGTGGAGAAGTGTCATCCGGTAGAACCTTCTGCCATCCTGTTCAGTGCTGTCACTCCCTGTGTTGTCTCATCTGTAAGATGCCCTGAGACGTAGAACGTAGCACTTAATACGCGTTTTCCAGAGGGAGGAACACTCTGCCTGCTGTACCCTTTCCCTGAAACATTACAATGTGGAAAAGTACGTGTAAGTGTCAGGGAAATATAATATTTAAATAAAGGTGGATAACCATGCTTTTCGGTTAGGTGTGGCTTCCAGGCAGAGCCGATACTTGAACGGCCAATCCAGACTGAACATCAAGTTCAAGACTAAGCCACGCGCTGATACCAACGAGATGAAATTAAATGCGGGTTTGGGCGGTGGAGTTCAGAACACCAACTGACAGTGAAGCACAGGACCTGGGGATCCGAACTGATGGAGATTCAGAGGGACCTTGTGCGAGAACCGTGACAGCAAGAGTCTGTGGAATGTTTACTGTTGACAACGCACTTACGCAAGCGTGAAATATGTGTGTGGGTGTGTATGTGCAATAAAAACACACACACGTATATATATATCGAACACACACAGACACACACAACTCATTTAATTCTTCCGAAGGAATAAGTTCAGGCTTGGAGAGAATAAGGAATTTGCTGCAGGTGACACACAGGGCTTTGAACTCGGGCAACACGACTCCACCGCCCGCCCTGGGGTCATTAAAAACACTGCTTAACACTAGTGCAAACGTACCTTTCTGTAGGGTCAGTACAAGGCCAACCCTTGTACAGCAATCGGGCGACATCTGGAGTGTTAGATGGAATCCTCACCTCCTTTTCGAGGAGTGATTCTCAAAGGCTACGGGCCTCGTTAAGTAAGGCTTTCCCGGAAAAGGTCCGTAAGCAAATGCACACCGTATTTAACGGGTGCTTCACTGCCTCCCCCAAAGTAGCCATGGACCAAGTTCATAACCGTGTTTTACAGGAACATCACTGACTTCAAGTTCATCCTCAGGGGCTGGCCAGGCTGATAAACAGCCTGACGCCACTTCTCAGAAGAAAGGGGGCGGGCACGTCTGATGTAGATCATGGAGAAGAAACGAGAGGCTGCGTAAGAAATCTCCGAACCGTTTCCAAAGGTTTCCGCGGTTGTCATATGAAAGACGGAAATTTCACTTTCACCGAAAGGATGAATTTTTTTCCCAATCGCATTTGCCCCCAAATGGATAACTCTAATTGTTTTCTTTCTCTCTCTCTCTTTCTTCCAAGATTTTATGTAAATTCAAGTTACTTAACATACAGGGCACTCTTGGCTTCAGGAGTAGAATTTAGTGGTTCATCACTCACATATAACACCCAGTGCTCATCCCCACAAGTGCCCTCCTTTAAAAGTAATGTGCATACTTTATTTTTATTATTTAAAAAAAATGTTTTTTAATGTTTATTTTTGAGAGACAGAGAGAGACAGCATGAGTGGGAGAGGGCAGAGAGAGAGAGAGGGAGACCCAGAATCTGAAGCAGGCTCCAGGCTCCGAGCTGTCAGCACAGAGCCCAGCGCGGGGCTCGAACTCACGAACCGTGAGATCATGACCCGAGCCGAAGTCAGATGCTCAACCGACTGGAAGTCAGATGCTCAACCGACTGAGCCACCCAGGCGCCCCATCACCCATCCATCCCCCACCCACCTCCCTCCATCAACCCTCAGTTTGTTTTCTATCGTTAAGAGTCTCTTGGGGTTTTTCTCGCTCTCTGTTTTTATCTTATTTTATTTTCCCTTCCCTTCTGCCGCGTTTATATGTTTTGTTTCTTAAACTCCACATATGAGGGAAATCATGTAGTATTTGTTTTTCTCTGATATGTCTAAGTGTGAGTGATAGGAGCCTATCCTAAACCCCAAATCTTCTAAACGTGAACAGAGTCAAGTGGAGGCTTGGCATGTGACCCAGGCAGTGTTAGAGGGCGTTCTGATGAAGGCAGAACCTTGGTCCTCTTCTAGGACGCACACCCTCGTCTCCGGAAGTTCTTTAGATCACGGTTGTAAGCAAACTGAGGCCAGTTTGGGACCACGGCTCTTTCATGCGTCCCCGCACCACGCAGAGTTCAATAAGTCACCCGAGAATGATCCTATTGAGAAATGCACCTGCTGTGTAGACAGGATGCTGTGGGGGAAGGAGTCAGGTGCTGGATCCAGGCAACCTGGGGTTGAATTCAGCCCCATGAGCCCTGGAAATGCAACGGAGGTCTAGTCACTGCATCTCGCTGAACTTGTTCTGCACTGTATGGGGTGTTCAGTGATACCTCCCACCTTATGAGGATTAAAGGAGGTATTCGAAATAAAGTCCTTCAGTTAGAGCCGGGAGCAAACTCTACAGCTCAATAAGCTTTTACTACTATTTTATTTAGAATCACAAATGTCTATGTGCCTGTCTGTCCCTCCCGAGCCCTCAGACTGTCCCCGTAGGGAGAGCAAGCCCTCTGCCTCGCCCCTCTTGTTTCCATGGTCCTGATGTATGGAAGGTATTTCGTTAGGGCTTCTGAGTACATGCGGGAAAAAATGGTTGGATGGATGGATGGATGGATGGATGAAAAGAAGAGAAACGGCCTTGCTGTTTTCCAGGCCCTTTTCCAGTCCAGTCGGAACCTCCGTGTCCGGGATTCTTGCATTTTCTTCTCCATGAAAATCTGAGACAGGGCAGATTCATTTGTTTTCATTGTTAATTTTATTCCACTACCTGTAGTATAGGCAGGACGGAACACTCACTGTAACGTAACTCTACCCTGGGGATCTAGGTCTGTAATGCCAGAACACGCCGTGATGCTGGGGCTTCCAGAGGGCTGTATAAACAGACTCTGATCTGAATGTCATGGTTGATTTCCAATAACGGGCTATTCCCTCACTGGCCAGTTGGAAATTAGCTTCTCCGTGTTACATTGGACGCTAACCCCAGAAGAATGGTCAGTGCTGAATGTCGCCTGTCGAATGGGCTTCCCTTCAGTTACTGAGTGCTTCGAGGCTCTCAGAAGTGAGAGCCAGTACATCGTATCTGCTGAGGCTTGTTTTTTTTCTTCTTCTTCTTCTATTTTTTTTTTTTTTTGAAGTAGAGATGCAGCGTGAGAGCCTCATTCGTGTACGAAGGCTGCATGGCATAGAAGGGAACATGAGATATGGTGAGTGAGAGGGCATTGGAAAGTCTTACGTCGCTTCTCAAGGGATGATGATGATGGTGGTGACGGTGATGGCAATAGCAGAGTACGTTGCCTGAAATTTGAATAGCGCGTCACAACTCCACACTAAATGGCGAACGAGATGCACTCTATGTTAGGCTTCGTGACGGAATGGAGATGGAAAGCCTCTAAAACCCTGGCCAGCGGGCCACGTATCTGTGAGGTTGTTTTGACCTGCACTGGGATACCTGAGCAGGCCCGTGACTGCCGTGATCCCCCACACCTGGATTTTCTGCGACTTTGAGCAGCAACTTGGATTTTTTACCTCTGAAGAGCAGTGGATGACTGGGCTGATCGACTTGGGATCGTAAATGCCGAGCAGGCTGTCCTTTTGCAGCCACCTCCGTGTGGCTCTGGGTCGTTGTCGTTGACTTCAGACATGGAGTGCGTTCGTGGGACCACAGGACACACGTCCCTTTGTTGCACACAGTTTCTGTAGAGAATGTCTGATGCATTCATGGGGCTCCTTAAATGTTTACTAGAAACTCTGCATAGTTCTCTCATTGGATTAGACTCGTGTTTCCAATCCTTCCAGGCCTCCGTGGAAAACTTGGAAGGTTCTTGTGCTTTTAGAGGCTGCTTGACCAGGAGGGTGGCCTTCCCCTTTTTCCTGGTCTAGGCAGCTGGCGCAGTTCAGAGCCCCTGGCTTTGCCCGAGGGCCCTAGGATGAGCACTTGCAGCCTGGATCGGAGGGGAGGGTCCCTCACAACAAACTTTCTTGGGATGTGGCCTGTCTGTGCCCCTGAAGTGGGACCCAGACCCGCCAGATGCAGTGTTCTGGCTGATCCGGGTACCTGAGAGAAAGCACAGGGATCCCGAGTGTGGGGTCTCTGGCGTTCAGCCCCGCAGATGGCACCCCTTGTGTGCGGAGTGCCCTTGGTGGCTGCTGCGTGGCTCCATTTCTTCTGGATGAGAACAGCTCACCCCCAAGGCCTCCTGGGGATCCTTCCTGGCCTCTTCAGAGCTTGGGGTCACGTTTCGGGCTGCAGCCAAGCCAGGGCTGGGGTGAAAGGTCATGGCTCCGGGCCACCTGTGCTTGTGGGTTTCTGCCCCGGGGACAGTGAGCGGGGCGATATGACATTCCTCAGGGCTGGGGGGCCCAGAGCGGGGGAGCCGTGTTTCAGCGGGGTGAAGTCTATTGCCCATCTACATGCTGCCTGATTTGTCCCCGGGGAAGAGCCACAGCAGTAGGTGAGGCTGCAACTCTGAGGGTTTCTTCCATCTCAAGGTAGGGTGAGGGCTGGGGTCCCCAAGGAGCGCGGGCTCTAGAGCAGGCTCCTCGTCTGTGCCTTTTAACAGTACGATTAGAAGGCCATGGGTGCAGGGAGACTGGCGGCTGATCCCGGGGCATGGGAGTGAGTCGTGCGTGGTCACGGCCCCGTGGAGCATGTCTGGGTGTTCAGGCATCCCAGAGGCAGCCCCAGGACCTGCGGATCTTAAGCCCCTAAGGCATCTGTGGCCGGTGTCTTCACTCCGTCCCTTGGGAGAGGGCCGAGGTCAGCCTCCTGCACCTGGGGCTGTGGTCACTGCGTCCATGGGAGAGAGGGCCACATCCACGGGAGAGGGCCACGTCCACGGGAGAGAGGGTCATGTCCATTGGCAGACAAGATTAAAGGGAAATGGCCTGGGATTTCTAGCCAGGCAGCCCTCATGGGTCAGTCCCTGGTGCACACGTGTCTCAGGCTGGGGGACCCAGACAGCTCGCTGGACCCCGAGTGACGGGACTCCCCGCTGGTACCAGCAAGGGGGCTCAGCATGCCTTCGCAGCAGTTAGCGAAGCCGGGTGCTGGCTCCTTCGGAGCGGGTGGGGGCCTCCCGGCCTCCTGGTCTATTGTACCGTCAGGCCTGTGCTCAGTGAGGGTGAGTCCCCAGCTCTGCCCGTCCCTGCCTGCCCTTTCTCTGAGCCTCCAGGGTCCTCCCCCGGATGACCCCGCTGCAGGGGAGCAAGCTGTGTGCTGGCCAGCCGAGAGGGAGGGTAGCTCTGCGGGGTCCACGATTCGACTGTGGCCCTCACTCTGCCTCCTTCACAGTTGTCATGACAACACATTCGCTTGAAAACGGTCTCTGGAAAACATGCCATTTTTGAAAAATGTGCCCAGGAGAGCGACTTCTCGTCTGACCAAGCTTCAGGCTCCTCCATCCGGCCCGGCGAGGGGACGCGGCAGGGGCAGCTGAGCCCGGGGACAGCGGGGATGTTTGTCCACCCTCGGCCTTGTCGGGGCCTCGGGTCAGCCAGACGGTCGTCCGCTTGTGTTTGGAAATTCAGCTGGGCGCGTGCGGCCCCGGGACAGGCGGTCAGCTTCTCCTGACGGACGTCGCGCCTGCATTTCCCTGGGGGCCGCGTGGCCGCAGAGCACCGCTCTCCGTGCCCTTGACTTGCGGCTGCTCCAGGGTCTCCCCGCCTCCCGCGGACCCCGAGGCCGGGACCCGGCCCTCCTCCAGGTCTGCGTCATCCTCAGTGCTGTGTGGGCGGCCCCGCGGGACAGCGGGCCTCAGCACACCAGCAAGCCGACCGGAGAAGCCCGGAGCTCCTGCGTTAGGTTTTGCCTAAAGTAGGGGTGGGGAGGGAGGGGTGGGGAAAGGCCACACAAGAAGCACAAACAGAAATGCAGTATTCTGGGAAACGCTGCGTCTCTGGAACCAGTAAGAAGGGCCAAGTACGCGTGAGCAGGACCCAAGAGGCCCTTTCCCCAGGGCTGTGGCTCATGCTGTCCACTCCTGCGCAGAAGCAATAAAGGTGGCTGGGCCTAAACATTCAGTGACGGCGGCAGTCCAGGGGCCGAGGGCAAAAGCACGCTGGTCTTTGACCAAATCCGCTGAAGCAAGAGGACGATTCACCCCCCGGTGGATGAGATAAACAGTTGTTTCCAAAATAAACACGCGGATACGGTTTAAGTCTCCTTCTGCTAAAACAACACCCGCCAGTGCCCTTTGCAGCCGCTGAGCAGATGTTTGCATGTTAATCAAGTCACTGAGCATAAAACTCAAGCCCCACCCCCCGCTCCCAGTGACAACAAGGAGGTCTGGGGAGGGGTTGGAAAGGCCTGAGGGACAATGGTGTCTGCAGTTTCTGTATCTCTGGTGCTGTGCCCAGTGCGAATGAGTAAACGCCAGGGCCAGGATGCCATGGAAACAGCAGCATGCGCACGTGATCCTGGCCAGACACGGGCCCCGAGAGCCTGTTCTAGAACATGCACACATGCTCCTGGCTAGACAAAGGCTCCGATGGCTGCTCTAGGACATGCACACATGCTCCTGGCCAGACATGGGCCCTGACACCCTATTCTAGAATATGCACACGTGCTCCCAGCCAGACACGGGCCCTGAGAGCCTGTTCCAGGACATGTGCATGTGATCCTGGCCAGACACGGGCCCCGATGGCTGTTCTAGGACATGCACATGTGCTCCTGGCCAGACATGAGCCCTGAGAGCCTGTTCTAGAACATGCACATGTGCTCCTGGCCAGACACGGGCCCCGAGAGCCTGCTCCAGGACATGCGCACGTGATCCTGGCCAGACACAGGCCCTGAGAGCCTGTTCCAGGACATGTGCACGTGATCCTGGCCAGACAAGGGCTCCGATGGCTGTTCTAGGACATGCGCACATGCTCCTGGCCAGACACGGGCCCCGAGAGCCTGTTCTAGAACATGCTCACGTAATCCTGGCCAGACATGGGCCCTGATGGCTATTCTAGGACATGCGCATGTGCTCCTGGCCAGACACGGACCCCGAGAGCCTGTTCCAGGACATGCACACGTGCTCCTGGCCACACACGGGCCCCGATGGCTGTTCTAGGACATGCGCACGTGCTCCTGGCCAGACACAGGCCCTGAGAGCTTGTTCCAGGACAGCAGAGCAAGACTCCCGCTTCAGGAGAGGCAGAACTTACTTAGAGATGGAGCTTATCCCAGATGGTGGGCGTGGACGGGAGGAAGCAATGCCATCGCTCCACGGGCGGCAGGGACCGTGCGGGACTGGACAGAGGGAGTAGGCGGGCCCAGGGCCTGCCCAGCGTGCGTGGCCGCCTGTGGTTACTGTGCTGTGGGAAGGTGCACACGACACCGAGTTCCCGCTGTGACGTTCTCACATGTGCCCCTGGGCGGCCCTAAGTCCGTTCATGCCGCTGTGCAGCTGTCCCTCCACAGAACGTTTCCTTCCTCCCGAAGTGAAACGCTGTCACCCGTGAGTACTGACTCCCCTTCCCCCTCCCCAGCCCTGACCTGCACTATTCTTTCCGTGTCTCCAGCCCTGACTCCTCTGGGTCCTTCATCTGAGTGGAGTCAGACAGCATTTGCCCCTTTGTGTCTGGCTTATTTGTTCTGGAACAATGTCCTCAAGGTTCAGGCTGCAGAATATCAGTGTGTGGATGGTCCTAGGGGTGATTTAAAAAAAATTTTTTTTTAAATTTTTATTAATGTTTGTTTATTTTTGAGAGAGAGACAGAGCGTGAGCAGGGGGAGGGGCAGAGAGAGAGGAAAACACAGAATCTGAAGCCGACTCCAGGCTCTGAGCTGTCAGCACAGAGCCCGACGTGGGGCTCGAACTCACGGACCGTGAGATCGTGACCTGAGCGGAAGTCGGATGCTTAACTGACTGAGCTCCGCAGGCACCCCGCGATGATATTTGGATACCAGCCTGGGTCCTCCAGTCTCTGGTGTTGCTTTGTCCCTGACCCGCAAGACCTAAGAGCAGAGCACGATGGGGACAGTGGCCCTGGAGAGGAGGAGCCCTTTGAGCCGAGACCTGTGTGGTGACCAGGAACTGGTGTGACGGTCCAGAGGATGAGACCCTCAGAAGGGACCCGAGGGGCCGGTGTGACAATCCGGGGGACGAGACTCTTAGGAGGGACCCATAGGCACAGCTGCATGAGGCAGGAACACTGTGTTGTGCTCAAGCAAGGACATGTGGTGTGGACGTGCTGCGTGGGGCGGGACCGGGTGCCGGGCCGGGGGATCGGGCGGCGAGAGCAGCGGCCTACCCCGAGGGGATCGGAAACCCTCGCTGTCAAGCAGGGGAATGACAGCATCCGATCCGTATTTCCAGACTCTGGCCGCCGCACGGTGAGTATTCCGTGCGTGGAGAGCAGCGACAGGGCAGTGTGGTCGTCCAGCAGGAGACGATGGAGACGATGGAGTTCGGGCGTGGCCGCGGTGTGGGGCGGAGGAGAGGGGCTGGGCACCCGGGAGTGGAGGTCAGGCTTGGGCCAGAGAAGGGGTGCAGGGTGCCCGCGGGCTCTAACCCAAGTCAGAAGGAGCGAGAGGACAACTGGGGGGGCGGGAAGGGGGGGGTTGGCTGCTGGCGAAACACGCCTGTCGGGTGGGGTTAGGAGTCCAACTTCTGCAGACGCGTCAGGGAGGCAGCGTGGAGGCCACGAGAGAGGTGTGGACCGCAGGGGTGGTTTGGGACGAAATCAGCCGGCAGACGGCCCAGGAGCCATGACGTGGACGGGGCCTCGAGAAGCCCACGGGGGTGGAGGGTGTGGGACAGGGCAGGTCTGAGTCTCTGATCAGGCTCCCGGAAGAAGCAGTATGGCTTCGACGCGGCCGAGGACCCGGTGGGGCCTGGTGGCCCATCCACGGCCCAGGGTGCTCGCCGTGGCCACGCCCGTGCGGCCTGAGATGAACCGAAGGACGTGGGCTCCGGCAGGTGCCCCGTGAACCGTTTTCACTTGAGCCGCGCCGGCCTGTCAGTGGGGCCGTGTTGTCTCATCCTTCGGGAATGTGGTAGGAATTTGGAGTGTTCAAGCCACCGTTTTAGAAAAAGCCCTTTGTTAATCAGGAAGCTGGCACTTTTCCGGCCAGGCCCTGGGAAGGCGGGCACGCGGAGGCCCCCGGCCGTGCAGGGGGGAGACCAAACAGCAGGTGGAGGTGAAGGGCAGAAGCCTCCCCCACGCCGGGTGGCTCTGGGATCAGGGCTCACAAGCAGCTCACAGAACTGAGACCGAGTCCCCCCGGGGATAGCAACCGCAGAACCTCAGCCTACGACCCCGCATGACGTCAGTGGGGGCTCCGGGCCCGGAGCGGCATCGTAGGTCAGCTGCGGGGTCAGAGGGCACCGTGGGTGCCGAAGGGGCCAGGGAAGACTGCGTTTTGCCCTCTGTCAGATGGCGGCTGGGATGCTCCTGGCGGGCGGGCCCCGCGCGGAGGAGGAGGACGTGGCACGGCCAGGCCGAGGGTCACCCTGTCCTGTCTGTGTTTGCTGGTCCTCGCTGCTCCCAGCGCCACCCACCGGCGCTCCGCCCAGGGGTCGCCCCCACCCCCACCCCCGGGGCTCCCTGCTATAGTCAGCACCTGACCCTGGGTGCTCCCCGCCGGAGTCCACGCAGAGGACGCAGGAGAGAGCCTGGGAGGTCCCGTGACCAAGACGAGGTCGTCAAGCTGGAGAGAGTAGGGAAGGGGCGTGGGAAGCTGTGGAACCCGCACCTTCCCCTGCAGGGCCCTGCAGGAGGGGGCCTGATGGACCCGCATCCCTGCCGGACCCCCGGGCCTCCTCGGGCCCCAGGCTGGGAGGCACCACGTGAGGATCAGAGCGGCGGCAGCTTCAGAACCGCCCCCAAACCACCCATCGCCTCGCGAGGCCACACACTCGTCGGGACGATCGGGACTCAGCTCAAACACGTTTGCAGATTCTTTTGAGATTCCCCCGGCGTTTGTCTTCTTTCGGCCGTGGGGCCAGGGGACTGTGTCCTAGACACGAGTCTCCCTCTTTCCCGCCACCCTCCCGCCACACTGTGACTCCGAAAATGGATTTTCCTTCTACAAACGGGCAGAGGTTATTCGGAACATTTTGGGTAAAGTGAATGATGACGCCGGACTATGTAATTTTGGGGGAACATCCGGAAATTTTTGGGTGACTTGTGTCTCACGGCCGCCCTGAGGGCAGGCCCAGAAAGGGGATCCCAAAGTGTTTCGAGCTTCGGAAACATGACTGGCGCCCATGAGCCGCGCCCTGAGGCGAGCATTTGAAAAGGAGGCATTTGTTTGGACATAGAAGGTGCGAGAGCTGATTAGACAAACACGGCCGCGGTCCCTGTGGACACCCCCCACCCACGACCGCAGAAATACGCTCCTCTCTGAAATTTTAATAAAGCGTCGCGGCCAGCAGCCGGCGAGCCCTGGCCCAGGCACGCTGGGAAAAAAGTCAATAGGTGTGCTTCTGTCTCTGGAAGATTTCCAAGGCCAGACAATGGCTCCTTCACCCGAGGTCCTCGAAACTGGGGTAGGATTTCTCCCTGCTCTGATACCAGGAAATGTATTTTTAGATATGGGGAAGAGCGTGTGGGAGGAGGGGGGAGCCCGGCGTGCCGGCGACTGTTGAACAGCTGGCTCTCAGATACGTGCCTGTGTGTGCACGTGTGTGTGCCTGTGTGTGCGCGTGTGTGCCTGTTTTTGTATGCATTCCTGTGTCTGTGTGGGCACCTTTGTGGGCCTGTCTATGTCTGTGTATGTGTGCACCTGTGTGTGCCTGCCTGTGTGTGTGTGTGTGTGTGTGTGTGCGTGTGTAAGATAAACCTTTCTGGCGAAGGGATGTGAAACGCAGGTACAAGCAGTGAAATACCCAGTACCCTTTACCGCGTGGCCATCGATTCCCCGGATGCGTTGTGACTCCCGCCCGGCTCTGGCGTCTGCAGGCAGCCTGGGGGTGCGGCTCCCCCAGGATGTGACAGACGGAGCTGCCTGCCGGGCTCGCGTTGCCCAATAAACACACCGCTGTCGTAGGTGACACGTGGCCCACTTTCAGATTGTTTTTCGGGCTCGCCCGTGGCACAAACTGCGTTGGTTACAGCAAAAGCCCTCTCCGCCCTAACATTACAGACGTCAGAATTTTCGGGGTTTATGGGAATCTGCCGCCGCATCAAGGCTGTTGAGCTCACCCCTGGCCCTGGTTTGGGCAGCTGAGGGAGGCACGTGTGGGTGGCCCGCGAAATGCGGGGACAAACTTGGGACAACCAGGAAGAGATTTGCTTTGTCGTTCCCCGTCTCGTTTACCTCTCGGTGATTCAGTGACAGAGAAGATTCGCGTTCCTGCCGTTTACAGAGAAGAGAGATCTCGTCGGGACGGAGCTCCCTGGGAGCACGTTGCTCTCCATTTTAATGAATATTCCTACCAGAACCAGCTCGTCTCCCATTTGCTCTAATCCTTCTGTATCAAAGAAAATCCTACGGCACTCAGAATGAGAAAGGAATTTCAATATTTCTCTTTCCACACCACCCAAATTCATCTGACTAGCAGACCGTTTCACGAGTTTAGAATATGCCCTGAGCGCATACGGTTATTTTAAGCCTCTGCCTTCTCTTTCTCTGTAGACGCTTCGTCCTGGTTAAAACTGGGAAGTCTCAGGGTACCACAGTTCGCTTCTGACGCTTAGTGAGAATTCGTTAGTTACGAAATCTGGTCCCTTGCGACGCGTGGGCGTTCGTCACCTTCGTGCTTAAGGTCCACGACGACTCGGGGCAAAGAGCCACACACGTGCATACACACGTGTGTGCGTGTCCACATGTATGTGTGTTCGTGCGCGTCTATGGGGCTTCGCGTGCGTGTGATCACGTGTGTGCCCCGCCTTCGCACATATGTGCTCACACGCGCGCTTTTGTGTTCGCACGTGTGTATGGTGCCTTCGCGTGTGTGTTCACACACATACGTGCATCTCGGCCCGTTTGCCAGGCTGCTGTGTCCTGGAAATCTCGCGCCCAGGAGCGAGGAGAGGGTCCCTGCTCGGAGTCCCGGGCCCTTTCCCACGGGAAGCGGGGGGTGGGGGCCGAGGTGGTCAGGAATCGGGTATGTTCCAGGTCTCAGTTGTGTGTTGGGGTCGGGTGTGGCTGCAGTTGGTGCTCACGCACGCACGCGCACACACACACTGACAGATAAGCCGCCCGGGGCTGCTGTGTTGGGGAAGAAACGAAGAGGGTGGCGGGTCGTGCGTCCCCCCTGCAGGGAGGCCCCGAGGATGTTTCCCACCGGCTTACAATCCACACCACCGTCCTCGGCTGCAAGGGAGCTGGGACGGCGGCCTTCCTCCCCAGGGAGCCGCGGGCTCCACTCAAACACTGTCACCGGGTGGTCCTGTTACTGAGGAAGAAGGGGGCCCCGCCGGGACCTGAAATCCTGGCTGACTGCTGTCTTTCCCCTACTCCTCGGCCAACCCTCCCCCGAGGCCCCCGCGCACGGTCCTGATGTCCCTGCCCTTCCGTGGCCACACTTTCCATTCCCCATGCTCCAACCCAAATACTTTCCTGTATGTATTTCCACTCGCTGGAGGTCCCCCCCCCCCCAGTTTAAACGTGTGGTTTCTAAAGGGAACCTACTGAGGTGGATCGGAGGTTCGGTATCAGAGACCCCGATGCAACTATGCTGATTACCGTTAATTACAGGTGACTGGATTGTTTAGCAGAATTGTTCTCCTGTTTTCCTTTATCCATTTTGTAAAAGGTGTCAAAGACTCCCACTTTCTAGGTCTGTGTTTAACATAAGCACGAACGGCAGTGAAGACCAGTGGTGCATCTGGGCCCCCGGGGGGCTCGGTCAGTTCAGCGTCTGACACTGGGTTTCGGCTCAGGCCGTGACCTCACGGTTCGTGGGTTCAAGCCCATGCTGGGCTCTGGGAGACGGTGTGGAGCCTGCTTGGGATTCTCTGCGTCTCCCTCTTTCTCTCTCAAAATAAACATTCGAAAAAATAATGGCGCATCACATAATATTTTGCGTTTCCTATTTAAAAACAACCATAACCAAGATGTCTATCCGACCAGAAAAGAGTTTCAATAATGGAAAAGTTCACATAGAATAAACATTTTTCTCATTGTGTGAAAGATTCGAAATAACCTGTCTTTGTAATCACTTATTTTTTTTTTACTACAAATTGTCTACTGTTTATTTATTTTTGAGAGAGAGAGAGAGACAGAGCATGAGTGGGGGAGGGGCAGAGAGAGAGGGAGACACGGAATCCGAAGCAGCTCCAGGCTCTGAGCCGTCAGCCCAGAGCCCGACGTGGGGCTCGAACCCATGAACCGTCAGATCATGACCTGAGCCGAAGTCGGACGCTCAACCGCCTGGGTCACCCAGGCGCCCCATGTAATCACTTATTTCTAAATAATCAGAAACAATAGCTGCAAAGGTATTGCTAAGGGAAATGAAACCGTCTGAATTAAGGTTACAGGGTAGACACCACTGACTATAATTAGGCCCTGGTGTTTTATTTTCGAATTGCACCTTCGCGCTGCAACATAGCCCGTCTCAAGGTCCGTGGGGTCCCGCTCGGCTTTAAGAATGCCCGAGCGTCGCAGTTGGTTCTTCTCAGTCTCGAGCAAAAGCACTCTTTTTAGCTACTCGTTGGCAGACATTCTAGCTTTTCACACCATCTTTATTATATAGAATTATTTCTGCCCTGAGCACAGGAAAGTGTCGGCAATGACGGTCAGAACTGAACGAAATGTTTCGAAGCAGAATGAGTGTGCAGAAAGGAAGACGCGCGGACAGGAGCCGGGCCGTGCCCACAGGGCAAAGGCAGCTTTGGGATGAAGACATGCCTAAGGAGGGTATCGACGGGCTTTCTGGAACAAAGGCAGTGGCTGGTTGAAAGTATCTGAACGTTTCTTGCTTGGCTGTGTCTGATGCAAGGCATTCTACTTGCTGGTTGTGGGGAACACGGGCCGTGTCTGCAAACTTCAAGGTCACTGGGTCCTCCCTCCCACTGTTTATTTATTGATTGATTTTTCAAAGCATTTATTGAGAGAGAGAGAGAGAGAGAGAGAGAGCGCGCGCCGGCACACGCAAGTGGGGGAGGGGCAGAGAGAAAGAGAGACAGAATCCCAAGCAGGGTCCACACCATCAGCACAGAGTCCGATGTGGGGCTTGAACTCACAGACTGTGAGATCATGAGCTGAGCCAAGATCGAGAGTTGCAGGCTTAACCGACCGAGCCTCCCAAGGCCCCTTCCCTCCCACTATTAAAATAATAATGTAAACACGACGTCCTGGCCCAGTTTCTCCTCCTCTCAGTTAACGATTCCATCTCCGCTTAGTAATTCAAGCCAGGCACCTCACTGTTCTTGTCTCTGATTCCTACCTGGAAAGTTAATTGACAGTTTATCCATCCATCCACCCACCCTTTCAACTCTCCGTCTGTCCATCCGTCCATCCATCTGACCATCTATCTGTTCGTTCATCTATCTGTCTGCCCACCTATCCACCCACAGGCACTTTTCGGCACCTACTATGTGCAGCTGTGGTCGGTACTGGGGCGCACCTGTGAGCAGAAGCCGATGTCCCCGATGACCCACACGGTGTGCCGTCTGGTGCAGGAGGCAGCCAATCCCATAGTCACATGTAGGAATACTCAATTATCAGCTGTGGAAGGCATTTGGAAGGGGAGGAACACAGCTCTGTGTCACATGTAACAGGAGGTCTAACTTTGCCCCGCTCCTTGCAGGAAAGGACTGGGCACCTGGGGGGTGATGGCTGAGTGAGAGTGTCCCAGACCAAGAATTAGGTGACCAGATGTTACCGCAGGAAGGAGTGTGATAAGGGACCTGAAATACGTTCCGTGTGGTCGGGGAGCAGAGAGCAAGGTGTGGAGACGTTTGAGATGTGTCCGGAAGGGCAAACGGGTGAGATCAGTCAAGGCCGTGGAGACCCTGTTAAAACTGTGTTTTATCCTAAGAACAAAAACCAACGGGTCACTCCTAGCCAGTCCTTGCCAAGAGCAGAACGGTAACTGGAACAGTGAGGACATTTTTGCTTTATTTTACAGAAAACCTGAATTGGTAGGAAGACAAAGCGGGTGAGAGTACTGGCCCGTGTCACCAAATAAACTCGAGGGAGGCTCGATCCAGGCTGAAACACTGTGACCTGCTTTGTGTCCCCAGCTCCGGGCTCTGGTTCCTGGAGTGGGTTCTGTTATCAGACAGGCTCTCCCTTCCTGATGGAGGCAGGAGGCGGGAGGCTTGTTCCAAAATGGCCATCTGGGTACAGCTCTGTTTTCTTGGCCAGTGGGAAAGAAAATCTGCTTCCTTGAGAGGTTTGTAAAAGTCTCAGAATTTGGTTTAAATAATCTTGATTGGTTGGTCTTGGGATATGTTGCTACCTTCAAAGAATCCCTGTGGCCATTGCAACTTGGTGTCTGGGGCCGTCCCGCCCAAGAGCGCGGCTGGGCGTCTGGGTCAGAGTTAGGAAGGGACGTCCCGTCGTCACTCTGGCTGGAGCACCCCACGTGGTTCAGAAGACAACAGAGCCATGGGCAGTCAGGAGGGGGGTCAGCGTCCTGGAGGAGGCGCGACGGGCAAGGAGCTTGGACGAGAGGGGCGGCAGTCAGATGGAGAGAAATGGGTGAATCCAGGGGCACCCGGGGGGTACCAAGCACACGCCGAGCACGGACCGGTGATGCGGCTTCGGAGTCCGCCTGGCGAGGCTTGTAGAACTGGCTCATGACGGACCAGCACAGAGAACCCAGGAGGCGACTGTAAGGGGGGGCGGAGCGTATTACTTTTGTCTTGAGCAGGTTGAATTTGAGTTGTGAGGTCCCAGTGGAAATACTGAGCAGCTCTCGCAGGAGCGGATCCTGAGCGCATCCAGGAGGCGTGGCTGGAGGCGAGATTTCTCCCGGAGGGGGTACAGGGTGTGAACAGAAGGATTCGTGGGAACGAGCTTTAGGAATTCCAGCATTTAATAGACAGGCAAAGGGAGGTGACTCAGGAAGGAAGCAAGCAGTGGGTGGCCAGAGAGGTCTCTGAGGTCAAAGGGACAGAGTGAGGAGGGGCGCCAGGTCCTCGTCCCTGTGCGGCACACGTCCCCAGGGTGTTTCATAAGGGCGTCGTTGCTCAGAGTCGCCGTCGGGACAATTCCGCCTTTCCGCGTGGCCGTGGCCCCTTCGCTGCCCGTTCAGCCTCCCGCCACGGCGGCACCGTTGCCTTCTGGGCCCAGACCTGTGCTCTGTTGCCATTATCCCTTTCCTTCCCGCCGTGGGTCATGGCTCCGCCTGGCTGCTCTCTCCCGTCACGGCCGCCAAGCCTCTTAAATTAGGAAGCCCAGGCGGGGGTGGGGGGATTTTGCTTCTGTTCCTTGAGATTTGCGTCTTCCAGACCTGGGGCTAATCTAGCTTTCTGTGCCGTGCTTTCTTCTCTCCCGTTTGTGGGTCTGGTTTTCCCAGTCTCCACGTTATTTCCTCTCTGCTCTGGGCAGCCCTTCTGGCTGTTCGGACACAGGGCAGATGACACTGCTCATTCTACTTAGGACGGTTCGTGTTTCCTCTGAGCTGCAGCTTAAGCGCTGGGTGTTTCCTGTTTTTCCTCTTTCATGTAGTCTGAAGTCACGGAGTGCGTGGTGGGCGGGGGGCGGCGGGCGTCCTCCATTGTCCCGGCGGTTGTTGTGTGTGTGTGGGGGGGGGGGGGGTGGCCATCATGAGGTCCTTCCCCCAATTTTCCCATCCCACCGCAACTTCCGCTCTCCCCCTCGAGTGAGAGGTTCGATGAGCCCTTCTCCCCACTGCCCTCCACCCGGTGAAACTCGTGAGCTGCTGGTTAACTTGGGGACGTCTGAACACCGGCATTCGTATCCTGGCCCTTGTGCACGCGTGTGTGCACTTTCCAGGGGACGGGTGGGTAGTAGCTCTTATCCAGGTCGGAGAGGGCCAGACCTCACCCCGTGTTTTCACACTGACCTTGACGGTAGCATGGCGGTCCACCAAGGTGACGGGCGACGTTCCTGCGGCTTGACCTTCGCCCTCTTCTCCACCTCGCTTTCGACTCCTTTCCATCTAGCGTTACGCACGTGGGCGACGCCCATCACTCGCCGCCCCGCCTACACACGTGCGTGCGTGCGTGCGTGCACGCACGTGCTCCCCCACGCCTCCACGGCTTTGCTCAGACTGCGTCCTCCCCCAGGAACTGGTTTTCTCTCCTGACACAGGGATTTTACTGCACGCTTGGTTGCTTGTGCTGATTTCTCAGGCCAGAAGAACATCTCCTCCGCCTTCCTGGCTGTGCGCTCACGTGCTTTACAGACGCATTTTCTCTCCCCAGAAAGTGTTGACAGTCACCTGCTGTAGTGAGGAGGCTTCACACGTTGGCCAACTTGTATGTTTCCAAATAATGAAAAATGCCAAATACTTCATGATGCCTTTGCAACGATAAGTTTTAAGAGGCAGGGAGCTCTTTCTTCCTTTTGTCCCTCCGTCTTCCTCCCTCACTTCTTCCTTTGCTCCTTGCTTCCTTCCTTTCTTTTTTCTTTCCCTTTTTTAACAACAGCGCCTGTTCCCCTGCAAGTGTGCCTACCGTGCGCGTGCAGAGGCGGCTGGCGGGAGAAGGGAGCACAGAGAAGGCTGGGAGGAGACGTCACTACGTGTGTATAGACGGGAGCTTGAGTGTCACATTTTGTCTCTGCAGCACCCGATGCTTCTTAAAGTGTCACCGAGCACGCGAGTTCCCGCCCCGCTGTGCAGGAGCCGTTTGAGGATAGTTAATTATATCCCTTCAGTGCATGCTAATTTTTTGTACAAATATTATATTCTTCTGAGTTCTTATCCTTCTCTTCTGATGTAATCTATAGTAGATTCCAGAACAGGCGGAAGTGTCATCCAAAACATGTGGCCTGTGTTAGTTCAGCACGTGTGCTTAATTTACTCGTGTGAACTTTACTACAATTAGGTAACCTAAACTAATACATAAGATTGTAAAGAGAATAAATACAACTTCAAATGCAGCCGGATGCATTTGATGGCCCTGTAATCTTGATAGGGATACCTGTCCTTACTGGAAGGCTCTCCACGCTACGGATTATGTTAGCTTGGATACCTGTCCTTACTGGAAGGCTCTCCACGCTACGGATTATGTTAGCTTTGGACATATTACCTCTCTTGCTGGTTTGGGTGAGGAGTGGGTGAGGGAACTGAGCCACGGAGAGTTCGATAATGCACCGACTGTCACAGACACACTGCATCTGAACCTAAATCCCCTGGTCTCAGAGCCCAAGCCCCGAACCTCTATTCAGAAAGCCCTCATTACCCGCTTAATGTGAATTTGCTTAAAGTTGGCACCCAAAATTTAAAATAAATAATACAAACAGTTTTGGCTTGGGACATCCTCTTGAAAAATAAAACCAGAAGAGAGGCAAGTACATTTATTTTTCTCACATCATTAGCAAACTTTAGGTTTTCACTGCAATTGTGACTAATCCTTCTTTTATTTTTGAAAAAAAATTTTTTTGAAAAATTTTTTAATGTTTTATTTATTCTTGAGAGAGAGAGAGAGAGAGAGAGCGCACACAAGTGGGGGAGGGGCAAAGTGAGAGAGGGGCACAGAATCAGAAGCAGGCTCCCGGCTCTGAGCTGTCAGCGTAGAGCCCGACACGGGGCTCGAACTCACAAGCCGTGAGATCATGGCCTGAGCCGAAGTCAGAGGCTTTACCGACTGAGCCACCCAGGTGCCCCGTGACTAATCCTTCTTAAAATCGAGGAAAGGATCAAATGCTACGTGGGGGGTTCTGGTGTGACTTCTCTGGGTGGAATATGATTGGAGGCATGACCGTAGAGAAGGCGAGTTTCGTGGATGTGCACATCCAGTTTCCCAGAGGCCCCTCTGATCGTCAAAAACTTCCTCTTAATTTGTGCTTGCTCTGGGGTCTCTGTGCTTTTCTCTTCAGCCACCAGCTGAAGATGCTGTCCACGTACTTGTGTGGGACATGAATGGCCCTCACATTCTTTTTGCCGATTCCGTGGGGTAATGCCCCTGCGTGGACACGCTCGACGTTCAGTGATGGGTGGAGAGCTTCTGCACCAGACAGAGAGACCTCCGGCGATGGACAGACAGATCTCCGGTGACAGACGGAGCGGCTTCAGCAGATGCCCCCACCTTGGGGCAGCATGCGGCAACCCCCCCCCCCCACCCCAGACTTTGGGTTTGGTCACGTGACTTCTTTTGGCCACTGGAACGGGTGTGGTCATGGTGTCCTCACAAGCTTTAAATGTGCTGTGTGTTTGGCTTGCCCGGCAGCCCCTGCCGTCCCTCATGTGGTGGACACGGGAGACACGGCTCCTTGTCAAGATAAATTCTTCGACTTGGCCAACGTGTCTCCAAAGCAGCCGAGTCCCTGGTCTAACCCTTCCTCCCTCTGCCCCACGAGGACAAGTTGAACCGTCCAGTCCCTGGGAGAGAAAGACGGAGAAGGGAGAGAAAGACGGAGACAGGAAGGGAGAGGCGGACGAGGTGCGGGTGGGACCCTGCTCCGGGTGCTGGTGGCTGTGGCGTCTGTGTCCTTTCCCGGAAGACCAGTGACCTTCACGGAGGTCATCGCAGAAAGGCTGGGGCGCCCTCCTCTCCCACGAATTCAGGAGCTAAACGAAAAATAAGCCAATGAAAAGTCTGAATCGCTCCAAGAAGACAGTGGCCCCGAAGCAAGCCGTGTGTGCACATTGGGGTGGCAGGGCCACTGCTGGCCACCGAACATCCACCGGTCCCCCAAGTAGGGCCCAAGAAAAGAGCAGTGACCGATGGGCCCGTTCGAATTTTGGCAAAACCACGCCCTCCGTGGGGGCTTCGTTAACATCTCTTCCCCACGCCACCTGGAAGACCGTGACTGTTTCCTGAGCTCTTTGTGACGTGATCACAAAACAGAAGGGGTCGAGGCGTCACGGCTTGCCTGAACAAACTCAGTCAAAATGGGCATTTTTTCTCTAAATTATTTTGTAGCTATTGTTTATTGAATTACTGGTGAATTATGGGGCGGTGTAAGAGCCTGGACCGAAAATGCCTGGGAATCACTGCAGGGACAGGGGGATAGAAACATCAGGAGGGTGTGGGACCCCCTTGACTTGGGGGGACAGTCTAGCCACGTGCGGGTCTTCACCAGCTGGTTCTGCCAGTGTGTCAACAATGTCGTGAACATTTTCTTTTTTTAAAAAAATTTTTTAAATGTTTATTTCTGAGACACAGAGAGACAGACTGTGAGCGGGGGAGGGGCAGAGAGAGAGGGAGACACAGAATCCGAAGCGGGCTCCAGGCTCCGAGCTGTCAGCCCAGAGCCAGACGCGGGGCTCGAACTCACAAACCGTGAGATCATGGCCTGAGCCGAACTCGGACGCTCAACTGACTGAGCCACCCAGGCGTCCCAAGTTGTGAGCATTTTCTGACCCAAAGGAACGTTCGACTTGAAATCCAGGGAAGATATTTAAATACCCATATGGATAATTCTGATTATTCATCCGATCAAATTCTCTAACGTTCGTAGTTGGCTTACGGGAAGTTAGGCATATATGATCCGGAGGCAATGAAACAGTATTGAGATTTATTGATCAAACAGCCCTGACGAAATTGTGGTTCGATGTTAAAGTTTTCTGTGATAGAAAAATGGATGATGACCCAAATATCTGGAAAGTGAGATATTGAAAAACCTTATAGCAACCTTAACACATTCTTGTAATTGTCCTGCCCCTTTGCTGACTTTTCTCTGTGAATTATGTGGACTCTCTCTCGGATGCAGATGTTCCACCTGTATTTACTGTTTTCTTTTAAAATTTATTTTAGAAAAATATAATATGACGGTGAACGACTGTGTTATTGTCACCCAGCTCAACAAACAGCAGGTGGCCGGCCCCGGGGACCTTTCCCCCAGCCCCTCCCTGGTCCTTGCCCTCAGGATAGTTATTTCTGGCTTTTCTCTAGAACATCCTGCATATGCCGTGCGTCCTGACCCATCTGGTCCCGTCTATAACGGGAGACCTGCTCTGTGCGTTTCGGGGACGTGCTTCTGTTACTCAGTGTTACGCTTTTGCAATTCATCTGTTTTCTGCTTGTGGGTGCGATTGGCTCATGTTCACTGGTACACACATATCTTCTTCTCATAGAACATGTGTTTTTCAGCATTCCTTTGGGTCGAATTTAGAATTCCCTGTTGGTCCCGCTTCGGTTCCACTTGCTTGGATGCTCGGATGCCGCCTTTAGGGCATCGTACGGACCTGCGCACTTTGGAACCAACCCTGGGGAGTTTGAACTGGGGCAGGAAAAAGGACAGAGAAGAAAACATGGTGATTTCTAATCATCTTGGGGGGAGTTCTGTAGGCTGGGCAGACTGTTAATAGGATGATATTCACCAGGGCATCTCAAAACGAGTGGAAAATGAAAACTAACGCGTTCTCTCTCGTACTTGAGCGAAGTTCACGAGACCCAGATGGGTTGGGGTGGGCCAGGGCCGGGCCGTCCCCCTCGCGGGCTGGTGGCTGGTCCCCCTGCCCCCGGGTGTCCGCTGCGTTGGTGTGGAGTGGCCTGTCCTTACGTGGCAGCGCTAGGAGCAGATGAGGCCGGTGGCGACCACGCCACGTTAGTGCCGCGATCCCCAGACAGCGAGGCCGTTGGCTCTCATTTCCTTCTGCCGAAGTGACGTGAGCGTGTCTCCGTGTGCACGCCAGAATAGCTCTTGAAAGCCGTGCCAGAAGCTGGTTCCACTGGTTGTGTCCAGAGAAGGGAATTGCACCGGGACCCCTTCGTAGCTCGAAATTTTTGTTAACGTTTATTTATCTTTGAGACAAAGAGACAGAGCGTGTGAGGCAAAGGGGGAGAGAGAGAGAGGGCGACACAGTCCGCAACGGGCTCCAGGCTCCGAGCTGTCCGCACAGAGTAGCTCTAAAGTTTGAACCATGTTTGTTTAAAAAAAAAAAAAATTCCATTAGTGGCACCTGGGTGGCTCAGCGGGTGAAACAACGGACTTCGGCTCAGGTCATGATCTCAGGTTTCTCGGGCTCGAGCCTCACGTCAGGCTGTGTGCTGACAGTGCGGAACCTGCTTGGGGTTCTCGCTCTCCCTCTCTCTCTCTCTGCCTCTCCCCTGCTCGTGCTTTCTCTTTCTCTCACTGTCAAAATAAGTAAATAAACTTAAAAAAATTCAAATAAAAATCGTTGGCAGAGGCACAAGGCTTATGCTCTTTATGATCAGAAACATAACCCCACAGTTCACTTGGGAAAAAACAGAATTCATACTACCTGGCCAGAGATCATTCTGCTTTGAGCAGCTGGTGTTTTATTTGTTTGGGGACCTATGAGGCTGCCTCAGGAAGGGGCTCGGGGAGCCAGGGCTCCTGGGACATGGGGGAAAGAGAACAGACCCCAGAGGAAACCAGGACCCCCTCCCTCCCAGAGGGACACACACCACACAGGACATGGGCTTCGGAGTCTGAAGGCCTTGCTGCAAATAAAAAACGCTGAGAGAACATTTTTGTGGCTTCAAATAACTGTGATGCATGATAATTTTTCCTGTTATTTAGGGCTGTGATGAAAAGCTATGAATAACTTGAAGTGTGAAGTTTTTAAGCGACGTTGATGCCCAGTCCCAGCGCAGGTGACGCTTAGGACACATTTCAGGGCCTGAGAAGGAGGCGGGGGAAGAGCGGTGGTGGAGGTGAGCCCGAGCCCTGGCCCTGCTCCCTGGGGCTTGGCCAGGATGCTGCCAGCGGTGAGGCTCTCCGGGCAGCCTGGGCGGGACTGGCCCTGGCCGGGGAGAGGCCTGGGGTGGGGGTGTGGGCAGGAGGGCTCCTGAGGGGCTTTGGCCCCCAGCCCAGCAGGTCCACAGACCCCATCCCGATCCCTGGAGTGTCCACCCCCTGCCCCCTTCCTCTCTTCCCTCTAGAGACCTACGCCTTTGTCATGTTTGACCTCATGCCGCGGAGGCAGGGCGCGAAGCCCTCTGTCCTGCCCTGCTCGCAACCTGGGTCTCAGTGGAGAGGAGACGATGCTCCCTCCCGAGTTCCATTTCTGTCCCCGTGCAGACACCCCTTCCCGCCCTCTGGGAGGTGCCTCTTCCTTTGCAGAGAGGTCAGAGCAATTACAAGAGTCTCCCGAAGTGACCCAGTCTGCTAGCCCAGTGGACGCCCCGCATCCAGATCTCCCCGCCCCGGCGGTGCACATGGTAAGCAGCTCGAAGGACTGAGACATGGGACTTAAGATGTGTGTGTTTAATATATACCACAGAGACGTGTACGATACAACTGTATTAGCTATCTGTTACATACTTAAGGTAATGTACACAAAATGGGATTTTAATATAAACACATGCTATATATTGAATACACATACACGATACAAATATGCTGCGTGTGTGTGTGTGTGTGTGTGTGTGTATCATACAAAACAGGAGCTGGAGGCTTGCCCTTGGAGTGAACCGTCCACTTGGAAAGGAAGGTCTAATTCTTATTTTCTGGCTAAAGTTGCTTACAAGTGGCCTAAATTGGTCCCCTGGGGGCCCATCAGATCAAATCATAACCTGTTAATTTTTGATTCCTAGCAAGAAGGCTGAGCTGGGAGCTCCCTGGTAAGGTAGTTTGTGATCAGGGAATGGGAATCCCATACAAATGCAGGGGCTTCCTGAGAGCGGCAGGGGAGGGGGGTCCTGTGCACAGGGACATGAACCTGGGCTGTGGTGCAGGCCTGGGCTTGGGAGCGTCCTGCTCTTTTAGGCAGAACCTCACAGCAAAAGTGGAAGCTTCCCACGGGGTGCTGGGACTCTATCTGTTGTGACGCTGTGAACTGAGCTGCGTGACCAGCAGTGTAATCTGGGGGCTCCCGGGGGGTCTGACGGGCCCCGTGTTCAGGTCCATTCATTTTGGCCGCGTGGACACATTCACGTTTGTGAAGCATCGGAAAGCACCTGACCTCAAGACGGGAGAGATGAATTTTCAGACAGGCTGAAGGGTTTGGTGAAGAAGCCCCATCACCAAACATTACACACCAGCCCCCACATAGCAGGTCAGCTTTGTTGTTCCTTCTGGGGTGTTTCACATCCAACGTAGCCAACTGTCCTCGATAAGTGTGTCTAATGCACCACTTTACGAGAGGCTGGGGCCGTCTCCTGGAGCCCACCCCCCACCCGGATACTCAAACGAGGCAGCTCCGAGCAGCATCTCAGTGGGCATCGAGGGTGGGAGATACCATGGAGTCCTGGGTGGGGAAGAGAGTAACTCCGTTTCCTACATTCTGAGGCTGACGTCACGATAAAAGTCTGTGGTGCGGGACTCTGGAAACCGTGTCATTCTGCTTGATCTATGGCGTCACAAATACTGTTCGATCACACTGTCGTTAACAGAAAAGGACAAGAAGTCTCAGCCTTAAGTGATGCTGATTTTAAAAAAAACACTTTTGGGGGCGCCTGGGTGGCTCAGTCGGCTAAGCGTCCGACTTTGGCTCGGGTCATGATCTCGTGGTTCGTGATTTCGAGCCTTGCCTGGGGCTCTGTGCTGACAGCTCAGAGCCTGGAGCCTGCCTCTGATTCTGTGTCTCCCTCTCTCTCTGCCCCTCCCCTGCTCATGCTCTGTCTCTGTCTCAAAAATAAATAAACATTAAAGAAAAATAAAAACCGCTTTCTAGATACATACATGTATCAATTTCAAAACAAAAAATTCAAGTCCTACCAATCGTTGAATATTTATTACATGGTAGCAAACTTCTCATTTAATCCTAACATAAATCGGTTATGTTATTTCCATTTCTAAGTCGAGACGATCAAGGTTCAGAGTGTGACTGTATTAGAACAAATCTAGTAGCATCAGAACAAGGATTCAAACTCTGGTTATTCTGACCCCAAATCCTATACTTCTAAGAGTCATCGAACAGGAATTCCCCCTCCCCGCACCCAATTCTCATCTACCAAGACAGCTACCGTCAACATTTTATTGAACTTCCTTCCAGTTTCTTCCTGTACACACACACACACGCACACACACACACACGCTCAGTCTTATGTAGATACCTTCAGACAATTCATGCCTTCCTACAACTGGTTTTTCTCACTCAACCACATATCCTGGAGATCTAAACACGTCTGTTTTGCAATGTAGCGTCGAGGGTTTGGTGTGGGAAACATTTTAAGAGCTTGGTTTCATCACCTAGAGAGATAAGCTCTAATTTCCTGGCACCTGCTGTGTCATGACCATTGCTTGGGAACATTACAGCTTTTCGAGACTGTTCTTAGCCAGTCGTGAAAGTTTCACAGTGCTTCTCAGTGTGCAGTGACCCCACGCAATTGCAGAAAGACAGCTGAGCCTAGGGTGTGCAGCGGTTTCAATAAAAGGCAAAGCGTTATCGACCAACCACGCAAAAGGAGACGCTCTTTTTTGAAGAAGTTTACGCAACTAACACATACTCTGTCTCTAAGTTGCTGACACTGGAGACCGGCCTGCAGGTCCATTTCCAGTGTCTCTGCGACAGCCTGATTTCAGAACTCATGGAGCTCTCTCCCCTGCAGCCATGAGAGCTGGTGCCAGGAGGCTGAGTGCGCTCAGGACGCTGGTATTTCGTGCTGATAAGGTTAGACTAAAGTATTTCATTAGCTCCTGGGGGCGTGTGTCATAAGCGCCATGCCGTTTGTTGTTGGAGATTCTGTAAGCCTCCCGGGACCTGGTGGCCAGTCCTGGTGACAAGCAGCACTTTGCACACCCGTCCTTCTGAGGAGCCCACGTGGGTCAGCACTGATCTCATGTGCACCTTCCCTGTGATAAGACCTCCCCGCCACACGTGTCCTGTGGAGGCACCGGAATCCGTGTTGGAGCCAGGGTGGTGGTGGGGGGGGGGGGTCCTCACTTTGCCGGCTTTGCTTCCCCTCGGTCAGTCGGCCTCACTCCTCATCTAAACACCGAAGCTCTTATGTAGACCTCTGTTAGGCACCCTGCTTTGTAGAATCCAACTTGTGGAAGAGATCTCATTTGCGGGGTAAGGCAAAGTTTATTTTTCTGTGTCCCATATGGTCTGTGAGACCCTTGGGACAAGGATTATGGATTACTTATTTCTGTCTCTTCAGGGCCTAGAAAAGTGACGAATACACACAGGCACTGCTTAGTTGAGAATGAATGAATGAATGAAGAAGGCCAGTGTGTGTAAGGAATAATTTAATCAGGGCTGGTGTGTGTGTGTGTGCGTGTGTGTGCACGCCATGGAGGCCTTCTGGGAGACATCGTGTGGGAGGGTGCTGTGTGGTCTGCTGGCCGCACATGCCACACGGGCCCAGCACACAGGAAGAGTGACTAGTTTTAGTCTCCCATGAGGCTTGGGACCGTGGAGATGGAAAATTCTCCTTTACTCCGATGTCTACGACTGTTTGCGCTTGAAAATCGGCTGAGTCTTTTCTTGCACTGGCTTGCTGAGCCGAGCCAATGGGCTGACAGCGATGCCATATTGCAGGGACATTGGGAACAATAGCTAATGGGGAGTGATTGCCTGTAATGACACTCTTCGGAAGCATCCAGATGATTAAATGCTAAAGGAAGAGAGGATAATCGTTGGAATTTCAATGAACCACTCTCTTCATATTATTGGAGGAAGGAGCAATCTAATGTTGCACCCGTCCCAGGCTCCCAGCTCCGTGACCCATCAGAGGCTCATCAGGGGATCGGGTCTCAGGAACTCTGTGCTGCTAAATTCTGTCACGGGGTTGGTGCCTGGGGTCCGTGTCCATATGCCTGTGTACCGTACTTCTGAGTTGGCGGGCTGATCCTTTAAGTTATGAATGAATGCTTTAGGGGATCTGGACGCTTACGGAAAATGTGAAGGAACTTTCAGTAACCGTCTGTTGAGGAGAGGGTCTAAGGAGTCCATGATGGTGGTGATCTCGTTCAGATTCAACAAGCACTTACTGGACAGGTAGTCAGAGAGGAACACCTTCCGTGCCCTGGGCCTGTGACCCCCCGGGTCTACCCTCATCGCAGGTCGCTGCGTCAGAGCCCTAGGGCCACACGTCACTGGCCTCCGGTCCCAGGTACAGTGGGTTCCACAGGGACACCGTTCCCCATCCAGGCCCGAGGCTGCCAGCCCCCTGCAGGAGCCGGGCCTCACGTGGACAGGGGGAGGCTTTGGCTATTCCTAGACTCTGGTGACCTCAGCATAGCATCACCCATCGTGTGGGATCATCACTCTTCTGGTGAAGGAGAGTTTCGATTACATGTGAAAACGCTTGGGAAGTTCAAGTTGTGCCAGGCAGAGGGGCTGCAAATGGGGCAGAGATGCCAAGCCTGCACTCACGTGGGCATCCGGACACTCCCAGACTCCTGGGAAGCTGGGCCTCCCCCACTGCCTTCACAGGAAGGCAGTGGTGCTTCCGGAAGGCACCAGGCCTGGGGCAGGAGGGGGCCCCGGTACCACGGCTGGGCCCGTCTGTAGATTTCAAACTTTATTTGCATTTAGCACAAGTATGATTTTTATCTGTTTCCAACACTGGCTTTTTGACAGCATGTAATGTATCCTCCGTTCCGAGATACGCACTGACAGACGTTGACGAGTGAGACGTCGGTGCTTCAGACTATTTGTCTGCAATCAAACTTCAGACAGAAACACGCATCGTGAGTGCTGCTTGGGGCTCTTTGTGCCTCCCCCCTCTCCCGGCACAGCTGGGAGCGTCCTGGGGCCTGGAGGGAGAAACCCCGAGCAAGGTTCAGGACACAGAGCACCCGCGAGTGGTGGGGTCGCTGGGGAGCCAAGCGCTGGGGGCTCCGCCGTGCTCCGGTGGTGGTCCGAGCCCGAGGCGGTGTGGGCGCTGTGCCCACCGCTACCTGTCGGCAAAGTCCCGGGGGAACAGAAGCGAAATCTAAGACGAGCTAAAAGAATCTAGTCCCATCGCCTTGCTTATGAAGCCGAGACTTGTGACAGCGTCTGAGCTCCTCCGACAAAACTGTTCTGCAAAACCAGCACACCAACCAACAAAATCACATTTTTTCCCCCTTTCAGACGAATGATCGGAAACACCAATGCCTCACAACAAATGCTGTCAAGGCGTGTCTTTGAACAGAGAATATAGTCTAAGTATATCTAAGTAGATAAGATCACCATCTCCATGAAATGCAAATAACGTTTTGAATCTACAAATAAGCTTTAAAACTTACTTCACTTACAAACCAACCTTGAACCCTTTCAAAGTCTCAACATGTACACTTCATTTAAAAAATAATATACAGATGGGGCGCCTGGGTGGCCCGGTTGGTTGAGCTTATGACTTCAGCTCAGGTCATGATCTCACAGTTTGTGGGTTCGAACCCCGCGTCGGGCTCTGCGCTGACAGCTCGGAGCCTGGAGCCTGCTTGGGATTCTGTGTCTCCCTCTCTCTCTGCCCCTCCCCTGCTTGTACTCTCTCTCTCTGTCTCTCAAAAATAAACACTAAAAAAATTTTGTTTTAATAATATACAGTTTTTTTAAAAAAAGTTCTTTCCTACACGGTAAAAATGTCTCAATAATACAACTTGTTTCTTCTCAGGTCCCATCCACACCTTACATTGTGCAAACCGAGCCCATGGTGCTCCTTACTTGCTAGAAGCAAAGCTTCTCCGTTACCAGCGTGTGGGTCTGCAATGGCCTCTCTTCCCACTCGGTCTCGTCTCTGACATCCTGTCCTCCAGCCTCCTGGGCTGTGCCCAAGCAGAGACCTTTGAGCAGGCTACTCCCAATGCATAAATGAGGGACAGGTGGGAGGTGGCCTTGCACTGACAAGCCATCACACTCAAATAGAGATCATCAAGGGGGGGGCTTAAGGGACGCGCCGCCTCGAGGTGAGACCTCTGCATGGGACAGCCTGACAGAGAAGGTCGTCTGCTGTGTGTGCTGCCCTTAAGAAGTGTCCATCTCCAAAGAAGTGGGTATTTTCTCAGGTTTATCTGATTGGCCATTTCTGTCTTCATCACTATTTTGAAGAGAAGATTATATTCAGCCACCTCTCGGGCGGGTGGGAGGGTCTTCTAGTAATTATCCCATGAGATCAGTTAACTTGTCTCTCATTCTGTCCCTGCCCGATGCCCTCCTGCTGCTCTGGGAGAGACACTCCTGGCGTGTCCAGTCCGTGGGGTCCCCTCACTTGCTTTCGTATCAGTCCGAGAAAATGAATCTGATTCTCAAGTCTTTGTTTATTGACTGCTTGGATTTTCTTTTTTTTTTAGCAGTGCCTTTGTGAATTAATTTCTCTTGTATCTCTGGATTTCAAGGAAAAAAAAAGACTCCGGAGTGTCATTTTTGACATTGACTTTGTCTGAAATGGCAACGCATACGTGTGTCACCACAAAGCCTCTGCATCTAAGAGCTCCAGAGGATCACAGGAAAATCCTTGAAATTAATGTGCGTGGTTTACCTCCCACCGAGACAAAACCCTTTATTTTCAATAAAGCAATCTTTTCTTTTTTTCTTTTCTTTTCTTTTCTTTTCTTTTCTTTTCTTTTCTTTTCACATTGTGAGCATTTTTTCCTACCGGCATTTCTAACCAGTAACATGCAAATGAAGATTGTATCAGTCATAGACAACATGAATATTTATTGGCTTCGCGTCCTGTGCTTGGCATTGGGCGGGGCCAAGCAGCGGCCGGGCCTTCCTCTCTCTCCCGTGAATTCTCAGCCCACAGGGTGGCAAGACACCAGCCCTCCCGGGACCGGGATCCGACACCCAAGTGTGGTCAGTGGCGGGGGTCCGCTATCCCCACAAAGCAGACTCTGAGTCTTACACGCCGAACCTCCCGGTCGCACAGCCTCTGCCCTGTCCAGCTGGCTGTCCCCACGCAGCCCCCTTGCCCGACACCGGGTCTGTCCCCTCACCTTCCCCAGAGCCCCCGGGGGGCCACACGTGGTCACGCTGCAGGTGCTAAGAGCTTCCTGCTGGCCTCTCGGCATCCTCTTGGAGAGACCCAGCCGGAGAAAGATGCTGAACGTGGGACGCGGGAGGCCAGGCTGGCCCCGCACGGCAACTGCACGGCAGGAGATGGAAAGCCGGGGAAGCTAGGGCTGGGCTGGTTTTGGTGGGAAGCAGAAGGCGATCCATTGTTATCCACGAAATGCTCGCGCCTTCAGGAGACTTAAGTTTACGGGGTGTCAGGTAACAAAACGAAAGAACAAACACGTTCCAGTAGAGCAGGACCTCGAAGGAAGTGAAGGGGGTAGAGGCCCAGGGCAGGGCTAGTTTTAAAGTCACCGGGTCTGTGCAGCTTTAAAAAACCTCAAACTTGACGTGTGTAATCGCTCATGTCCCCCCCAGGTTCCCAGCCCTGTGCCTGGGAAGTCACCTCATTTGTAGGGTTTCGGTGGACATGGTCAGGTTAAGATGAGGCCTTTAGGGTGGCCCTAACCCCGTGTGACTGAGTCCTTATGAGAAGAGGAAATGCCATGTGAGGGCGGGGCCCGCAAAGTGCCCTGGGAGGACAGGCGAGCCAGGCAGCCTCGGGGAGAGGCCTGGATGGCCACACTCTCCCCTCAGCCCTTCCGGAGGGCGCAGCCCTGCCCACACCCGGACCTTTGGCCTCCAGGAATGGGCGGGAATCGGCTTCTGTTGTTTTAAGCCACCCAGTCTGTGGTCCTTTGTTAGGGCAGCCCCAGGACACCAATCCAGTCGCCTCACAGCAGGTGACGGTAACCTCCTGGACGGAAGTGAACCTGAACTGGCTGCTGCTTGCGAGGGTAACTCAGCTGTCGATGTTTTTCATCATCAGCTTTGAGAATAGTTAGAACCCCAAAGAGCATCACAGGGCCCCTGAGTGCGTACCACGAAAGAACTAAAATCTGTTTTGTTTGGAGTTTCCTGCTGACACCCGAGTTCAAAAATCACAGGTTCTGGAATGAGCTCATTTGCTCTCAGCAGACTCTCATTAGCTGAGTCCACGCCAGCGGTGGGGAGCCCCGTCCGTCCCCCGCCCTCTCCAGAACGACGGCGCCGCGGCCCCACAGCCGCCGTGAGCTCTCGGCCCAACAAGTGTGTTTTGCCCCCTGGCTCTCTCTCAGTCACCTTCCCTGCTTTAGGACCAGGCCATCTGGGCCGAAAGACAGTTTTCTGATGGGAAGCGTGGCCCGTCCAGAGGTCCCTCCGGCCAGCCTCCTTTCAGCTGTGCCGGGGCTCCCGGCAGAGGCGGGGAGGCAGCGTGTCCCCAGGAGCTCAGCCCCGACCTTCCTGAATCACATTAATGGGCCCGTCCCGCCCTTGAACGCAAACTTGGGGGATCTGATGCCAGCTTTCTGGTTCCCGGACTTGCAGGGCTGGGTCTTGGATAAAAGGTCTACGCACACAACTGCCTCGAAGCAGGTGCGTCCTGCGTTTCCAGGCGGACGCTGATGTCAACCCGGGGCCAGGCCCACCCGCCTGGACCGTGTGCCAGACGGGGCAGCCCGGATGAATGCACGCTCTGTGCGCCCGAGCTCGGGGCTCGGGGAGCGGGGGGAACCCGATCCCCTTTGTGACAGGTCCAGGGGAAGGTCAGCTGCTGACGGCCCTCTTCTCAGACTGGGTTTCTCTTGGCCTTTCCCCACCCCTGGTCTGTAAGCAGACACCAAGGACACAAAAAGGTTAGCTTTTCCACTCGTTTTTCACTTGGAAGGCACTGGGAAGCTAGAGTTTGAAGAGGAAAATAAATATTTGTTTTTAAAGAGCGCTCCCGCCCTGGGGAAATTTCTCCAGGTCTGACACCATTAACTCACTCCCTTCTAAAGTACTAGGCACTTTCACTGAGTACTTACCGTGCATCAACACGGTGGTAAACGCTTTGCTTCTATTTTATCATTTATATGCACAAAAGTTCATCGGGTAGTTTTTATTAGCATCATTTAACAGATGAAAAGACAGATTCAGAAAGGTGTAGTGCAGTGTGGCAGGCGGTAAGACTAGCTGCCCACAGGACTGAGGGGCTGGGCGGGGGGAGGAGAGAGGGAGAGACAGAGACAGGGAGAGAGGAAGAGAGACAGGAGAGAGAAAGGGAGAGGCAGAGACAGGGGAGAGGCAGAGACAGGGAGCGAGGAAGAGACAGAGACAGGAGAGAGAAAGGGAGAGGCAGAGACAGGGGAGAGGCAGAGACAGGGAGGAGGAAGAGACAGAGACAGGGGAGAGAAAGGGAGAGGCAGAGACAGGGGAGAGGCAGAGACAGGGAGGAGGAAGAGACAGAGACAGGAGAGAGAAAGGGAGAGGCAGAGACAGGGGAGAGGCAGAGACAGGGAGGAGGAAGAGACAGAGACAGGGGAGAGAAAGGGAGAGGCAGAGACAGGGGAGAGGCAGAGACAGGGAGGAGGAAGAGACAGAGACAGGAGAGAGAAAGGGAGAGGCAGAGACAGGGGAGAGGCAGAGACAGGGAGGAGGAAGAGACAGAGACAGGGGAGAGAAAGGGAGAGGCAGAGACAGGGAGGGAGGACGGGGAGAGAGTAGGGGGAGGGCTGATGGTGGTGTGGCGGGGACAGGGTGGGGAAGGTCGATCCGTGGGAGGACTCCGTGTGTGCAGGGCCTCCGGAGCTTGCGGACAGGGCGAGTTCACAGCGGGGGGAGGAAGGGTTGGAGACCTTGGCCGCCGCCCCTGAAGGAAGCACCCCTGAGTGCCAGCACCACCCGGCACTTAATTAGCAAAAGGCTTAGTTTTTCTCTTATTGTGCTGCTTGCTTTTGCCAGCTTTTCAACAGTCAGGATGCGTTGCGTTGTGATTTCTTCTCTATTCTAAAAGTCTTTCCTCATTTGTACTTCACCCTGTGCCCAGATTTTTATTCTTTTTCCTGAAGAGCGTCCCCCGGCTGTCTTGTTCAGGACCCTCAGAGCCAGGAGCACAGGAGAGTGTGTCTGGCTGGGGGGGCGGGGGAGACCCTGGGGGGGGGGCCTCAGGGGTGGGGGTTGGGGATCCTGGGGGTGGGGCCCCGGGGGGGGGGGTGGAGACCTAGGCCCTGCAGTGTCCCAGGTGGGGGGGCGGGTGGGCAGGCAGAGTGTGACCTTGGGGCCTCGTGGCCACAGCATGAGCCGTGAAGAGCTTTAAGAGCAGAAAGAAAAATAAAGGTTTTTAGCAGCTGCTCCGAGTGGAATTTTGGGGAGTGGCAGAGCCGTGGAGTAGGAATTTTAGGGAGTGCTGATGTGGGCGGTTTTGGCGGAGGAGGAGGAAAGCGGGAAGTAGGGAAAGACAAAAATCCACAACTCACGCACTTTAAACTCTCTTTCTGGCAGCTGCACTTGGTACCTTGAAAGCGACTTGAAGAAAGCTGGAGCCACGTGGGACCCGGCTCGATGGCCAGGGCCGTGGTCCTTCCCCTTCCAGATGTCCCCACGCCCTTCCCCGCGCAGGGCCCTCGCCACCGGGCCCTCCGGGGAACACGCCTGGTCCCTCCCGGCGTCACCCAGGGCACCCCTGCCGCCCACTGCCTCAGACCCGGCCCCGGCCGAGTTCCCGGAGACGAGAGCAGGACCCACACCGCGTCCTGCCAGACTGATGCAGCTTCCGGAACATTCTTGCACTTTCCACTCCCTGCCCCTTTGTTCTTTCTGCTGTTTCTTCCTGCGAGTCCCCCCTTCTTTACCAGCTGACACCCCACGTGGCCTGGGGGGGCACAGTAGCCTCCTGGCCCTTCTGCAGGCCTGTCTGCGCCCGGAAACAGGGACTCCCTGCACAATGCCCGTCTACAGGAAGACGAGTGTCCGGCGGGACCAGTAACAGGTCTCCGTGTGTGGGAGGGGGGACCCCTCACTGACGGTCACACCTGCCCGTAACCCCAGCGCCCTGCCGGAGCCTGCCTCACGGGGGCTGCTCTCCGGAAGGGCCTTCCTTCTCTCGTCTTCACGTCCACGCATGCCAGGGCTCGGAGACGTCGTGTTCCTGTGTTACACGTGAGGCTGCAGACGGCGTCCCTCGTCCGGGGTCCCTCGGCTGGGGCACCGTGTCTCCCCGCCCCGAGAAGGACACCTGCATCGGTGCGGAGGGCCTCCTGCCCGTGTCCCCGATGCTCACCGCAGACATGCTACAGCGTAGCCCCTTCTGTCCTCCCGCAAATGCCTCGGGCAGCTCGGAGGCTGTAGGTACCCCCCCTCCTCCGGCCGACGTCAGTAACAGTCCTGCGTGTGACCTCAGGCCCCGCTTGTACCGAACGCGGGTGACCTGCACCGTGGGAACAGTGGCCAAGAGGCTGCGTGTCTCCCTCTCGGGGTGAGATGTCCAGGGAGCTGGCAATGGGCTCATCCCCACCCCCCCCACCCCCCCCACCCCCCCCACCCCCCCCCACCCCCCCCCCCCCGCCCCCGGCTGCCTCCTGGAGCCCAGCCGCCTCCCTCTAGGGGGCCCAGCATGACAGGCCTGCCCAGCCCCAGCCTCCCTCCTCCTCCAGGCCACGTGAGCCCTCCCGTGGACTCCACCTTCCTGCGTGCAGGGAATCGGTGGGTGGAGCCTGGGTGGCTGTGGGGTCCTTCAGTCTCAACGCCACCAAGAGATATCTCCAGACAGAAGCTGTCCCCAGGGCACCCCCAGCTCTCGGGTGTGGCCGTGAGGGGACATCAGAGCTGTCACTCACTGGCTGTCAGCACTTTCCCCCGAGGTGACAGTGGATCGGGACCAGCAGAGCGGGGAGGGGCCCGGAGTGGACCTGGGGCTCCCTCTGCTGCCTCGCCCCTCCTCGGGGGGCTCCTGGGGGCGCGTTAGCAGCTGTGGGCAGTTTGCTACTGGAAAACAAAACGTTATTCATTCACCTGCCCCCCGAGCCTCCCATGGGGGGTGGGACGCTTTTGGTGGTGGCACAGGTACAGGACCCAGCTCAGACTGCCCCAAGAGAACGAAGGAGACCCCCCTGCCGGCGTCCCTCGACGTCCCTCGATGCCCCGGGAGAGCCTCTCGAGGGCGAGCCTGGCCCTCCCTGGGCCCGCCGGACCGCCTGCCTCCGCCGGCCCGCGGCTCTGCACCCGGTGGGTCGTCCTGGCCGGGAGCAAGGACGGGAAGGGGCCTCACGACAGAGGGCACAGCGGGTTCCGGCCAGGCCCACCCTTCCTCCGCGGAGGCCCCCAAGGTCAGGCGGGAAGGCCGAGGCCCACACCTGCTGGCACGCCCTTCTCGGAGGCGGGTCTGGAGCCTCGCCCCGCAGCACCCGTGGGCTGCCGTGCGTGACACCCAAACGGGCGCTGAGGGTCGCTTGCTGACACCGGTGTGGGCAGAGGGGCCAGTGACATTGCCGAGGGCAGCGCATGGCGAGGTCTGGTGGTCCGTGCGCCCCGGGAGGAGCTCTGAGCCAGACCACCCGGCCCGGAGGTGGTCCCCACGCACAGCGTCCTCTGACCCTGTCGTCTCCCCCGAGACCTTGGCAGAGCAACCCCGCTCGTGAGGCCGTGGGCGTGTGGCGCCCTCTCTAGGGGCTCTGCGGGTGCCTGAGATGCGCCAGCCTCTCCTTCCCGGGAGCGCATCGCCCCCCCGGGCCACCTTTGGGGCCCGTCACCGTCCCCAGGGCCCTCCCGCCTGGAGCCTGTGGCCCGCGGCTGTACGGGCTTTATGGGCACCGGGCGGAGGAGGAGAGAGGAAAACCCCAGGCAGACGCTGCCCTCCCTGCCCCGCGTGTGTGGTCTGTCCCACTCCCCCCTCACTGTCTGTGGGCACCGCGAGCTTACAGACACATTGTGCACACGTGTGACACACACGGACGTAAATTGCACACGTTCCTGACTTTCGCCTGTTTTCTAAACCGGTCGGAGGCTTTTCTTCTGTGTAACTGAGGGCCTGTTGAGGTGTTTCCTCAGCTAAAGACCGTTCTCCTTCCTGGAAACTTCTGCTCTGCTTACCCCCCCCTCCCCCCCCTCCTGCCACAAACCACAGACAGAAAAAGGTTACATTCAGCTTTTTTTTAAAGGGGGTTTTCTGGCGTTTTCCTCAAGCGTCAATGGAGTTCTTGTGACTTGGGGCACTTAGATTCGACTGAGACACTGAGGCGACTGAGATGTTAAAGCTCCAGGGGGAAACAGGGACGTGCTAGTGTGATGTGCAGAGCCCTGAGGGACTGAAGGAGGGGGAGAGGAGGGAGGGGGATGGGAGGGAGGGAAGGGAGGGAAGGGAGGAAGGAGGGAGGGGAGGGAGAGAGGAAGGAAGGAGGAGGGAGGGGAGGGAGGGAGGAAGGAGGGAGGGGAGGGAGAGAGGAAGGAAGGAGGAGGGAGGGGAGGGAGGAAGGAGGGGGGGAGGGAAGGAAGGAGGGAGGAAGGAAGGAGGAGGGAGGGGAGGGAGGAAGGAGGGGGGGAGGGAAGGAAGGAGGGAGGAAGGAAGGAGGAGGGAGGGGAGGGAGGGAGGAAGGAGGGAGGGGAGGGAGAGAGGAAGGAAGGAGGGGGGAGGGGAGGGAGGGAGGAAGGAGGGAGGGGAGGGAGAGAGGAAGGAAGGAGGAGGGAGGGGAGGGAGGAAGGAGGGGGGGAGGGAAGGAAGGAGGGGGGGAGGGAAGGAAGGAGGGAGGAAGGAAGGAGGAGGGAGGGGAGGGAGGAAGGAGGGGGGGAGGGAAGGAAGGAGGGAGGAAGGAAGGGGGGGGAGGGAAGGAAGGAGGGAGGAAGGAAGGGGGGGAGGGAAGGAAGGAGGGGGAGGGAAGGAAGGAGGAGGGAGGGGAGGGAGGGAGGGGAGGGAGGGAGGAAAGAAGGAGGAGGGAGGGGAGGGAGGGAGGAGGGGGGAGGGAAGGAAGGAGGGAGGAAGGAAGGAGGAGGGAGGGGAGGGAGGGAGGAAGGAGGAGGGAGGGGAGGGAGGGAGGAAGGAGGGAGGGAGGGGAGGGAGGGAGGGAGGGAAGAAAGAAGGAGGAGGGAGGGGAGGGAGGAGGGGAGACGGAGGACCCTGCTGTCTGCTCCACATCCCATTCGTGAAAGGCCTGCCCTCCTGACCTGCTCGAACCGTCTGAATGTTGGAGGGAGGCAGGTGTGCCGCTCAGGCCCCGGGCTGTTTGCCACGGCTCTTCTGGAGGGTACCGAAGACACAGGCTGCCCAGCACCCCTTCTCCTGCCCTCTCTCCCCTCACACTTGGGGACTAGCCATCAGGAGCGGACGGTAAGAGGCCGCTGCAGGGGTGGGTTCGGGGCTGGAACCCGGGCTCCCTGCAGAGCCGGCTGCAAAGGACAGAGAGCCAGGGCTGGTGCACGCAGGAAAGAGCATCTTCCGGACGTCCGGCTCCCCGCGTGGGGGCACCGGCCAGTGCCCCGGAGCCTCGGGTCTGGAGGGGGGATTTGGAGGTCCTACTGCTCACTTTTGTCTGATCCCCTGAAGAGCGTTCCCGCCGAGTGGACTTTGGCCATCGAGGGATGAAATGCTCGTCACCACTGGCGTCAACCCTTTCCACCTTCGAGCACCTTTCCCCCTGACGGCGTGAGAGTTGGAGCGTTCTTGTCTCCTGGACGGAGGGGGCATTCTGTGCCCTTCAGAAAAGTCAGTTTCCGAACTCGGAAATACACGAAGACGCTCGCAATAAAACCGGGACACTAAAATGTTGCGGGGGGGGGGGGGGGGGTTGCTGCACTGACATCGTGTGTTCCCACTGGAGCTGGCCCTCTGGCCCCCCGCCCCGCACACGCCCCCTGCAACACAGCCTCTCCCCAAATGTGGGAACAAGCAGCACAGCCTCAGACGCTTCTCTGCTGCAGGCGGGGCGCCCTGTCTCCCTGACGCTGGCTCGTCAAATGCGTCCACCCCTATGGATTCTGCTCACAGCCCTCGCTGCCCTTGGCGGACACGGAGAAGCGTGGGCTCACAGCTACCGGGGAGAACCTCTTGCCGTGCGATCAGAAGGGGGAGGCAATGGCTTTTCGTGTTCTGCCCTGCAAACCAGGAAAAGCCGCCTTTAGGCAGCTCAGAGCCACGTGTCGGTGAGGACAGAAACGGACCTCACTGTCCGACACCCTCCAGTCTTCCACATTCGTGGCTGTTACGTTTATCTTCCCGTCATATTACCGTCTACGGGCTTTTTGGGACGAAGTTTATATCAGTCTCTCTGACGATTTGCCCCATGGTGTCTACCTACCGGTCAAGATCATAGCTCCTTAAGCGCCCAGATTGTCCCCAGTTCACCTTGGTGTTCCCGGGAGAACGCCTCGCAAGGGTTAACACTTAGCCACGGGATGTGTGAAGAAACAGTGCCGGGAAACCACTCCTGAACCTCGTTTGGTTCTTACCGACTTAGAAAGAGGACGGGTTCTTCGCAGACTTCTCCCCCGAGCCTGGCTTGTTTCGGCGGCGGCCGCAGGGAAGTCACCTCAGTTGTCTTGTCTGTGAGATGAAGGGGTTGTCTTGGTGGCCCGCGAGGTTCCTTCCACTTGTAATAGTCCACGGACTGTGGTTCCCGGGCGCCACTGTCCCTTAGGGATGAGAGCACGTGGAGAGAGCCATCGGTGGCCACGTGCTCCCACACACCTGCTGCCTTGCGAACTGCTCTGTGGTCAGAGATCCCCACGGGGCAGGGCTTCCTGGGAAGACGCCCCAGAGCTGTGTGTTTCTCCAGAGGCCACGAAGCAAGTCCTCTTTGGTGAAGGTTCCGGCGGAGCTTCCAGGCCCACCCTTGGGTAGTGAAATTCACACACAAAACTGAGAAAACGGATAAAAACGTCGTCAGCCATTTAAAACTTTCTGAGTTAAATATTCCCAGCAAGATAATATTTTGCTGATCTTTTTAAAGAAAAGAAAAAATACATATGTACACATGTACCACAGGGCGTGCTCTGCAGGGTTCCAGAGAGATCTGGGGAGGAGGGCACACTGCGCGTCAAATCGAGGTTGGCGTCTGACGACTGTCTCAGGCTGGACATTCGCATTTCTGGGTTGAGACAGTGTCATGATTTAAAGCTATTGCAGGACTGTATTACCTAAGAGGGAGCAGCGAATTCACGAGCTCGTCATCAGGGGCGGGGGGCGCCTCTCCCCACTGAATGATGTCTGAAGGGACAGCAGGAAGGTGGCATTCACAGAACGTGCCTGTTGAATGTGGTATTCTTAACATGCGTCCACTCTGTGCGAGCCCGTAACGTACTTGCCAAGAAACACCCTTCGTCCCCATAGTGGCTTATAAGGAAGTCGTCTGATCTTTATTTTACAAATCTAGAACCTCAGTCCCCAAAAGATTGTCTCTTCCCGAAGAGGGAAGTTGATATCTGAAAAAAAATTTTTTTTTAATGTTTCTTTATTTATTTATTTAATGTTTTAATTTATTTTTGAAGGAGAGAGAGAGAGAGAGAGACAGAGCATGAGTGGGGGAGGAGCAGAGAGAGAGGGAGACACAGAATCCGAATCGGAAGCAGGCTCCAGGCTCCGAGCTGTCAGCACGAGCCCCACACGGGGCTCGAACCCAGGAACCGCGAGATCATGACCTGAGCCGAAGTCAGAAGCTTGACCAGCTGAGCCACCCAGGTGCCCCGGAAGTTGACATTTACTGCCTGCTGCACGCTGGGATCTGTGTGTGATCTCATTTCGTGTCTAAAGTTACTTTAGACCTGGGTATTGCTATTTCACTTGCATGGATGAAAAATCAAAGGTTCAGGCAAATTAAATCACTTGACCAGGTTATAGTGCCAAGGAATGCTAGAACTCGGGTTTTCTCTGGCTTTCCACGGAAAGATAATCTTTCTAATGTACCTGAGAAGGCCTTACCATATATTTCTTATCTGAAGCGTGGTGGAGAGTTTTAGAAATGAGAAATACTCAGTGAATATTTTCTATGGGACAAGTGTCAGAAGAGGAGAAAAACTATAATTCTAGGTGTCTCATTACATTTTCTTTCATAGGATTGTGCAGCTTTGGGGGCACTGAGCTGCACGGTCTTCTAGCTGTCAGTCAGTGGCTTGGTGCGATAGACGGGGAGGGTCAGAAGACCCCTTAGATACTGTGGCCAGAGGCTAGATGGTGTGGAGCTCAAAGGAGAATTCAGCATAACAGAAAAGCGTCACTAAAGTTTGAGAATTCTGCAAATGAAAGAGAGTGTCAGAAATGTTTATGGCCGCCATAGTGTGAATCTTTGAAAATTGGGTATAGTAATTATGTATATGTCTTCAAGGTTTGGGGCGAATTTTTTAAAATTGGAACTTCCTGCAGGAACTAGGCTATTTGGGACCCCAGGTGTATGCGGGTCAACTGGCAAAGCTTTGGAGACAAGATCACATCAAGGAATTCACCTTAGTGTTATAGCAAGAAGGAACCCGACATGAAGATCTGGGATCTGGGATAGGAAAAGAAGAACTCCCTTTTTCTTTTCTGCTTTTTCTTCCTAGATTCTAAACGTGTGGTTTAGAAGGATCATGTCGGTCTTATTACGCCATTTACAGCATCTACAATAATTCCTGCTCATAGGAGGGTCTCAGTAAATATATGATTATGGCAAAGCCAGTGAATAATTTAATGAAAACGTGAATGATGGATGAAGAACGTGTGAATGCTCCATTCTTGACCCTTTTAAAAGAGGAGCTCTGAAAAGTAGCCGTTCGAAGATATCCGTACATCTTTTCTAAAGCTGTAGTCACATGTCGCATTCATGAAAGTCTCATTTGCCACCATTTGTGTCTACAATTTAACAACGACGACAACAAAATGACCCAACTGAAAAGTGAGCAAAATGCGTGAATGCACATTTCTCCAAAGGAGATATGCAAATACCCAACGAGCATATGCGAAGACATTCAGCATCACCAGTTACCAGGGAGATGCACGTCGAAACCACACTGGGCAAGCACCTCACATCTGGTGTGCTAGCCACCATCAAAAGAACAGAAAATAGCATTGGAGTTGGAATCCTTGCTCACTGTAACACGTCAAATGGTGTGGCCATTACGGAGAACGGTTTTGACGTTTCTTGAAAAGTTAAAAATAGAATTGGTGTCATAGAAGTCCCACCTCTGGGTCTATATTCAAAAGAATTTAAAGCAGCATCTTGGAAGTATTTGCATGCCCGCCATCGTCACGGCATTGTTCACAATAGCCGAGAGGTAGAAGCAACCCGAGTGTTCATCGGCTGATAAACGGAGAAACGAAATGAGGTATATACATACACTAGACTATTACTCAGCCTTAAAAAAAGGGGGGGTCGGGATTTTGTCACATGCTATAACAGTGATGAACCTGGAAGACGTTATACTAAGCACAATAAGCCGGTTAGAAAAGGACATATACTGTATGGGTCCACTCATATGAAATATCTGAAGGAGTCAAAATCAGAGACACCAAAAGAAGAAAGATGGTTACGAAAGGCGGGGGAGGGGAGAAAGGAGGCAAATTCCTGTTTAATGGCCTCCTTTCAGTTTCAGCGTTGCCAGGTGAAAAAGTTCTAGAGATCTGCTGTACAACAACGTGAATACACTTAGCATCATTGAACTGCACGCTTAAAAATGGCTGAGATTGGGGCGCCTGGGTGGCGCAGTCGGTTAAGCGTCCGACTTCAGCCAGGTCACGATCTCGCGGTCCGGGAGTTCGAGCCCCGCGTCGGGCTCTGGGCTGATGGCTCGGAGCCTGGAGCCTGTTTCCGATTCTGTGTCTCCCTCTCTCTCTGCCCCTCCCCCATTCATGCTCTGTCTCTCTCTGTCCCAAAAATAAATAAACGTTGAAAAAAAAAAATTAAAAAAAAAAATGGCTGAGATGGTAAATTTAATGTTGTCTTTTTATATTATTCATAATATAAAGCCAAGTCAAGAAAAGATAAAAAATCTGAATAGCTTAATACCTATTAAATAAATAAAATCCATAACGATAAACCTTTTCACAAAGAAAACTCCAGGCCCTCGTGGCTTCACTTTATTCCTCTATGTTCCATCAGATTTCTGAGGAAAAGTAAAACCAATTCCGCAATCAATTTAAGAAAATTAAGGAGGGAGGAGGAGGAGCGCCCGGGTGGCTCAGTCTGTTAAGCGTCTGACTTCGGCTCAGGTCATGATCTCACGGTCAGTGGGTTCGAGTCCCGCATCAGGCTCCGTGCTGACAGCTCAGAGCTTGGAGACTGCTTCGGATTCTGTGTCTCCTTCTCTCTGCCCCTCCCCTGCTCATTGCCCCCGCGCCGCACCGTCTTTCTCTCTCAAAAATAAATAAACATTAACAAATTTTTTTTTAAAAGAGGAGGAAGGAGGATTTTCCAATCCATTTTATGAGGTCAGCATAACACTGATAAGCATATGAAAAAAATTCCCAGAACATATCCCTCACGAACATATTTGTAAAAATAGTTAGAAAATATTAGATAATAAAATTCAGCAGTATATAAAAAAGATAATGCTGCCATGTCCAAATGCAATTATTCCCAGGAGTTCGTGACTGATGTGACATTCAAAAATCAATCGATGAACTGGAAATGGACAAAATGACCCCAGTTAGTTAATGATAAACAAATCTGGTATATCCACAAAGTGAAGTACTAACTCAGCAATGACAGGAACGTACACAACAATATGGATACATTTCAAACGCATTGTGAGAAGCCAAAGTAGCCAATCTCTGTGCGCTGTACGATTCAATGCCTGCGACGGGTGGGAAACAGAAAAGCTAGAGAAGAGAACACAGATGCGTGGTTGCTAGGGATAGCAGGAGGCAGAAGGGGCTGATTACAAAGGAGTAAGGAGGGCATTTCTTTGGGGTGAGGTAACTGCTCTCTCTGGATTGTGGTAGTCATCACGAGTCTGTCAAAATCATAGACCTTCGCACCAAAAACAGCGTGAGTGTTACTCTATGTACATTGCTCCTCAATAAAAACTGTACACAATGTATTTCACTATTTAACAAGATAAAGTAGAAAAATCATACAATTATCTCAATGGATGCAAAAAAGAAAGACATTTGAAATCCTTCAACATCCATTCATGACAAAAACTCTGAACGAACTAAAAATAAATAAAACATGTCTAACCTATCAAAGGACATCCATAATGAATATCCCATTTAATGCTAGAAGACTTCATTCTTTTTTGCTAAGACTGGAGCACGGCAAGAAGGTTTGCCCTCAACACTTCCACTTAACATTATCCTGGAAATAGTAGTCAATGCAAAAGTCAAGAAGTGACAGGGATATAGAAATAAGTAAAACTGACTTTTTTTCCCCTCTGATGAGATGATCCTGTACGTAAAAAAGCTGACTGAATCCACACACACAAAATTAGAATCAATGAATGAAATTAATAATGTCATAGAACACAAGACCAAGATACAAAAATTTAATTTATTTCTAAACGCTTGCAATGAACAAATGTATAGGAATACACACTTGGAACATAAAAAAGAAAATATTTCTATTTTATAAGAGCATCAAAAACATAAAATACTTTGGAATAAATATAATCAAAGATGTATAAAACTTACACTGGGAAAACTATAAAACACTGCTAGCAGAAATTAAAGAAACCCTACATAAACGGAGAGATAACTATATTCATGGATTGAAAGAATCAATGATGCTATGATGTCAGTTCTACCCAGATTTACCTGTATAACCGATGCAATCTAATCAAAGCAACAGCAAGGGTTTTTGTTGTTGTTGTTGTTTGTTTGTTTTGTGGATTGATAAATCGGTTCTGTATTATTAAAAAAACACAAAGTACCTAGAATGGCCAAAACAAATTTGATAAAGAACAAAGTCAGAGGACTCACATTACCTGATTTAAAGATTGACTGGTAAATGGCTACAGTCAAACAGTATATTATTAGCATACAGAGAGGCATAGATTAAGGGAAGAGAATAAATGCTTTAAAAATACACCTACATGTATGTGGCTAATATCGTTTCAGTAAAGGTGTCCAGGTATTTCCATGGGGATCGGATAGTCTCTTTCCAACCGCTCCCATTGGAACAACCAGATCTCCACACGTCTCCTTGGCCCTCATCTCACACCAAACACAAAGATTAACTTGAAATGAATCACAAACCTAAATATAAAATTTCAAACTGTAAAAGCTCTAAAGAAAATAATTTTTTTTTTTTTTTTTGCCAATTAAAGAGACCCAAACTTCCTTGGAACACAAAACTCACCAAACCTAGAAGAAAAGAATTGGTAAATTCGACTTCATCAAAACTAAACATTTACTCTTCAAAAGGCACTGTCCAGATGACAGGTCACAGATTTGGAGAAAATATTGGCAATACATCTGTCCGACAAAAGGATCTGTGACGCAAATACATCAAAACTCCAACAAATCGGTAATCAAATAAGATGAATAACCCTATAATAAAGAGACTAAAGATTTGAGCAGAAACTTCACAAGAAGGTCTATGAAGGGCCCCTACGCACACGAAAGGGAGCTGACATCACTAGCTATCAGGGAAATGAAAGTTGAAACCACAAGCAAATGCTGCCTCACACTCACTGGAAGGACTAAAATAAAAAAGGTAGGCGATTCCACATGTTGGTAGAGATGGGACTGCTGGAACTCCCACGCTACTGTTGAGCATATAGAATATCACAACCACTTTGGGAAAGGGATGATTGGCTTCTTACGAAGCTAAACTTACCAGCAACTCCGCTCCCGGTTGGTTACGCAAGAGAAATGAAAACACGTCCGTACAAACTTTGCCAACAAACGTTAATAGCAACTGTATTTATAATACTTCCAAACTGGAAACAGCCCAACTGTCCAAGAACAGAGCAACACACAAATGTATTGTTGTACACCCACACCATGAACACGTGCTCAGCAATAAAGACAAGGCGACCACTGACATCACGAGATGACTCAACCTCACAAACGTTTTCCCGCACAAACCAAGCCGGACGCAAAAGAGGAACTACTCGCTGTGTGATTCCGGGAACGTGATTCCAGAGCAGGCGGAACTAACCCCCAGCGGGACAAGTGAGCCCAGGGGCGAAGGATGGTTCTGAGGGCCAAGAAGATGGAGAAACTTTCCAGGATATCCTGATCGTGGTGGTTGCGCAGGTGAGGCCCTCGCCCACACCTGTCACGCTCCACACTTAACACGAGTGCGTTTTGTTGTGTAAAACTATACGTTAATCGAGACGACCAGGAAAAGAAGAGGTGCGGAACGTCATTTGGTCTTCGTGTGTTGGCGTGTCAACAGATGCCATTCTGTCCTCCTGTCCGTAGGAGGAGGCCATCTTCCAGGCAGATGCTCTAGGTACTTTTAAGAACAGTGGCTAGGCTTATCCCAGTTTTTAAGGTTATTAAATAAAATATAAACATCGTTTCTTTATACAGAGAAGAGGAACGCTGACCTTTGCTATCGGCATCTCAGCAGCGACCGTCCGCTGACGTTCGCCAGAGCCAGAGAGAGAAGGCTGACCGTCATTACGTGCCCTCAGCTTTGTCTGCCACCAAGGGGAAGTGCTCAGGGCAGTTGTGTCCGCTCCTAGCTGTTGATACGCAAGGGCAAAGCCACTACAAAGTGTGTGTGTGTCATGAAATAAAATGAAATGCGGCGAGTTCGTGTGTCAGGCTGGGACCAGGCGGCTTCTCAGAACACGCCTCGTGTCGTACAATTACGTCAGCACAAAGTCTGCAGTTTCGTGTGGACAGCATACAGTTACGTCTTTCTTAATTTGTGATCTTAGCACCTTCTATTTTTTAGAATTTAATTTCAGAAAGAGTGAAAGACACGTTGGAAAACCCCTTCTCCCTGGCTGCACATTCCTGTTAGCTCATGACCTTAGAAGTTCGTCCTCTGCCTGCATTTGAGAGACGATCTGAAACGAGGTATTGAAAGGTTCTGACATCTGGGAAGTGGGGGTGCCACGCGTGTGGGAACACCTCCACCTGCCATCCCCGGGACAGACTTACAGACGCGGCACCTGGAAAGGCCGTGCCCGCCACGGAGCAAACCCCCAGGGCCTGTCGCGCAGAGGGGGGTGCTCTCCACGAGTGCGCAGGCTCCTGCCCCTTCCCGGGCAGCCCAGGAAAACCGATGGTTTGCGAGTACCGTCTCTACGGTGCAAATGCCACGTTTCCCCCTAATTCTCCTCTGCCCGCTTCCAGGCTGAGAAAAAGATTCCCACCCGCCTCTTCACGGGGTGCGAAACGGTGCGCTCAGGAGACAGAATGTGCACGGGCAAGACGTGACCACTCCTGTGCAGGCCTCCCCGTGCCTCCGTCTCCCCCGCGGTCTGGCACGGCCTCCCCAGCCCAGCTTCTGGATTTCTTCACCAGGCATTTGAGGAGGCCATGAAATCTGAGAGACGATCACCTTGAAGCCTTTTGTTTGATTGCCCGGCATTCCTTGTGCGAGAGCACAGTGAGATTTGGACAGTGAAATGGGACAAAGCCGGGCAGCGACCGCGCGCTCAGGGACCCGAGTTGGGTCTGGAGAACCCTGGCGGCCCGCTGGTGGAGACGGCCCAGGAGCCAGGCCAGCGCGACCCGGGGCAGGGAGAGAGGGCGCTCCGGGTGGAGTCACCACGGGAGCAGAGGCCCAGAGGTACAGGGTATGTTTGGGGGATAAATGCGTTTATGACCTCCCGGGGAGCTGGCTGGAAAGTCCGCCTGCAAAGCTGTTTTGCTCTCCGAAGGGAAACCAGATCCTTTAAGGTTTCTGTAGTCTTGTTTTTACGAAAAAAAGAAAATAAATACGACTATTATCGTTCCTGCCCTTCCCGAGAATGTGAGGCCCAGCTGCTTAAACATTCAGGGTTTGTTTGAGGAATCCTGTTGAACACGGAGAATTATTATTTTTTAAACAGCTGCTGATTTCAGAAGCAAGCAGCGCGTGGTCTTTCTACACCCAGTCGAATACGGCTCGTCAAGCCCGGGGAGACCCACGGGAGGGGGAAGGTCTGAACGTGTCTCCTCCACGTGCAGGCCCCTTCCCCCTGCTCTCTGTGCGTCTGTCTGTCTCACGGACGGGATGTCCGTGGGTGGGGGCCTGACCCCTAACCTCTGCTGCTCTTCAGACGATCAAGCCTTGACGTGTGCATCTATCTCAAAATAATAATAATAATAATAACGCGAAACCCATGAATCAACTTATTAGAGAATTCTTTTAGGACAAAAAACGTGCTCAGTCTCCCGAAGAAAGAAAGAACACGGCTCCCCTGTCTGTGCTCTTACCAGCCGGGATGAACTGCTACAACCGTTTCTGGAAAGAAATATTGCAACAAACGGCATGCCAAGATGAGAAACACCATCGATCCCCCTTGTCGGACTTTACCGCAAAGAGTAAGAGCTACGACCTGAGCACCAGAACACAGACGTGGTTACTTTCAGAACTACAAAGCGGCCCAAAAAGGTAATCAACCTGGATGTTCGTCGACGGCGTCAGAAGTGAAGAAATGATTCCAAGTCCTACAACAGAATCTTATGCGTCTGCTGAAAATAATGAATTAGTGATCCCCAGATGGATCCGAGGGGTGCCCGTGGTTCCGTGAAACCAAAGCAGGCTCTGTAGGAACATGTGCCTATCGTCATGCTTAATGGTGGGGTCCGAACAGCGGTTGCCCCAGAGGAATAACACGGTGGGGGGGGGGGGTGGTTAGGAAGGAATATTATGGACGATTTTCATTAAACACATTTTCTGTTTTTTCTTACTTGTTACAACCAACATGAATTACTTATAATGTGAAGAAAAAAAAAAAAGAAAGAAAAAGCCAAATGATTTAGCGAAAGTCAGTGACAACAGTAACGACACAGAAGATCGAGAGCCCCGGGGGAGGTGTGGCAGTCTGTCGGGGGGGGGGGGGGTCTGGCCGGCCTTCCAGGCCCGGGGGAGCAAACACAGCGTGGCCCTCGGCGTCCCCGCTGCGACCACTCTGGTCTGCTGTTGACAGGTTGACAGGTGCCGTTCATCCACGAACACGGGAACGCAGCCAGCCCGGGGACGGGGGCTGTGCTCCGATAAAACTTTATTTGTGAACGCTGAAATCTGAGTCTCTTTTACAAGTTTTCAGTGTCAAGAAATATTACTCTTCTTTTGATTTTTTCCACCTCTTGAAAGTGGAAAACACTCCAGGCCAGTCGGGTCAGGAAATCAAATGGGATCGGCATGTTCCACCTAGAAGGACGCGGCCGTCCCATCCCCGCGGTTGGATGACACCGGGGGGCCAGGTTTAAGTAAGAAACACAAGTGTTTCACTGGGCTGAGAGGCCCGAAGAGACAAACGCTGAGTTACGGGCACTCTGCGCTCTGTGCCTCCCTCCTTATCATTTGAAACAGAAGCCTAAAAAAACCATAAACACCGTTCCTCACTTGTGCCTGGACCTGCCGAGCCTTGGGCCAGATCCGCCCCGCAGGCCGTGGGTGCCAAGCCTTGTTCTGGGCCCTCCTTGTAGTTCAGAGGGGCAGAGAAAGAGGAACAGCCTCTTGGCCCGGGCCACCTGCACACGGGCCGGGACTCGGGGAGGCAGCAGCTTCGGGGGCTGCCCGCATCTCGCAGGGACGTTAGCTCCGCTCACAACTGCTGGTCTCCCACGGCTTCCGGCCCAGTGTGTGTCCGGAGCCAGGACCCATTGGGACAGAGCAGGCTGCCGCAGGCTCAGAGATCCCTCCCAACCCTCCCGAGAGCAGGAGGGGTCTCTGGGGCCTGATGTCCAGCCCGGCCCCAGGGCCATTGTTTTGAACAGGCGTGGGTGACTTCCCACGAGGGCTCACAGCTCCTGGCCGATACGAACTCCGTTTCCATCAGCCGTGACCCAGATGTGATGTGCTCTCAGAGTCACACCTTGTACGAGGAAAGCTGGGAAGGTGTCTCCCTCCCGCACGTGCACGTCTAGGGAGAGGCGGGGCGGAGGGCGGGCAGAGGTGGGGTAGGAGAGCTACAACGCGGACCTAGGCACCCATGCCCTGGGCCGTGAGCGCGAGCCGTGGGGGTCACTGCCCTTCTGACTCAGAACATGAGGGACTGGAGACCATGGCACCTGTCTCTAATGGGCCCTCTGACATGACTTTATTCCCATGCCGCGTCTCTGCAAAGGGCGGGTGGGAAAGTGATCCTTCTGCTCAGACCACGTATTTTGCACAAAGATGACAGCCTTCAGGAGACCTCTGCGGAGCGCGGTGAAGTGAACCGTCGTGGGCGCTGGGAGAGCGGTGAGCTGGCACCACGCGGTCCGGGGGGAGCGAGAAGGACGCGCCCGTCAGAGCCCGCCATCCGGCGAGGAGGGGACCTGGGGTGCGAGCCGCGCGTCGGCCGTGCGGGAATCGCCAAGGCGACGCTGTCGCCAGGGCGCTTTCTCGAAGGAAACAAGACGACGGTGCGCTTGGCAGGCAGCTTCGAAGCACGTTCATTTTGCCTGAACGTTGTCTGATTATTGGTAAAATGTGCTCAGAAGGCAGATCTGTTCTGAAACGCAGACCAAAACCCGAACTGCAGACAGGAGGACGTGGGGGGTGGGGCGCTGCCGGGCTCTCCTGGGGGAGCCGGGCTGGGAGGAGGGGGCTGGGTGGCGCTTGTCGGGGCAGACAGCCATGGGCCCACCGTCGGCGTGGCTCCGAGCACGACAGCACGCTGGCCTCCTGTGCGGGCAGCAACAAGTCGGCCTCAGGGGCACAGGCTGCAGGGCCCAGCAGTCCTGGCTTCAAGGTCGTCTGGGTGAGCACGGAACGCCTGACCTGGGGTCTGGCCCAAACTGGCAGCCAGGATTTGTACTTGATTTCGAGTGCAGCACGTCTAACTCCACCGACGAAGGTCGGCTGTGTTTTCTCTCTCTTTTTTAATGTTTTTTTTTTAACTTTTTAAAAAACATTTATTTATTATTGAGAGACAGAGACAGACAGAGGAGGAGCAGGGGAGGGGCCGAGAGAGAGGGAGACAGAATCCAAAGCAGGCTCCAGGCTCTGAGCTCTCAGCACAGAGCCCGACCCGGGGCTGGAACCCACGGACCATGAGATCATGACCTGAGCCAAAGTTGGACGCTAACCGACTGAGCCACCCAGGCACCCCAAGTTTATTTAAATTTAAAGAGAGAGAGAGACAGAGAGACAGAGCATGAGCAGGGGAGGGGCAGAGAGAGCGGGAGGCACAGAATCCAAAGCAGCCTCCAGGCTCCAAGCTGTCAGCACAGAGCCCGACGTGGGGCTCGAACTCAACAAAGTGTGAGATCATGACCTGAGCCAAAGTCGGACGCTCAACCGACTGAGCCACCCAGGAACCCCAAGTTAATTTAAATTTAAAGAGAGAGAGAGAGAGAGTGGGGGAGGAGCAGAGAGAGGGGGAGACACAGAATCCAAAGCAGGCTCCAGGCTCCGAGCTGTCAGCACAGAGCCCGACGTGGGGCTCTAACTCACGAACCACGAGATCATGACCTGAGCCGAAATCGGATGCTCAACCGACTGAGCCACCCAGGCACCCCAAGTTTATTTAAATTTAAAGAGAGAGAGAGAGAGAGTGGGGGAGGGGCAGAGAGAGGGAGAGACACAGAATCTGCAGCAGGTTCCAGGCTCTGAGCTGTCAGCCCAGAGCCCGACGCGGGGCTCCAACCCGAATGGCTCCAAGGACCCCGTTCACCCAGCGCTTCCTCTTGGCTCAGCTGGTTGGCCACCTGTGGACCTGTCCTGACCGGGGTTTCTGCCAGACCCCAGCCAGATACACCAGGCTCTGAATCTCCTTTTCTTCCACTCCAACCCTAAACCTGTTCCTAAATTTGACCTTGACCCAGGTCTTGACCCTGACCTTGGCCCTAGTCCAGGCCTTGACACTGGTCCTGATCCCGATCCCGGCCCCGACCTGGCCTTGACTCTGATCCCAACCCTGACTTGGCCCTGACCTAACCCTGATCCTAGCCCTGGCCCTGGCCCTGACCTTGGTCCCGCCCTGATCTGGCCCTGACCCTAGCCCTGGTCCTGATCCTGGTCCCAGCCCTGACCCCACCCCTGATGGTGGTCAGCATGGCCTGAGAGCCCACAGGAAGCAAGCTGATTCCTGCTCATCATGACACAACGGATGCCCTCAGGCTCGGGGACCAGTCTAGCATCATCCACCCCCAGGTCAGGGGGACGCTGGAACCCAAGGGCCATTTGTCTGTAACCGACACCAGCCTTGGGTTTGGAAACCCAGACTCGCTCGGGCCTTGCTTCTCCCTTAGAGGTTGTAGCCCCCCTTCCTCGGCCGGGCCTGAGGGCCCTGCAGTGGGGGGCTGTGAGCATGGGCTGCGGGCAAGGCACTTGTGCAGTGCCGAGGACAACACAAAGACAGCCTGTGACCGTGCCGACCTCCGGGATGGGCACACTGGTGACCCTCAGTGTCTCCCCGGGCCGTTCCTGATCAACTGTGGATGCACCACGTCATGTCCTTCCCCAGATGTGTGGGTGCACACGTCATGTAACGAGCACGCAAACTCACTCATGCTTTGTCATCACATGTTTCCTCAATCGCCAGACATTAAAGCCGCTCTAAGGACCAGCCGGGGCTTACGAGGTGACTCGAGAGAGCAAGGTGGATGTGGGGTGGTCCGTGGCAGGCCAGCCACTTCTTCGTCCCCGTCTCTGGGAGTCAGTCCCGTGGGTGTGGACCCCCCGCATGACCAGGGTGCCGGTAGGCGGGATGCAGAACGCTCTTGCCTCCTGGAAGGTCCTCACAGCGCGCTGGCTCTGAACGTCCTCCTGGTCTGGTGGCTCATGCGAGGGGACTGCTCATGTTGCTGGAAGAGATGGGCACTCACCGGGCCGGACCGCTGTGGCTGTGGTCCCTTGGCCCGCAGTAGATCTGAGGTGGGATTCCTCTGATCTTGGTCGGCATCCTTAAATCCAGTCTCATTTAGTTTGGTCTTCCACTGGTCCTAGCCCAGCCATCACAAGAAAAGGAGCTGTGGGTCAGAGAGGACCACAGGCATCGACAGGGGGGATAACTGAAGAGCAGATTGGCTTTAGAGAAATGACCAAGGCAGGCACACTGCCACCTGCTTACAGGACAAGCCTGAGCCACTACCGAACGGGCAGGAAAATGACCAATAGTCTTATGGGGCTGCAGGTACAGTAGAAAGCATGTTTTTTAAAAAGCATATTGGATGATCCAGAGACATAATGTATTTCTAGCCGTTTTAGTCAGGATAAGCTAGATATGCTGCGGTAACAAATACACCCCACATCTTAGTGGCATATCACGACACAAGTTTCTGTATGCTTTTATGTAGATCATGAATCTGTCCAGCGGAAGTCAGTGGGGACCCCCTGGCAGGACTCCCTATTGACACGTCACCTAGGGCATTAGGAAGTCCTGCTAGAGATCACGGTGAGCGTAGGAATTCACGGTCTTTCCTCTGCCCCATTTTTAGAAATTAAGCTTTTTAACTTCCACAGTCTCCCCCACAGAAGGACGGGGATGTGGCCATTGCATCGGGCTGTGAAGGTTTCTATCTGGGAGTGACAGACATCACCTCCAGTCAAATTCACTGACACCCGGGTAGGAAGAGCAGCCTCGCCGTGGCTGGAAGGACGAGACACTTGCTGCGCATGAACGGCCCTAACGAGCAGCCTACCGATTCTGTGAAGGAGACAAACAGGTTTGAAGATGGTTTGAGACGTAGATAAGCAAATGTAAGAAATATACCTGTAGTGACTATCTCTTAGCATTCATGTTATTGCAAGTGATTTCCATATTCTCTTAAACTCTCCGTACTGTATGTACTTTTACAAGGGACATTATTTTATAATTGAAACTGAACTTGTTTTTTGAAAAGCCCAAAGAGTGTTACAGACAGGGAATTTGAGTAGTTGGGAGTAGGGTTCACACCAGATAATATCTAATATATCTACTCTTGTTACAAGGAACATCAGGATGAGCCTTCCTGTAGGAAAGCCGTGTCCCTCGCAAAGACCCCGCGGTCATCGGCTGGGCATTGGGTTCGGCTCAACAGTGAGGGCCTGGCCTCCCCTTCCAGAAGCGTGTGCGGTGAGCCTCCGCTCAACACCTGCAATCATGCTGTTGATTACAAAATAATAGCACGATAAGAGAGAAATCACTTAAAAGTTTATTTTTTAACTCCTGGCAACGGGGGTGAGCGCTGAAGGAAGTCAACGTGAATTTCAAGGGTGCGTGCGTAGTTGAAACTAGGCCAATATAGATCTGTTTTCTGGCAGACGAAAAAGGGAAAAGTGTGATTTGTTAATTCTCTTCTCTTGCTGGGAATGCAGGAAATGCATTAATCTTTCCGTTTCCCAACCCCCAGGAGGGTTACTTAGGTTCCCTCCTTCTGCCCCTACGGTGGAGGTAATCCTTCTATGTTGACGGAGACTGTTGAGTGGTGAGGTTATTAACGGTGGCTTTTGCTTGTATTTCAATACAGCTTTGCCATGAAAAGAAGGAAAGAAAAAGCCGCTTTCTGTTAAAGGAAGAAAAGTGTTGAGCTACGGATTGGGCGAGCTGCAGGTGTGGAGGCTGGTTGGTTCCAGCGGGTGGGGTCCCAGATGCCTTCCGTCTCCCCGGGGCGTGGCCCCAAGGAGCCCACCCCTCCTGAGACAGACTTTCTTTGGGAAGTGGTCACAATTGTTTTGTTGTGAGTAATTTCAGGCCCGCAGAAAAGTATGGAAGGTAAGGTGAGTAATACAAGATATAATACATAATAACTATGTAATATATCGTAATGTGAACAACCAGGATTCTGGACTTGTTCATTTCTGCTTGAATTCTTCAAATTTCTCTTTTAGAAATTGTGATGCTAGGGCTCCGGGGTGGTTCGGTTGCTTAAGTGTCTGACTCTTGATCTCGCTCGGGTCGTGACCTCACGGTTGGTGAGGCCGAACCCCACGTTGGGCTCTGTCCTGACGTGTAGAGCCTGCTTGGGATTCTCTCTCTCTCCCTTCCTCTCTGCCCCTTTCCTGCTCTTTCTCTCTCTCTTTCTCTCTCAAAACATATACAAATGAACTTAAAAAAAACCCAGAAATTGTGATGCTAAATTATTATCAGATGCTAATAATTTTAGATTTTACATGTCATTGTGAATATAATAATGCCCTGTTTATACTTAATAGTGTCCACTGCCTTAAACTCTGTATTTTCGATGGTTTTATTTTTTCTGATAATGGTATAGCCAGGCTGGCTTTCTTAGTTATCATTTAGCTGATACATGTTTTTGAGCTTTTTATTTCCAAACTGTGTTTTCAGGTTTTCGAGCATTTATTGTAAACAGTGTGTAGCTATATTTGTTGTTCTTCGTCCTTTAAAAAAAAATCCAAGATGAGAGTCTCTGTCATAACTGATGAGCATAGAACATTTACATTTTTCATTACTAAAAACTTGGATTTATTTCTATCATCCTACTTGCGATTTAGATTTAATCCTCCTTTGTGTTTTGTCTCCTTCCCTTCTTTGTTCTCTCTTTTCTAATTTGCTTGGTTGGCTTTTCTATTTTTCTTTTCATTTCTGCACTGCCTTGGAGATATATTTCCTATAAGAACTGAAAAATTGTTTACTCTTAAAATAGTAACATAATTTTATTTTTTTTAATGTTTATTTATTTTTGAGAGAGAGAGAGACAGAGTTGGACCAGAGTTGGACAGAATCTGAAGCAGGCTCCAGACCCTGAGCTGTCAGCTCAGAGCCCGACATGGGGCTCGAACTCAAGGACCACAAGATCATGACCTGAGCCGAAGTCGGTCGCTTAACCGACGGAGCCCCCCAGGCACCCCAACATGCATTTCAAAGTTAACCAAGTTAAGGGCTATCAATCTCTCTCTCTGCCTCTCCAGTGATGAAGGGCCACAGGTCTCTCCCACACCACTGGCCCACATCTGCAGACTGCTGTCTGTTTTTCATAGCCCCAAATGCTCATCTTCATTTCATCACCACTCCTGAAAGATAGTTTGGTGGGACATAGAATTCTATGGTGACACTCATATACTTTCAATTCTTATCATAAATTATTGTGACACCGTCATCGTGAATGAAGCATTCACTGTCTCATTGATTGATTGCTTTTGCCACGAGACCCAGAGTTATTATCCTTAGGTTACTTTCATACAATTTTCAGATTAAAAGGGTCCAGTGTCAATGTTGCTGTGTTTAATTTTCAAACATTTATTACTACAAAACAGCAAAAATGTATTTAGAAATTAGAAAACAAAAGAGGAAAGATAAGAAAATGAAAATATTATATTCCTACCACCCTGAGGTCACCATTACTATACCTCTCAGCATATACATTCTGTCTTCTTCTGTTGTCCTTTCTAGCTCTTGACTGGTATTCCCAGTGTGCATTCTCTCTTTTTTACTTCTTAAATTGAGATCATAATGTTTATTGACAATTATTACACTGTTAATTGTTATGTTGTGTAGTATTACAGTTATAACGTAAGTTATATTATGTTCGTATATGTGTTCTTATGCAATGATATGATACTTGATATATTTGTTACAATGTATAATATAATTGTTACAATAATGTACTGATATATAATAAAAAAATGAAATAAGATAGCATACCAAATGTGATGTGTCTATCATGTACATGAGAACTATTCTCGGGTAATTATCTCCACTTTTCCACAAAATTACATTTTCATCTGGCCATACACGGTGTCCCTTTCAAGTTTTCCCATTGCTCCGAATTTGCAGCTGGTGTCTTTAAACCAGGACCTCATCCAGAGCCAGACACTGCATCTATCTGGTCGTTATACCCTTAAAACTCTATTAATCTGACACGGTCCCCATTTTAGTCTCGAAGTGGAATTTACTCCCAAAGCCTTGTCTAAGATACATCAAAAATACATACGTGCTTGTTGAGGGTTTGTCAAATCAGGGGACACAAAATATCTTGATCGCGTAGAACAGCTTAAGAAGATGATCGATGTTTCCACTGTAAAGTTATGCTTTGTCAAATGTAATTTTCCGCAAATTTCAAACACGACTCCTGCAAATATAAAGTGAGTAAGCGACGAAGATTTATTTCCCTCGTGAATAAAGGAACAAGGGGCCTGGTAATCTCGGTTCAAAGGATTCTAGGGAAGACACACGTGTTTATAGTCGCCGAAGGAGATAACGTGACAGTGAGCTTCCCACAGGAGAGACAGCACAGGCGAGGGTCCTGTAGGATGCGGAAGCCATAAGCTTTGGGGGCACCTCTCCACCAGACCAAGTTCATTGGCATTGCCGAGAGAGGGATCCTTTGCACTGAATCTCTGTACCCTAACATCTGTCCTAACCAATAGAAAATTGTGAGCCAGGGAAGACACACCCGCTCTGGGAATGAGATTCGCCGGGGTGGGCACGGGACACAACGCCAGCCCAGCGTCACCGATGGGACACGTGGTGGTGCTTCGCCCGCATTCTAGGTCTGGGCATTTTCCCCTAAGACCCCTCCCCACCGCCACCTGACTAGGAAGGGGTGTGTGGTGTTACTTTGGCGCCCTCTGGACTCCTGGTTCCTTCGATCACAAGCCTAATGGCTTTAGCAACAATGGGCCACCCTTGCTTGGACCCGTCATTTCGATAGTGTTATAAAAAGCTGACTTTCGGGGCGCCTGGGTGGCGCAGTCGGTTGGGCGTCCGACTTCAGCCAGGTCACGATCTCGCGGTCCGTGAGTTCCAGCCCCGCGTCAGGCTCTGGGCTGATGGCTCGGAGCCTGGAGCCTGTTTCCGATTCTGTGTCTCCCTCTCTCTCTGCCCCTCCCCCGTTCATGCTCTGTCTCTCTCTGTCCCAAAAATAAATAAACGTTGAAAAAAAAAAAAAAATTAAAAGCTGACTTTCTAATTCCACGCTTCTTTTTACACGATCAGCTGGCATTTCTCTTATGAAGAACGTGCCCTCACTAAGTGTGGCTGTCGGTTACTCATGCCAACTAGTAAAAAGCCGAACCCCAGTCCCAGGTGACAACAGGCCTGTGCTAACGCGTTTCCAGAGGAGTCTTTTTCCCCACAGCGGAGCCCATGGAAAGAGATAAGCTCACTTGTCATTCCCTTTTGCCAAAAAGGGATGTTTCTCAGCGTACGTTTTTACTGAGGGGAACCCTTTGGGGGTCTCGTCTTTGTGTTAGGGTTTTGGTTTTAATCCCCAACCTCCCAGAGAATCCAAAAGCCTGGTTCTCTGGCACCAACATCCCCCGGGACTGTGGTCAGCCCTCCCTCTGGTTTCTGGGGATTTTCTCGTTGGTTCTGACCTCTGTGGATTTTGCTCCCTGCGTATTTCAAAAGATAATTGGCACACCGTATTCCACGTTTCTAGCTGCAAATACGTAGCACGTCCGGCCTATTTTATCCACAATAGCGTTGGGAATGAAAATCACTGCTCAGATTTTTCAGATATTTTTCTCCGTCTTCAAATCACACCGGATAAATTGCCTCTCAGTGTCCTGACGAGCCCCGCGGGCAGGTGACCTAGATTCTCTCATCTTCCCTGCGAGACGGAGTCCTGCCACATAATACTGCCACGTTGGGGGGCATCCTACAATTATGATTATATACGGGCATCGACACCTACACTTACAGATAGAATTCAGCCGGGCTGTAATTACAGTAAGTATCTACTGAGCTCTTCCCCCTTGGTGAAGCTGTACTTCCATTATCATACGTGATCCTCCCAATCCCATGAGGTAGGCGTTGCTCTTCTCAGTTTATAAAAGAAATAAAGCACCCAAATGTAGTCTGCTTTTCCAAGAACGCCCCTCCGATGAACGTCACCGCTGGGCTGGTCGCCAGGTCTGTCGAGCCACAAAAACCTTACTTCGATCAGCTACGGCAGGAAAGACCCAAGTATAAATATGGTTGTGGCTGGTGTTGGAGGCACACGCGACTGAAATCCGACACGGACACGTAACAGGCTTTACGCCTTGTTTCATCGGACCCTGCTTGTGCAAAGCTCCCTGAGATAGACGGACGCCTCCTATTTCGTGAATGAAGAGGCTGGGCACCGAGCTTCACTGTGACCCACGGCCAGACGGCCGGCATCTCCACAGCTATTTCCACCACCTCTTGTTCAAGCCCGCTGTCCGCTGGAAAACAGACCCCAGTGTGGGGCGGGTTGGACTTCGTTCAGGAGCCCTTACCTCCCCAGTGGGCTCCGGGACAGGGCCTCGGGGCAAAATGTGCTCCCACTAGCAGCCCGTGGCCCGCGAGTGCTGCGTCCCTCCCTGGACTCAAGCGGTACATGAATGTCATGTCCTTGGCAGCCAGCGGTTGCGAGGGAGACACTCTGTGGTTTGAGAAGGTTGGGAGTTTCTGCTGTCTGAGCTCCGGGATGCACCGATGGACCTACGAGAGCAGCTCAGGCGGCCACGGTCAAGTTACATGGCTTGCTTTCCTTTTTCTTCTTCTTCTCTCATTTTTGCTTAGAGTGGGCAGAAAATTACCTAGAATCGGTGAAAAGCACTGGTCTACAACAGTGGGTTGTTTTTAGAACCACGGATTTTTCAGTCCAAGGAAATTGGACCGACCCCTTCTGTGGTCTGTCTGGGACTTCTTTTTTCCTTCTTAGGCAATGATATCGGGAAAGGAGGCAGGCGAGACGTGGGGCTGGCGGACACTGTGGGAAGAAAACTATGTCTGTTCTGGTCAGGGGTGATCGGTGACACAAAAACCTGGTCTGAAGAGGGAAGTGGGGAACCCCCTAGGTGCTCCTGAAGGATCTCCCTACGCCAGAAACCGTCTCCCTGAAGCACACGACGCATTTTGCAGCACCTTACTTTCAATCTGAAAGTGGTGGGCACTGACCTTTCTCCGGGGACTTTTTGAGACCTCTACTTGTCCCTGAGTCCGGGAATGCGGATGACATTTAAGAGTTGTCTCTCTCTCCCAACGCATGCAAGCCTGACCATCAGGTTTGACCTTAGAATAGCCGATGTGTATAAAACAGATGTCTCCTGCTTCCTTTGTTTATGGCTTTGAGTTAGTAGGGTTTTTCTGTAGATAAGTCATTTGAGGAAGGACAGGCAAAGGCAAAAGGAAGTATCCAGGGTGATCTTATCAGGCATATTGTCAAGTATCACCTGGGGTGATTGACAGTTAGCTTCGCGGCACCGGATACCCAGATACGGTCTCTTAGCAACCACGACTTCCAGGGTGACCAGCGAGATGAAAAGGACTTTCATCTCGAATACTCAAGCCTGAATTTACCCTGAAGTCAATGGCAAGTGAATGTCTAAATAGAATGCCTAAAAACACAGTCCAGCAATAGAATGAATGTCTAAAATAGACAATAGAATGTCTAAAAACACAGTCCAAGCGATTAAAGACCACTTCACACCCCCAGCTCTCCTTTTCCGAGGGGACACTCCCTCAGTGGCGCAGGCGGTAAGAGCCACGCACAGAAGTTCGGTTATTAACTCTCCGCAGAAGGACTTTTCACGGAGGAGGGTCAAGGAAGCCACAGGCACATGTACGAATCTGAGACATCAGTGCCTCCAAATGACCATCCCACGGTCAAGAGAAGATGCTTACTGAACATCAGCAAGATAGTAAAAGAGGGTTCACGTTAAGGTTTTAAAGACAATTTTTTTCAGGGCAATTTTAAATTCACAGCGTCGTTGGGAGGAAGGCACGGTCATTTCCCATACGCTGCCCACCCGCCTGCAGGGAGAGCCTCCCCGGTTATCAACACCCCCACTAGAGTGGTGCACTCAATACACTTGAGGAACCCTGACACTGACACATCGCAATCACCCAAAGTCGGCCATAGGGCTCATTCTTGCTGTGCGTTCTGCGGGTCTGGACAAATGCCCGGCGATACCTATCCACCATTATGGTGTCAGACAGACTCGTCTCACTGCCCTGGCAATCTCCCAAGCTCGGCCTCTTCCTCCCTCCCACCTAACTCCAGAACCGCTCCTCTTTCTATTGTCTCTATAGTTTCGTCTCTTCCAGAGTGTCACATGGTTGGAATCATACCGTATGTCGACTCTTCAGATTGGGTCCCTTCACTTCGTGAGATGCATTGAATGTGCCTCCCTGTCTTTTCATGGCCTGATAGCTCATTTCTTCTCAGCGCTGAACGAACAGGTTTGTCTTGTAAAGTGGCTGGGCCATTTTGCATTCCCAGCAGGAGTGAGTGAGAGGCTCTGCTGTTCTCTACCCTCACCAGCATTTGGTGCCCTGAGTGTCCTGGGTTTTGGCTGTTTAACAGGCGTCTAGTGGTGTCTCACTTTTGTTTTCTGGTTTTTGTTTTTTTAGAGAGAGAGACAGAGGGCACAAGCGAGCAAGGGGCAGAGAGAGAGAGGGAGAGGGAGAGAGGGAAGTGGGCCTCACCCGAAGCGGGGCTCAAGCTCACCCAGTGTGGGACTCAGACTCACAAACCTTGAGATCATGACCTGAGCTGAAGTCAGCTGCTTAATGACTGAGCCCCTTAGGTGCCCCCACTTTTGTTTTCATTTACGTTTTCCTAATGGCTCATGACCTGTTCATAGGCTTATTTTCCATCTGTATTATCTTTAAAAAATTTTGTTAAGTCTATATATTTATTTTGAGACAGAGAGAGTGCTCAGGGGAGAGGGCAGAGAGAGAGAGAGAGAGAGAGAGAGAGAGAGTGAATCCCAAGCAGGCTCCTTGCTGGCGGCGTGGAAGCTGATGCGGGGCTTGATCTCACAAACCATGAGACCATGACCTGAGCTGAAACCAAGAGTCAGAGGCTTAACCGACTGAGCCACCCAGGCACCCCTCCACCTGTATTATCTTTAGTAAGGTGCATGTTAAGATCTTTGACCCATTTTTTTAATGTTTATTTATTTTTGAGAGACAGAGAGAGACAGAGCACAAGCAGGGGAAGGGCAGAGAGAGAGGGAGACACAGAATCCAAAGCGGGCTCCGGGCTCCGAGCTCTCAGCACAGAGCCCGACACAGGGCTCGAACCCACCAACCATGAGAGGCTGACTTGAGCTGAAGTTGGACGCTTAACTGACCAAGCCCCCCAGGTGCCCCTAGCCCATTTTTCAATTGGGCTGTTTGTTTCCTTACTGTTGAGTTTTAAGTGTTCTTGGTATATTTTGGATAGAAGTCCTTCATCCAATGTGCCTTTTGCAAATATTTCCCCCCCGTCTGTGGCTTATCTTCTCGTTCTCTTGACATTATACTTCACAGAGCAGAAGGTCTTAATTTAATGAAACGGACGAGCTCGTCCGTTATTTATTTCATGGATTATGCTTTCGGTTTTGTATCTAACAAGTCACTGCCACACTGAGGTCATCTAGATTTTCTACTACGTTATCTTCTAGGAGTTTTATCGTTTTGTGTTTTACATGCAGGTCTGTGATCCACTTTAAGTTACTTTTTGCAAAGGGTGTCAGGCCTGTGTCTAGATTCCTTTTTTTTTTTTTTTTTTTTGCATGTGGTTGACCTGTTGTTCCAGCACCATTTATTGAAAACAACTCTGTGCCCGTTCGCTCCTTTGTCAAAGATGGTTGTGTATATTTATGTGAGTCTATTTCAGGACTTTACTCTGTTCTGTTGACATATTTGTCTATTCTCTTACCAATACCTTCTTGATTACTGCAAGTTCACAGTTCTCCTAACTTTGTTCTTCTATATCGTGTTGGCTATTCTGAATCTTTGGCCTTTCCATACAAATTTTAGAATTAGCTTGTTGGTATCCACAAATGGCTTGCCAGGATTCTGAATGGGATTGCTTTGAATCTATAGATCAGTATGGGAAGAACGGACATCTTGCCAATCCTGTGTTTTCCTTTCCATGAACATAGAACATCTCTCCGCGTAATTAGTTCTTTTTTTTTTATTTCTTTCATCAGAGTGTTGTAGTTTTCCTCATACGGATATTGCCCATAGTTTGCTAGATTTATACTTAAGTATGTCATTGTTTGTGTGTTAATGTAAATGGTACTATGTTTTAAATTTAAAATTTTACTTGTTCGTTGCTAGTATATAGGAAAGTGATTGACTTGTGTATTAGCCTTGTGTCCTGCAACCTTGCGAGGGTTGCTGATTCGTTCTAGGGGTTTGTTGTTTCTTTTGGATTTGCTACATAAATGATTATATCATCTGCAAACAAAGACAGCTTTATTTTTTTCTTCCCAATCTGTATACCTTTTATTTCCTTTTCTTGCCTATCACATGGGCAAAGCCTTATAGTACAATGTTGAAAAGAAGGCCACACAACAGACACATGAAAAGATGCTCAACGTCACTCCTCATCAGGGAAATACAAATCAAAACCACACTGAGATATCACCTCACGCCAGTCAGAGTGGCCAAAATGAACAAATCAGAAAACTATAGATGCTGGAGAGGATGTGGAGAAACGGAACCCTCTTGCACTGTTGGTGGGAATGCAAACTGGTGCAGTTGCTCTGGAGAACAGTGTGGAGGCTCCTCAAAAAATTAAAAATAAATCTACCCTATGACCCAGCAATAGCACTGCTAGGAATTCACCCAAGGGATACAGGAGTGCTGATGCATAGGGGCACTTGTACCCCAATGTTTATAGCGGCACTTTCAACAATAGCCAAATTATGGAAAGAGCCTAAATGTCCATCAACTGATGAATGGATAAAGAAGTTGTGGTTTATATATACAAGGGAATACTACTTGGCAATGAGAAAGAATGAAATATGGCCTTTTACGGCAACGTGGATGGAACTGGAAAGTGTTATGCTAAGTGAAATAAGTCATACAGAGAAAGACAGATACCATATATTTTCACTCTTATGTGGATCCTGAGAAACTTAACAGAAGACCATGGGAGAGGGGAAAGAAAAAAAAGTTGCAGAGAGGGAAGGAGGCAAACCATAAGAGACTCTTAACAACTGAGAATAAACTGAGGGTTGATGAGAGGTGGGAGGGAGGGGAAAGAGGGTGATGGGCATTGAGGAGGGCACCTGTTGGGATGAGCACTGGGTGTTGTATGGAAGCCAATTTGACAATAAATTTCATATTAAAAAAATAAAAATAAAGTGGTTCAATGAAATATGAAAAAAAAAGAAAAGAAAGCAAGGCCACAATTTGTTTTTTTACTCAGCAACGGATGGACATTCCAGTGTTTTCTAGTTTTTGCCTGTTACGAATAAAACTCCTTTAGATATTTATAGACAAAACTTGGATGGACATATGTTCCATTTCCCGTGGATAATTGCCGAGATGCGGAATGCTGTATTGTGCCAAGAGGATGTCCAACTATATGAGATGCGACCAAGATGCCATTCAAGTCAGGTTTCTGATAATCAGTATGCCGGTGGCCTCAATTCTTTTTAATCTAGTCTGATTGGTTTCTGCCTTTTAATCGAGACATTTGGACCATCTCGGTTTTGTCAGATTATGGATGTGGTCGGGTTTAAAAAAAAATTTTTTTTAACGTTCATTTATTTTTTGAGAGATTGACAGAGTGTGAGCAGGGGAGGGGCAGAGAGAGGAAGACACAGAATCCGAAGCAGGTTCCAGGCTCTGAGCCGTCAGCACAGAGCCCGACGCGGGGCTCGAACCCGTGAACCGTAAGATCATGACCTGAGCCGAAGCCGGACACCCAACCAACTGAGCCACCCAGGCGCCCCGGATGTGGTAGGGTTTAAATGTGTCCTCTCTTATTGCATTTTACTTGTCCCATTTGCCCTTTCTTTTTTTCTCTTTTATTTTTGCCTACTTTTTGATTGAGTATATTTGTATACTTCGTTTTTATGTCACCTGTCAGCTGACCCTTTTGGAAATTCTTTTAGTAATTACAGAGGCAGTGGCTTTTCATTCAGATGTGAGAGTCTTTGCTTGGACCTGGGGTCCCGCGGGCTTTCTGGCCACTCAGCAGTTTACAGCTTACCTTCCTTATAGGAGAGAGGTGTGGGGACTGGACTGGGTTTCCTGTTAGTGTGCCCCTTTGGGGGGGCATTTCCATTCCTTCTTGGGAGCACCTGGTGGTTGGTGCAAGCCTGGGAAAGAGTCGGAGAGCGACAGCAGGCCCTTCCCGTGTCTAAGTCGGCACCCTGGCCCACTTTTGCCTTTAGGAATCCACAAGGCCCTCAGTTGCCCTCCCTTTGCCTGGTTCTAGGGCCATGATGCTTTCGCCCAGACTCATCACAGGCTTTTTGTTTTGCTTCATTTTGTTTGGTGTAAGAAACAAGGAGCAGATGGTGTAATGTTAACAGATGGAGAAGAAACCAGAATGACTCAGTTTATACTTTATTTTTCACTTCCTTTATATGCAAATGGCGTTCAAACAGAAAGGACAGAGCAAACTTGTGGGCGCTGAAACCCCAAATAATCAGAAAATAATATGAGAACACCTGCTTTCCACAAGAGAGGATGAGCTGTCTGACTCAGATGATCTAAAGGGTCTTGGAAGTGAGTTTGTGAGGCTCTCGGAGAAAACCTTAGCGGGATCCTGAGAACAAGGGAGATACCAGGAGAAAAGGGATGGGGAGACGTTCCTGCTTTCTTTCTTTTTTTTTTTTTTTTTCCCAACGTTTATTTATTTTTGGGACAGAGAGAGACAGAGCATGAACGGGGGAGGGGCAGAGAGAGAGGGAGACACAGAATCGGAAACAGGCTCCAGGCTCTGAGCCATCAGCCCAGAGCCTGACGCGGGGCTCGAACTCGCGGACCGCGAGATCGTGACCTGGCTGAAGTCGGACGCTTAACCGACTGCGCCACCCAGGCGCCCCAACGTTCCCGCCTTCAAAACGGGGGTGAGGGCCGTTCTGGAGACGAGTGAACCGGCTATCTCTTGGAGGCTGGTTTTAGTCTCGGGGTAAAAACACGTTTGGGGAATGCCTGGGGAAGAAAGAAAAAGGAGAAAACACCATGTCAAAGTTGCTGTGTTTCCTGAGTGTGATCTCTTACCAGGTGGGGAGGCTGTGTGTGTCTTAACTTAGGTCTGGTATTGATCTCCAGGAGAAGAGGGGTTAGAAATAATATACTTAGGTGAATTCAAAGCTGGCTGAAGAATTATACCTGAGGGAGTTACGACGCCATATGAGAAGAATTGCGATCTGCTCTGGGCTTTGTCCTCAAAATTGATTATCAATCCTCTGAATAATGATGGCACTCACTCTGCATTGGAAGAGCCCCATGTCTAAATAATAGAAATGGGGTTACTAAATTTCTACACAGATAAATAAGGGTAACAGTGTGGAGGTGTAATACAATCTTTCCTTTTTCTTTTTTATGTATTTCTGATGGGTCTGATGATAAAGCATCTAACGGAGGTCTGCAAAACCCTTCGCCTTCGCCCAAGTCCTTGCTGCATCTGGGAAGACAGAAATAGCGTTGGAGCGTGGATGGTGCCCGAAGCGGAGGGAGGAAGTGGAAAATGAAATTAATAAATAAAATCTGAACTCGATAAAAATACAAAACCTCCCCAGGTGTGAACTCTTGGTGAAGTCGAAGCTGGAAACGTGCAGGAAATCTTGGGGATCAGAGGGACCACAGGGCCCAGAGGGCTTCCCGAGGGCCTGGGAGGGCTCATCTCAACATCGCCTGCCTTGGAGAAGACCCACAAACTCTCGGGAGGTCCCTGGAACTCTCCAGACAACCAGAGGGCTTGCTCCCGGCTCACGAGTCCCCCCCCCCCCCACCGGAGGGAGTGATGGGCACACCCGGGTGTGTGGAGGGCCGCACGAGCCGCGAGCACCTTGAACACAAGGGTTGAACTCATAGTCAAGTGTCGCCAGCAAGTGAGCACACACAAAAAAGTAGACTGGTTGTTTAAAACGTTTTGAAACACCACAGTGCCGTTGAGCCACCGACCACACGCGCGGCAAAACATTTTAGTTTTCAAAAGTTTCCTTCAGCGTGGAGCTAACCTGTGTTGAAAATACACTGGCCGTGCTTTATGCTTTTCCTGACGCCGATGTAACTGAACAGATGCCTCGTTTCACGTCTCCAGCGAGATGTTTTGATGAGTAGCGTCTGGGACCCGTCTAACCAGGTCAACAGGTAAACGTCAGTCAGGAGAAACTACCGTGGGTTTCCAGCCATCAGTGGCGAAACCGAGCTAAAGAGTTTCAGACAAGCCCTTAAACGAAGAGTAGACTTGGCCGTCCTACCCGCTCAGAAAGCCAGGTCGACGATGGGACCCTGTACCTCCTGTAAAGAACGTCTATCAAATTCATCAAACGCGGCGACATCGGGGAAATGTTTTACTAGGCTGAGAATAAACGAAGGCACCTGAAGGCAGAGGTGGGGGGTGCAGCTCAGTCCTCCAGACCTGTTGCCAGAGCTCGCGCCTCCTTCCTCCAGCAGCTCCGAGAAGCTCCGTCCTCCTCCCGGGGAGCCGGGCTCCGGCGCCTGAAGGGTTAGCACTAGCACAGAGACTGTGCTCCCTGCTCGCACACTGGGTAATCGAACACATTCTTGGAACGCCCACTCTCCACTTCGAGATTTCTCCGCACCCCTCCCGACGCACCACCTACCCCGGCAAACCGGCGAGGCCGGCGACACTTTTCTTGATGTTTATCGAATGGAATTCTGGTGCCCCCCGGGCAGATTCACTTTTGCCGAAGTTATTTTGACAACCGTGCTTACTGACCTCAAGACACTCAGAGAGGAATGCACTGACTCGCCTTTAGAACACAGAGTGGACATTATCTTGGGGGATCTGCCGCTCTCCTATGCCAGATCAGAACGTTTTCCTTTTATAGGATTTTAAAAACTTTTCCCAGGAAATGTCAACAATCACACGGTGTCGTGTGGTGCAGTGTTAGCTGCCCTTCAAAGAATGCTGGGAAGATTAAATTTTAAATTAACAAGCATGAGCAGGTGACACATTTGAGATACTTTATAGTTATAAATATTCCTGCATGGGGCGCCTGGGTGGCACAGTCGGTTGAGCGTCCGACTTCAGCCAGGTCATGATCTCGCGGTCCGGGAGTTCGAGCCCCGCGTCGGGCTCTGGGCTGACGGCTCGGAGCCTGGAGCCTGTTTCCGATTCTGTGTCTCCCTCTCTCTCTGCCCCTCCCCCGTTCATGCTCTGTCTCTCTCTGTCCCAAAAATAAATAAACGTTGAAAAAAAAAATATTAAAAATAAATAAATAAATATTCCTGCGACATAAATTAGTCTGGATGCTTGTTGAGTGCTCATGATAGGTGAGGCAATAGAAACCTTGAAAAAAATTCTAATTTACGATATGTCTGTCTCCCACAAAGCACCCAACATAGCTTGGTATTTAAAACCTACTCATCCGGGGAGAAGCCGCATTCCGACACCCGATGTTCTCGGTGCCGCTTGAAAACCTGGGCCCCGACCGTGTGAGTGTGTGAGCCGTGCGTTCTGACTGTGCCCGCCCCGGGTAACTCCCGCTCCCGTGTGTGATTCTCAGCAGATGTGTCTAATGACCGTGTGAGAATATCCCACAGCGTGAGGAGTCACAGCGCATATTCTGGTCCTTGCTACATTGTGCCAGAGTCCTGGGATCTGGAGATAATTTGCGCTTTGCCATAATGCGATTTAAAGTGAAATCTCATACAGTTGCATGTCATGGTGACGAGGAGGCCTGCTTCCGCCTGGCTGTGTGCAGACTGCATCCTTTGTTCCAGTCGGGGACCATTGACGGAGCCCTTGTGGCGTGCGGGGCGGGGCTGTGACGCGGCACTCAGGGAAACCAGACCATCTCGCTGGTTTCAGGATTTTGTCATCCTCTTGGGAGCGTAAGACATGCGCAAGAATCAGCTGAGTGACCTTAAGACAGTGTGGAATTCACTATCGAGATGGAATATTCCAGACAATAAGCTTGTGATGAAATGGAGAATTTTATCTATTAGAGATTATCCATGAGGATTTCTTGTGCAGTGACAGAAGCCAGTTTCCAGGGACTGCTCCCGGCAAAGATGGGGGCACCCACAGGTTTGGGTCCCCCGGCCCTCTTGGGGGGATGGGGCAGGTGTCCACGGCCGCTCCAGGCTAGGAGGGCTTGAGATGGCTCCCAGGGGCGGGCTTGGGAGGAAGGAGAAGTGTCCATCTGGGGATTAGCTGAAGTGATTATGGAAGTAGGGAGCCTGGGAGGCTTCGGGATCAGAGAAGACTGGCCAGGACAGAAAAGGGAACTTGCTGGAGGAGTGAACTGGAAGCCCTTTCCCTTTCTTTGAGAGCTGTTAACAAAGACAGGACCCAACTCTGGATTTGGATGTTGGGCCATTTTTGGACCGCCTCACTGTCCTGAAACGTGCCATGAGGCTTCAAGATAGTCTACAGAGTTGGGTGGGAGGGATGCCAGCCCGGATAGAGGAGGCACGCCCCAGCGGATTCTGGCAACAAGGTGACAGGTGTGGAGCGGGGAGGGGACACCGGGGAGGGGCCGGCGTGGGTGAAAGCCTGCAACTGGGGTTGAAGGGGCCACTCGGGAGAAAACAGGCAGGCACCGTGGGCGCAGGGTTCATGTCGGGGGGTAGAGAGGTAGGTCTGGTCTCTAAGGTCAAATGAGATTCTAGAAAATCTTGAACACCTGGTTGGGCACTGGTCTTTTAACCAGATGATGATGAGGAACCATTTCAAAATCTAAAATGGTCAGGGGATATGATGGAAATGGAGTGGCTTGAACCAGGGCCGTCGGTCGGGGGGCGGTTGGCCCAGGAGGAGTGGAGTGCGGGAGCCTGGATGAAGGAGGCAGCCAAGATAATGGAGAATAAAGAAGGGCAGATAATCGGGAGAAGAGCTGAAAAACTCAGGGACTAAAGAGAGGCATTGAAGGGACAACATGAAAAATGGCAGCTGTTGAGCGGCTCCAGATGCGTCCAAGGCACAGGCAGGCACTTGACAAATATCTGCTGGGTGTATCCCAACGATGACACCGTGAACACGGGTCATTAACGCATTTGTAGTTGAGGACGCTGACGGGCAGGGAAGTCGTGTGTGGGCCAGCCTCCCCACAGCCACTGAGTAGCAGAGCAAAGACTTGTGACTCTACACCTTGTGCTGGTAACTATCACCCAACAGCCCCTGCAAGCAAATTCTGGGCAGCCGAGGGACATCAGAGGAAAGATGGCTTCAGACGGCGGAAATTGATTACTTGCTGATTGTGTGGGTTTGGGTCTGGAAGGACGGGCTGGGTACCATCAAGCAACGGAGGTGGAGTGGGGGGTTGCGTGCGTGGGTGGGGGGGGGAGATGCTCGTCCTCCCTGGGGGAGGCGCTCCCGCTCCTCAACCAGCCCCTCCAACCAGCACCTTCGACGTGCTTTGGCAAGCTTTATTTATTTCTGTTTTGTGAAAGGTCATTACTTGAACAGAAGACTTTCTGCAGGCATGTCCCCCCAAATTTGATGAGCTGTCCCAGGCGTCTCCCAGGGACCCTTCCCGAGCTGGCGCTGTTGGTCTGTGCTGGCCGTGTCCTCCTGACCTGGGCCAGGCAGGTCGGCCAGAGAGAGAGAAGGAAGGGATCCTTCCTCACACACCGGCACACGCCATCTGCGGGCTTGTGGGAGGGACGACGTGGGGACGCGGCCAGGGGCCCGGGAATAGGCACTTGTAACCGCCTCTCCCGTGGGTCTATGACCACCCGCCAGTCAGACAGCCAACGTCCTCGTGCGGGAGCAGGAGGCGTCGTGGAAGGGGGCTCTGTGTGCGGTAGGAGCTTCCCCTGTGCCTTCCGCCCCGGTGGCTGAGCCTGCGTCTGCTCTCGGGTCCCTAGGACGGCTGAGTGACTGGTTCAGACCGGACAGGGGCTGGAGGTTTGTCGGCAGAGTGTGCTGCTGTGCTGGGAGGCGCTGGCGGCCTGGCAGGGCCCACGGGAGGGGCGTGTGACCCAGACGGCCATCTCAGAGCGCAGGGACCAGGAACAAATCACCCCGAGTCAGCGTCTCAGTGACCCGTCTGCAAGCCAGCCAGAGCCGGCGGCAGGCCTCACAGCCCCTGGGGTGCCCGTTGGACTCGGCATGTGGCAGACAGATAACACCTTGTTCCTGGTGTTAGAGTCGATGGCTCGGCTACGCCCCCAGTTCTGACCTTTCCCACGAGCTCACCATGTCCTGACTCCCTGTCTCGTGTGCAAGGCAGCGTGATTTCATCAGGCTCGGTGATGGGGGAGTAATGACAAGATGTGAGCGTGTTAGGTCCGGAGGGGCCAGGGAGCAGGGCAGAGCCACCACCAGGCTGTCACCTGGTGGCCACGGGTCCCTGAGCCCTACCCCGAAGGAAGGCAACACGGCTCTTCCTCCATCCTGGGAAGTCGAACGTTGAAAATAATAGCTTTGCAGTGAGAATTCAGTACAAAGTGCTTTCGTATCTTCTACTGATGTAGCCCGTGAGGTGCCTATTATCATTCCCGTTTCACAGATGAACAAATTGAGAGTCAGGGGTAAGTAGGGGGGAAATTTCTGGGGGGAAATTGATGTCGGGAGACTGTGTCAGTCAGCGTTCTCCAGAGAAACAGAAGCAACACGTGCTCTGTGTGTGTGTGTGTGTGTGTGTGTGTAGGGAGAGAGAGAGAAATTTTAAGGAATTGGCTTACAGGGCCGAGCGAGTGGACCTTCACACTGGGGGCCCAGGGAAGGGTTGATGGTGCAGCTAGAATCGGAAGTCTGTCTGGAGGAGAATTCCTTCTTCTTTGGGCCACTTCACTTCTTTTTCTCTTTAGACCTTCAACTGATTGGATGAGGCCCACCCACATACACAGGGTAATCTGCTTTACTCAAAGTCTACTGATTTAAAAATTTTTTTTTTAACGTTTATTTATTTTTGAGACAGAGAGAGACAGAGCGTGAGTGGGGATGGGGCAGAGAGAGAGGGAGACACAGAATCTGAAACAGGCTCCAGGCTCTGAGCGGTCAGCACAGAGCCCAACGCGGGGTTTGAACTCACGGACCGTGAGATCATGACTTGAGCCAAAGTCGGACACTTAACTGACCAAGCCACCCAGGCGCCCCAAAGTCTACTGATTTAAATGTTGGTCACATCTGAAGACTACGTTCACATGGCATCTGGACTGGTGTTTGGCCAAACACTGGGCACCAGAGTCTAGTCAAGTGGGCCCGTAACATCCACCGCCAAAGGGACTTGGAGGGAATTAGACCATTGAGAAACATAGATGCCCAGATACCAACAGCTCTGAAGTTGTCACTCAATGGAGAGAGTCCCGTCAGGGAAGAAGGGGAGTGGCCATGCTCTGTGTGGCCCCCCGAGGGGCAGGGGACCTGGAAGAGGGTGTCCCAGCTGGAAGGACATCCGTGGCTGGAAATCAGGCCTGTGTCTTCCGTGAGTTACAGAGTTCTGTGCGGCCATGGGGACAGGCGGAGTGGCCCCAGGAAGCATTCCGGAGTGGGACGCGGGTGCTCCCGCTGGTCCCTTCTTCATTCCCGGTGTCTCTTGAACCTTGTCGTCGCCAGCTGATGCCGCAAAGGGAGGCCTCCGCGCCCGACATCTCTCCCTGCAGCCCTGGGTCACCCGAGTGCGTCACTCCTTTCAGCAGTTGAGCACTGTCCTTGTCGCTGAGGTCGCGATCGACCCACGAGAGCCTGGTCCCCTCTTGCCACACTCCCTGTCCTTTATTTCGGTCGCCAGCTGGCCCGTCCCCTGGTCCCCGCACAGGAGCTCCTGCCAGGTGGCAGTGGGCACGAGGGGGGAGGCCGGACACCGTCCCAACCACCACGTGTGAGTGTCGGAAGTTTACCTTATTTGTAGATAGAAGCGTGTCTACTTCTCACTGGGTCATCTGCTCCCGCATTTACCCACTCTTCTATTGTCCACATGGCCCGGCACCGGGACATCAGCTCTACGGGTCTGTGTGGCCTCCTCAAGGACATCTTAACACCAACCAGAGGCTGCTGGCCGGGGGAGGGGCCGGGTCAGGGAGTGGGGAGGTTTCAGAGGCGCGTGGAGGGACCAGCACTTGCTGGCGAGGCGAAGAGGGTCAAGACTGGGCTGCAGAGACGCGGAGCAGAGAGACGCGGTGTGCAGTGTAGGCTGTCCGGTCGGCGGGCCAGGGCGGTGGGGGCGGGACCCTGCCCGGCGGAGAGCGAGGGGCTAGAGCGAGGGGGATTCGGCCCCATGGGGAAGGACCCGGCCCCGTGACAGTTTGAAGCGTGGCTTACGCTTAGCTAGACTCATCACCGAGGGAACTCGGGAGCTCGGCCACCAGCCGTGTTTCCTGGGACCGTCTCCACCGAGGGCCAGCGGCTTAAAACAACCCACACGTGTCCTTCTACGGTTCCAGAGGCCGGGGTCCAGAGTCGAGGTGCTGGCCGGCCATGCTCTCTCTGGGGACTCCAGGGAGGGTCCTTCCTGGCCTCCTCCTGCCTCTGGCGGTGGCCGCAGGTCCTTGGTGCTCCTCGTCTTGGGGACGCATCAGCTCCTTGCAGAGCACCCGTGCGTGTGTCTGTGTCTCCCCATCTTCTTCTTTTTTAAATGTTTGTTTATTTTTGAGAGAGAGAGAGAGCATGAACTGAGGAGGCAGAGAGAGAGGGAGACACAGAATCTGAAGCGGGCTCCAGTCTCTGAGCTGTCAGCACAGAGCCCGATGTGGGGCTCGAACCCACAAACTGTGAGATCGTGACCTGAGCTGAAACCGAGAGCCGGACGCTCAACCGACTGCACCACCCAGGCACCCGCACTATGACCTCATTTTAACCTGACCAGTTATATCTGTAATGACCTTAATTACAAATGAGGTCGCATTCTGAGGTTCCGGGAAGGACACGGATGTTGGGGGGGGGACACTATCAGCTAGTATCTGTGTCCATGGTTTTGCCGAAGTTTAACAACATGGTAGAAAATTCAGTTCTGCTCTCTAAAGATCTGGCCGAGAGAAGGACGTGCTGATACGTGACTGTGTGGGGGGTGAGGGTGCTGGGGGCGGTGACAGAAAGCTCAGGTCACGGTCCCAGAAGAGAAGCCCCCCAGCTGGGCTGAGGCCACAGGAGCAGGTGAAGGGGACAGACACGGGCTGCCTGCTGCCAGCTCTTCTGGAGGTCACCTCAAGGACAGAGGAACAAAAATAGGTCATATTTGCATAGAAACATCTGGACACAAAAGGTTTTTGACTCAAAGTTTCCCACCCAACCTCAGGACCAGTTTTCACCTCTTATCGAGGAGATTGGCGAGGTCCAGAGGGAGGAGAGGCAGAAGCGGCAGAGACGGGGAGCCCGGTGCCGACCCTGCCCCAAGTGCTGTCAGAACGGTGTGTCCCCGAGCGTCCCTCAGTCCCTGAGTACGTTGTGTGAGACCCCTGGCCTCCCCTCCCGCCTCCGCAGGACTCACTGCCCACAGTATGTGGACAGGCTGCACGTCGAACGCCCACCACCCCTCCGTGGTCCCGCGATCCGTGCCAGGCAGGTCGCGCACCATCTACGGGCTCGGCCGGGTTACACTCCCCTCCCCTCCCCTCCCCTCCCCTCCTCTCCCCTCCCCTCCCTCCCCCAGTGCATCCTTCATCTAGACACAAATACTCCCAGACTCAGGGTCAATTCTGCAGCTGACCAGAGGGCCCTCTCTGAGCGAGTCTCGGGCTCAGCGTTTGCAACGAGCCGCGGCCGGGCGCTGGCCGTGCAGAGACGCACCGCACAACCTTCTGTGTTCTTCTGTTATTATAACTCATCGCCGTGACCTGAATTCGGTCACCAGCTGGCTGGGGTCTGCAGGAAATGGGCAGTGTGTTTTCCCTGTGGCTCGGAGACCCCTCCTGCTGACCTACAGATTAGAAGGTTAATTGAGATTTCTGTGTTTACGTCCTAATCTCCATGTAGAACGCGTTCTAACTCTTTATCTCCTTTGGCTGGGTGGTGCCTAATTGCTTTTCCACAGGTAAACCTGATGGGTTCGGGATGAATTGCCGGGGGAGAATGTCCCTGATAAACCCACACTGGCAGGAAACAAGGGTGATTTATGTGGGGCGGTATCGTGGAGGAGACCCAGGCGACGGCATCTCGAATCCCAGGCTTGTCAGAACTGATTGCTTTCGTCTTTCTCAAAGAGTTTATGAATTGTCTCACGTTGGTTTTAATTTCAACTTAGGAAATGCCATGTGTGAGACCAGAAGATAGGATTTCTGAAAATAGGGTTTTTTTTAGATGCCAATTGATTTCTTTTTCCAAAAATCAAACAGTTGGTGAGATTTAAAAAAAACGAAACAAGGGGCGCCTGGGTGGCGCAGTCGGTTAAGCGTCCGACTTCAGCCAGGTCACGATCTCGCGGTCCGTGAGTTCGAGCCCCGCGTCAGGCTCTGGGCTGATGGCTCGGAGCCTGGAGCCTGTTTCCGATTCTGTGTCTCCCTCTCTCTCTGCCCCTCCCCCGTTCATGCTCTGTCTCTCTCTGTCCCAAAAAAAAAAAAAAAAAAATTAAAAAAATAAAAAATAAAAAAAATAAAAAATAAAAAAACGAAACAAGGGACGCCTGGGTGGCGCAGTCGGTTGAGCGTCCGACTTCAGCCAGGTCACGATCTCGTGGTCCGTGAGTTCGAGCCCCGCGTCAGGCTCTGGGCTGATGGCTCGGAGCCTGGAGCCTGTTTCCGATTCTGTGTCTCCCTCTCTCTCTGCCCCTCCCCCGTTCATGCTCTGTCTCTCTCTGTCCCAAAAATAAATTAAAAAACGTTAAAAAAAAAAAAAACGAAACAAAAGAGTGCAGATGCGCGCTGCTTAACTTATCTGGAGCAAAAGTGTTTTCCGCTGTTCCTGTCACTTTCTTTCTGCCAGCTCTGAGCAAGGAGCTCTCCCGCGGGCCCTGCGTGCTGCGGAGAAGGGAAGCACAGTGGTTAGGAATCCGGGCTGTGGGGCCAGGCCGACCCTGGCTCGAGTCGCAGGTCTAACGTTGACCAGCCGGTGATCTCGGTCGGGTCGCGAACTCCCTTCGTCTGTATCGTCTTATCTGTAAAAGGCCAGGAGGGAGGTACAGGGTCTTTGCGGGGCCCGGACGCCACAGTGCATCTAAAGCACTGAGCACCGCGCCTGGCGACAGGAGGCGCTCACGCCCTGGTGGGTGTTAGTGCCCGTTGTGATGCCCATGTCCTAATGATGGTGCTGATGGTGATGGTGACAATGACACGTGTTACATCCGTTCAAGACTTTGAACTAGGTCACCCGCTGCCGTTTTGATTTCTAATGTTTTATCAGTATAAATTTTATCTTTCCAACTAGCGACCTAAGGACCAGCCATCTCTGCAGGTGTATATTTGTAGCCCTACTCTACGCAGCACACGGCTGGCACAGGATGGCTGCCACTTGTTAAAGTCTTCAGCCCTCCCACTGTAACCTCATTTTCCTCATGGCCCTTGCTTTCTCCTCATTTCCCTCAATCCTGTAAGGCCAGAATCTCTAAAGATAATCCTGATCTGCAGCCATATGGGGGGGATTCATACAAACTAGAGTGGACCCGCAGAGGAGGCGGAAGAGGAAAGTTCCTTCAGAGAGAGTCTGCGTGACCACGCTTGGCTCACCATTTTTCGAAGCTGACCCTCCCTCTCCTATTGAACCGTTCAAGAGTTTCGACCCCTCGGTGTTTGCAAACCCCTGTGTGGTTCTGTCCTTCTTGTGGTTGACTGAGGTCCTTAAAAGCGATCTCTACTAATGCAGTGCGCAGACTGATCCATCGGGAACGTCACGTCGGTTTCGCACTATGTTACTGACAAGCGGACCCTTGCCTCCTTCCCGGGTCCACCACGCAGCCCCAGGCCACGGGCAGCCCCATTCCTGTCCCTCCCCTGGCTCTGCTCCATGCCCTTGTCCCTTGCATGCCCCCCCCCCACCATCTGCCCACTAGCACAGCATTTACCAGAAGCCTGAGTGCCAGGAACCCAGTATTTCAATCGACCACATCTGGGGGGAAAACATTTTTTATTAAAGAAAAATGATTTATCAATAGTATTCAAGGGAAGGTGAAGAGAGGAAAAATCACTGTTTTCCCTCTTTCTGTTTTCAGCTGATTCTAGCCCACCCACAGCAACCCCCCCCCATCATCTTCCGCACTGGATGATGATTACATGGCGGTATTCTCCCGTCCCCTACTAGAGGGGTCTTTCCCCACCCCCCACTCAGCCGGGCTGGGCTGGCCTTGCAATTTGCTCACCAGAAGACTGGCGAAACGATGTCACACGTGTCTTGGAGCCGCGGCCACTGTGCTGTGAAGCCCGAAAGGAGGGGGTCAGCCTTCTCAGCTGCCCCTACAGACCCCCCCAACAGAATGCCCCCGCGGCACAGGCCACGAGGGCAGGGGGTCAGCCCTGACCACAGAGCTGCGGGAAGCCACCGGTTGTCGTGGTTTGCGGGCGGGCAGTGCGGAACCGAAATGCGCAGAACGTTTCCTTCTCCCTGTTTCCACGTGCCCGTGTCACCCCTGCCCCCCCCACCCCAACTTTGCTCTTACAGATAGAAGCGCCAGGAATACAGAAACAATTTTTCTAACCTTAAACACCTTAAAGCGCCTTACAAGCATGCACGCGGTGTGTGTGATTTTTGTCTTCTTATGTTTTAATTCTCCACCTTGTTCCAGGGAAGACTTAAGGAGGCTTAGCAAAATACACGGACTGTAAATCAGATAAAAACCAGTAATTTGGGGGAACCGGGGCAAAGGATACATAAGGACGGGGTGCTGAAACAAGGCCGGGGGCTGGATCACCGTAAAACACAGTGAGTGGCCAACACCACCTTTTTAATAATAATAATACACCTACTTTATCTGTGAGTTCTTCTGGAAATTCCCACACTAGATAAAACCACGCTTGCATCTGAAAGACCGCCATTGTTGTAGGTTTTGCAAGTTGGTAATTTCCATGTTTATCTCTTGCTGGATAGAAAATTCCTTGAGGGCAGAAGTCGTGCCTCATTCTCACCCAGAGAGCTTGACCTTGTCTACAGACTATGACTGATAGTTTTCATTAGGGTAAATGGACTTAAGGTCCACATCTAAGCCCCTGACGGGGGTTCTTGCTTCTGCTCACGTCACTGGACGTCCCAACCGCGGCAAGCATGTGAGCACGTGAAGGTGAGACTCTGTTTTCCACTTTCCAGCCCGCCGTCTCACGCCCTCTTCCACCCTCCTATGACATTCCAGGGTGTGGTTCCTGAACACCTCACGTGCCACCGTTCAGCGGCCAAGGGGCTGGCATTTCTCTGAGCCACGGCGATAACGTATCTCAGCAACGCCAACACGCACGTCTCCAGATCTGCTCTTTCCCAAACTGGGACGTGTCTTACAGTCGACGGAGAGGCATTGCTTGATCGCCCGTGTTTTTTCTTCCTTCTTTCTTAGTGACACCCACGATAATGTGTGTCGTATAAATGAAGGCTGCTTGAGATCCGATGCTGTCGCTGTTCACGCTTGCTGAGTGTTTGTTATGCGTCAGGCATGGTTCTAAGTGTTCTGACGGATTGAGTCTTCACCGCAAGCCTACACAGTGGCTTCTAAGATGACAGTGTCCCAGGCTGGGCAGGATAAGGAACTTCTTCGCTGGGTCACCAAGCTGGGACATGTCGGAGCAGAGATTTGGGGATTTGGACCTCGGCTATCTGTCTTCAGATCCCAGGCCTTAAATAGTTGTTTTGATCAAAGCAATTTCACCCTGTTTGCGGCCATGGCCACACCCGTCTCATTGAAATGCTCCACAGGCTCAGCACTGCGGCAGGAAATCAAACGCAGTTGTAGCCTGCACACGATGAGATGTTTTGCAAGCGTGACGTCGCCAGATTATGCCCCAGCGATGCAGCAAAACTTTACGAGGATTTGCTTTATAGGAGTTTGATGTTAGGCCATCACGATGCGGGTTAGGCTCTCTCTAAGGAAGGAAGGCTCCGTGGTAATGACGGGACCCGCCCCTGTGTCTCCTCCCCGACTCCTGGCTGGGCCTGTCTGACGGGGCTGGTCAGATTTCTGGGTGCACGGACTATAAGGGCCAAGGGAGGCCCAGGGAGCCCCAGGCCCTTAGGACTTCACCTGCTGTTGACGTCACGGATACGCTTCAGATTCCGTATTTTCAGACCAGTTGGGACCAACTGAGGGACCTAGGGGTGTGGGTGTGTGAAGGCCTGGACTCAGGCAGCCCGAAACCGAACCCTAAATTTGCCGTTTGCTAGCACACACTTTCCATGGGACTTGTGGCCTCTCTGTGCCCGAGTCTCCCCGTCTGTGACACGGTTGTGATAATGGTATCTCCTTCAAGGTCACTGCAAGGATTCAGTGAGGAAATAGTCCCAAAGCCCTTGACACGGGGCCCGGCACAGACTGGGTGTTGGTTGTTAATTCTTATTATAAGTGGGGTTCGTGCCGCCTCTCAGACGTGGACCCGCCCCTCAGCCGGTACCCGCTTCTGGGAGATCCCAGATCCCTTTCCGGTGATGGAACCAACTCTCTCCCAGCCCCCACGACCCTCCTTTCCCACCCGACAGTGACCCTCTGGTGCCACGGAGGATCGCGGTGCGTTTTCCCGGCTGCGGTGGATTCTGTGGGTTCATATGAAAGCTATGACACCACGGAGTATAAATTTGAGATCCCAGATCCCAGCAAGACAAGAGTTTTAACTCCCCAGTGACGGTTCCGTCTAAAAAGGAAGAGAAGGTTGTTTTTGTTGTTATAGTAGGCAAGCGGAAAGCACGAGGCAAGACTTGAACGTATGGCTGTCGTAAAGAAAACGCGGTGGTGGCCATTTACAAGCTGTGCTTTATCCCTGCACCACATCCCCGAATAATAAACCCTTGCTTACGGTATTATAATTCTGCGGTTCTGTCTTCTGGATGCCAAGTCGTCTCACACTGAATTGGGGCCGGTCTACGCGACCCACACAGTGTAGTGGGGTGATGCATGTGCCTTTGGAAGGTAGATCATAAAGAATGCTGGGCCCCAAACCTGCCCTCTTGGACCAGGTGCCCAGGGGAAAGCATTGCCATGCTGGGGATACGCCAGGGTGGAGGGGCCTCGTGCCAGCAGCCACGGGAGCGAACGTGAGACAATAACAAATACGTATTGGTCTCTGCCCCCCATCCCTGGCACAGGGGTTCTGGAACCCTCGGAATGTCCTACGGGATGAGAGCACTGGAAGAATCTCTCGTTCTACTGAGGCCACCCTGGAGGGCCCCCGGACGAGGGGTGGTCACCGCAAAGAGCAGCCATGGTTAGAAGCTTGGGTTTTCAGCCCCACCTGCCATCCTCGGGGGGCGGGGCGGGGGCTGGAAATGGAGTTAATGGCCGATCATGCCTGCGTAGGGTTGGGGGGGCTCGGTAAGGTACCTGTAGTGTGGGGTCTGGAGAGCTTCTGCTCGTCGGAACCTCCAATCTACAGCCGGCAGGGCCAGAAACACAGGTGCCTATCTGTACTTGGAGCTGGTGTCTGAGGGCCGGGGCGGTCTTGTGGGACTGAGCCCTTAGCCCGTGGCGTCCAGTGCCCTCTCTGGGCAGTGCTAGAGTTGAGACGTTGGACACCCTGCTGGTGTTGGAGAAACGCCGGCGGGTGGTGGTGCGGCCCCCCCCAACCAACACATTGGAATTGAGTCCAGAACCCTTCAAGGGTGCCATCTTGGAAATGGGGTTTCTATCCCAGGCAACCCATCCGATGACTACACCCCCAAACCTCATGAGGGACCCCGGGCTAGCTGCCCCCAAATCCTGACTCCCAGAAACCAGGAAAGCTAGCATGTTTATTATCATGGGAAGCCGTGAAGTTTTGGGGTGATTCGTTGCACAACGGGTAACGAACACACAGGCGTGGACTGTCTCAGGCTTTGTTTCCCATCACTGGAAGGAACAGAAAACGTGCAACTTGGAATCACCCCGCAGCCCGTGCGGGGCCATCATTTCTAAAGAACTGGGAAGTCGAAAGAAGTCTACTTTGTAATATAAACGGGCCTGTTTCCCTCCCCCTGTAAGGGCATAGAAAACTCTTCTCTTGGGGTGCCTGGGAGGCGCAGCCGGTTAAGCGTCCGACTTCAGCCAGGTCACGATCTCGCGGTCCGTGAGTTCGAGCCCCGCGTCGGGCTCTGGGCTGACAGCTCGGAGCCTGGAGCCTGTTTCCGATTCTGTGTCTCCCTCTCTCTCTGCCCTCCCCCGTTCATGCTCTGTCTCTCTCTGTCCCCAAAATAAATAAACGTTGAAAAAAAAAAAAAGAAAACTCTTCCCTTTTCCAGGCATAAGGGGAAAAGAAAGTTCAGGGCGTCGAGAACACCAGAAAAACACAGTGGGCAAAGAGACCTCTGCTCAAGATCACGCAGGAGGGCTGGAAGAACTTTTCGAAGACGGCAAATGGTAGACGCTGTATTTTCCATCATCTGCGTCTTCAATGAAATCTGGCTCCGGTTCCTAAAACGTACACGAAAGAAACTCAGCAGAGAACGCGGGGTCAGGGAAGGCCCGGGCTCCCAACACAAGAACCTCGGTATTGTTTGAACGGCTGTGGGTTTTGTTATTGCAAAACACGGTGCTGGAACCGGAGCCGGGCCTCACAGGCAGCGGGAAGAGGAGACTTCGACCCGCAGCAGTGTGGACCAAGAGGCGGGAGTCCAGGAGGGGCTGTCTGGGCCCCCTGGCCTCCTCCGTGCCGGGGCATCCCAGCTCTCGAACTCCACTCACTGGCCAAGTGCATTCAGGGGTGGTTCGCTTACAAGCCCAAGGGTTTAAGACCTTCCACAGCTGGTCCTGCATCACCGGCTCCACTGGGGAAGGGCTATGTTGCTCCTGGAGGGTCCTGTCCGGGCCCCAACCGCTGTCTGTTTCTCCTCTGGACGCGGCATCGTTCCCACCTTCGGGAGGCACCCTGGGAGGTGAGAAGTGTCAGTTCCTTCTCCCACTTCCCCGCTGGTGCCCTGGGGACGCTCCCCTGCCGTCTACCGGCCCTTGTTGGTCCCCCACTCAGGGGCGGCACTCGGTCCACACTTCTCTCGGGGAAGCCAGATGAGGGCCCTGGTCCCTGGAGCCTCCGTCCCTGCCCCCGGAGCTTTGGTCCTCGAGGGTCGGTGGCAGGAGCGTCCCCAGGCACCTCCTCGGAGTGCCGCCCACTAATTTCATTCTCAGCGTCTCTCGAGGCGGGGGTGTGGTTGGTAAATCAACTCCTCTATTCCCAGGGCTCTGGTTCCTGTAGCAACCTGTGTGCTCTGACCTCTCTATTTATATTCCAAGTACGGCTCAGAATTCCAAGAAAAACCTTTTTCTCGCTCAACAGAGCCTGGATCTTATACATCAAAACCGTTTTAGCTTTCAGACTATTGCCTGAGTCACACAAGTACAAAAGTGTTCAAGATTTCAAAAGTCGAGAGAATGACTTTTTCTTCCCCGAGGCAAAGCCTCAACACACAAACAGGAACGAGGAGCAGGAGGAGGAGGGGGGAGAGGGAGGAGGGAAAGGAAAGGAAAGGAGGAGTGGGGGGAGGACGGAGAGGAAGAGGAAACCCCCGAGGACAGCAAGGTAACATTTCAGAACATTTTCCATTTCCGGCCTACCCAACATCGCCTCCCACGGCCCTCGGAGCGTCTGGCCTCCGTCACCCCCACATCTCTCTTCTGCCATTTTGCCACAAAGGCCCACTGTCGCCTGGCCGGTCCTGCCAGGCGCCCCATCTCCCCACCTGCTGGGGGGCCTGGACAGCTGAACAGGTAAGACCCTAACTGATGAACAAGTTCGCCCTGGTAACCGGCCACCAGACGGCCTCTGGCTGGAGCAGGAGACCCCGCTGTGAGCCCAGAGGTGACTTCGTTCTCTGCCCTCCTCCTCCCCTGCAGGCTCAGGCTGACCCAGGCTGGCCACCGCTGGGGCGGGGGAAGCTGGGCCATCTCTGGCCCAACGTGCAGGACGCTGCCGGGCCCCCAGGCTCTCGCCGCTCCAGCCTTGGCCTCTGGCTGCCAAGAAAGGCTCCTCCCTGGAATCTACCCACTAGGTTAGTTCCTGCCTCACTGTGTGTCTCAGATTCTCCCCAGAGAGGACCTTACCACGCTGTCCGGTCCCCTCCTTCCATAGGACAGTTGGTGGAGAGGCCTTGCCTCATCCCTCCCCACCTCGCTGCAGACTGGGGTCTCTGAGTTGACGTCTTCTGATTTCCTGGCTTCACCCCTTACTCCTATTGGAACCCCTGAGACAGGATGCCGACCTAAAACTCGGCAGGAGCCAGAACTCGCCGTGTCTCAGCCAAAGCTACGGTAACTTGACTTCCCTTAAAGGCGGATCCCGCGTGGGTTTATGACACTCACTGCAATCAGCCCGCGAGCGGCGGCTCTCTGTGTGTAATTTCATTTTGGTTACTTCAAAAGGTGCATTGTTACAATAGATCGCAGCACAAATGCGCTTGCAAAAGCATTTTTTCTTTCTTCGAGGACGAAACTTGAATCATTCATGAAGTCTGATGGGACAACGTTGTGGCCCCACAGGACAGCTCATCGTCAGCTCGTGGCAACTGGGCCAGCAGCCGGCGAGGGGCATCTAAATGTCACAGGCGAGGGTCCTGGTGGACATACCTTCCCGGGGGGACCACAGCCCTCCTCGTCACGGCCACAGGAGCCTGGAGGTGGGCACATCCAAGGGAGACACCTCGCTGTCTGCTGAGACGCTGCCCGTGGAGAGGGGCCCTTGTCATCAGAGAGCAACTGGGAAGGAAAACAGCAAGAGGTTCTGCTGCTAATGTGACCCCCGCTCAGCGGGACGACCTGAGCCCATGGGTCTCCCCCGAGCTGAACTTGGCAGACTATTATCAGGGCCGTGGTCTTCCCAATGTTATCATGAGGCCTCATGAAACATATATGGGATTTCTTTGTGCTCCCTTGGTGCTCACCGGGGGTGGAAGCAAGTTTAAGTCATGGTGTCGTGCACGGGTTTTAGAGTCTGACGGATGTGGGTTCGAATCCTGGTTCTGCTGCTTATTAGCTGTGGGACCCCAGCTAAGTCACCTACTGTTCACCACACTCCCCTCTCGGCCGGGATCGCTGGTCACCTTCCAGGTGGTCTGTCCCATTTCTGGGCCTTACAGGATGGTGCCCAGCCCTTTGTCTTTCAGCAGAATTTGGGGAGGGGGTGGGCAGGGAGTGGGGGGTGGAGGTGTCGGCAGGGTGAGGGAAGATCCAAATTACAACCGAGGCGCGATTCCTCTATAACGTCAGCGACTCTGGGACCTCCCGGTATTGGTTTGCGTTTATGATGTTACCTGGGGAGGATCGCTCTAGACAAAAGCCCGCTGGCCACCTTTGCCCCAAAGTGGAGTTTCATTTACAGGAGAATTTGGAGTACGTAAGATGGTCTCCAAGTTAGGATGTTTGACTTATGACTTTTTGACTTCACAATGGGGCAAACGTGATACATTTCAGTACAAGCTGTCCTTGGAGGTTTGAATTTGGATCTTGTCCCAGGATAGTGACATGTGGCCCGGTCCTCTCTCATGATGCTGGCCTGTGTCCCCGGGGCCTTAGCTCCCCATCAGCCGGGGGGGGAGGGTCACGGGGGAAAACAAGAGACACGTTGACAACCGTCCTGTACCCAGGAATCTGTCACTTTGAGTATGGTACTCAATAAATCACATGAGGTGTTCAAGACTTAACTATAAAATAGGCCTTGTGTGAGATGGTTTTATCCGGCTGCGGGTTAATATGAGTGTTCCGAGCACATTTAAGGTCGGCTCTTCTAAGTTGAGATGTTCACAGGTTAGGTGTACGAAACGCATTTTCAACTGAACAGTATTTTCCGCTTACAATGGGTTTATCAGGATGTGACCCCACTGCAAAAGGATGAGGATCTCTATTTGAAAGTGAAAACAAAACATGTCAAAATTTATGGGCTGCGTCTATCGTAAAGCTTAGAAGGATAGTTCCAGCTTTAGACGCCCATCCGACAAAAGGAGAGGAAACCTAAATCAATAATCTAAGTTTTCACAAAGGGAATCTTGGAAAATAAGAGCAAACTAAATCCGAGGCAAGCAGAAGAAATCAAATACTAAATGCAGGTTATGAGAGCAATGACAATGAAACGGAAAAACGAGGGACAAGCAACAAAATCGAAAGTCATTTGTCTGAAAACCAGCAAAATTGACAAGCCTTCCGTGAGATTAAACAGGAACAGGCAAGAAGAGACGCAGATCACCAGAACCATGAAGAAGGGGAGGAAATTGCCACTGCGTGCTCAGAAATTAAAAAGATTATGAACCACTTTATGCCAACAAATTCAACAACTGGGACGAAACGGACAAATCCCCAGAAAAACACAATTACAAAAACTTACTCAAGAAGAAATAGAAAATCTGAACAGATGTGTAACAAGTAAAAAAAAAAAAATTACACTAGCCATTGAAAATCTGCTCACAAAGAAATGCCAGGCCCAAATGACCTCACCGGTGAATTCTATCATACGTTTAAGGAGGAAAAAAACGCCATCCAGAAAATAGAGGAGGAAGGAACACTTTCTAGTTCACTCTGTAAGGCCAACATCACCCTGACCCCAAAACCGGATAAAGACATCCAAAGAAAAGAAAAACGCACACCGACGTCCCTCACAAATTCAGAGGCAAAAATCCTCAACAAAACAGTAGCAGACTGGATCTCACCACACCCACAAAGGAGCACACGCTCTGAACACGGGGGCTGTCCATGTGTGCCGGCTGTGGCCAGGGCCCCCGGGCGCGGGCCCACCATCAGCCACGTGTGCTGGCCGCTCCCCGTAGAGGCTCAGGGGTCCACTCAAAGGTCCGGGGTCCCTCTTGCAAACACTGCCCTGACCATGAAGCCGCTCCCGACCCCCGAACACGTGTGACGCCTCTGCCCGGAAGCCACCTCTCAAACCCAGGAAACTGTTCACCCCTGCCGCCGTGCAGAGCCCCATCCTGCTTCCCACTCCCGGGAGGCGCCCCTCCATGTTGCCTGCTTCCTTCTCCTGGAAGTGAGCGGTTTTCAATCTGTCGTTTCCTCTCTGAGCCTCAGCCCCTCGCCTCTTGGAGCAGAACCGGTGACATCGTGCTCAGCAGGCAGTTGCAGGGACCCCGAGAGGCACAGGACAGGCCGGGCTGCCCGCAGCGGGAAACAGGGCGGTGAATGGGGGCGGCGGTGGAGAGTTGGGGGCTGGGATGGGCCGGGGGAGCAGCCGGCAGGAGATCCGGGGAGACAACAGCCGTGAACGACACTGAGGACGAGACGAGGCGCTGAGCCCTGGCAGGTGTGGGCACTGGACGTGAGCACTGTTCACCCAGCGCGGGAACGTCTGAGCGCTCGGCCCCCTGTACCTGCGGTGGCTTCACCTGTTGATGTAACTTTCCGGGCACAAGACGGAGCAGCCCCTTCCCGGGTGCCTGGCCGGCCACCTGCGGCCGAGACCACCGCGTGTCCCCTCGGGAGCCCGCACCGGATGCCTCACGGCCACACGGCCAGCCGGGTGGTAGACAGACGGGTTCGTCCTCTTCTTCGTGCAGGAAGGTCCCTGCCTCTGCCCACTTTGCGTCCGCAGTGCCCACGTCCTGGTGGGCGCCCTGCCCCCCCACTGTCTTCTCTACTCACGTTGGGACAGGTGCCACAGCTGCCCCCACAGCCAGGGAGGGTCTGCCCTCACTCGGGCTGTTTGGTGAGGTGGCGGGGCCGAGGTCCCCACGTGCCCCTACACGTGTCTGCTTAGTCTCGTTGTAGCCTCTGCTCCTCGGACCGGTCGGGGTTCTCGGAGGACCGGTTTTGGGTGACACAGCTGAGGCCGAGTTCAGGTGAAGCCCGCGTGGCGGTGACACGGCACTCCAGGGCCCCGTGCCGAGGTCCCTGCCGCCCACACGCATTCGGGTGGGGGAGGGGACAGGCCAAAGTGGAAGCCACCAAGCACCTGCTGCTCCTTTGAGGCCATTTCCTCTGGCTTCACATCTAGGGCCGGCGTCTGGCCAGGAAGCGCTCTGATCTCCACGGGACCCAAGTCCTGGAGGACCAACAAAGAGAGCAAACACGTGTGTGTTTACTTGGCACGATTTGGTCCGAGGAAGCACCTTCACCTTCTATTTCGAGAGCACGGGACCAGTGGTCACCTCTAGGCAGGAGCTCGGCACGTCAGCGACCTCGGCCTCTGGCCCGCAAGCAGAGGGCAGGACGTGAGGTCCCCGGGACCTGATGCACGTCACATGCCCCCCGCAAGCCTCCTCGGAGAATCCGGGGGACCGTTTTCTGCCAAGCTGATCGCATCTCTGCTCAGTTCCTGGCTTGAGATAGGGGAGGGGCTATCACGGCCGAGGCTTCCTTTCTCTTCGTAGGTGGATTCTCCCCAGGAGAGGGGGTGGGGGTCTCCACGGGACTGCGACCCACAGCAGCTTAGCAGGACCCGAGGAGGCCAGATGGGGCCCAGAGCAGCTAGGGCCCCCATGCCTTCTCCCCAGCACCCCCTTTACAGGGAAGAGCCCCCAGGGAGAGCTCCAAGAGCAGGCACTGGCCGCCTCCCCACCGTGAGGTGAAGACACAGGCTCCCTGATGAGGGATAATGCCCTGTATGTCTGCAGTGGTCTCTGGGTCACCCTGAGGCTGCCCAAACTTCTAGACAAAGGGACAGTCTCAAGTTCATAAGAAAAATAATGCAAACCAGAAAACCCATGGTCGGAGGGACCGGGTGTGGACATTCGCCACAGTTGTCGGGGGCGACAGAATCCCCTAAGTGCTCCCCTGCGTGCCCTGGGGACCCTGCGTGCTCCTTCTGCAGCAGGGCACACGGCTTTGTGCCCTAAGCAGACCCGGCTGCTCCAGGGCCCTCTGAAGGCCCATCGCCGGTTTCGGCTCCGACGAAGGCAAGGCTGTGCCCGCCCGGCTACTTCCCTCGCCCGGGGCTGCCCTGGGAGGGGAAATACCAAGACTGATCCCCATGGTCAGTGAGTGTGCCAGGGGCCAAAAGGGGGCACGGAAGATGCTGTGTCAGGAGGGCAGCTCCCGACTCACGGAAGAGCGGCCTCCCTCAGGAGTTGCACCCCCCCGGGACCTGGGCGGTGGGGGAGGGGTGTCTGCACCCCCGGGGACCTGGGCGGTGGGGGAGGGGTGTCTGCACCCCCAGGACCCGGGCGGTGGGGGAAGGGTGTCTGCACCCCCGGGGACCCAGGCGGTGGGGGAGGGATGTCTATACCCCAGGACCTGGGCAGGTGAGGGGGCAGATGGTCGGTACAGTTGGGTCCCATGGTCCTGGGCTCTTGGCTGACTTTGGCTCAGGTCCAATCTCTTGGAGCAGAAAGATCCATATTGTTTTCCTTGCAGGGCCCCACCCCCACCTACCTCCCTCCTGTTCTCCAAACCAGGCCCCCAGGGACCCCCCTGATGAAAAGGGTGGGCAGGGGTGGGCCGGGGCACCTGCTCAGTTGCAGGCGCGCCCTGGTTACAGGGCCTCCTCTCCCGGCTGAAGGTGAGAGACACCGGGCGCCTGAGCCCCGGTTTCTGAGTTGATGGAGGTCGGGAAGGGGCTGCAGTGACAAGCGGGTCCACGACGTGCGTTACAGAGAGAGCCGTGCAGGGCAGCAACGCACGGCAGCAAGGCCCCTGCCGTGCCTGTCCTCGATTTCTGGGGCTCGCATTCAGCCACATCGACGGGGCCCCTCTCTGCCCGGCACGGGGCCACAAGGATGCGCGGGCCGTGTCCAGGTATCACGACCCAAGTGGACAAGGGAGGGAGGAGGCAGAACAAGCCTTGGGCCTGACTGCTGGCTGAGCCCCCGCACCCCCTGGGGGAGGGGGAGAAGACCTTCCCCCAACCCTGCCCCACGACCTAGACAACGAAGGTGTGGGTGAGGCCACAGCCTCGGCGGGGACGTGCAGGCATGCCCGGATCTCTTCCGTTCGGAGAAACAAGGGGGTGCCGAGCGTGTATCATGACGGAGGAGGAAGCGTGATTGTGCTCTACACACACAAGGGCGTCTCCCGCCTTCGTGCCCCGGGGGGCCAAGTGAGGCAGGCTGCAAAGTCACGTGCTAGTGTGGTTTATAGGGTAGTTCTAGATGTGCCGATGTTGACTGTGAATCTGGAGGGGACCAGGCCCGGGCTTCAGGGGGGCCGGCCCAGGCTCCGGACCACCACCCCTGGTGGCACCCTCGGTGCCTCCCGTGAGCCCCGGGCCCCAAGGCCAGAGGCTCTTGCACAGACCCATCGAGGCCCTGAGGTAGACTCCCCGGGCGGCCCCGCTGGTGGCAGTTTGGACCAAGCCATCTGCGTGTCCCCTTCTCTCCTATTTAATCGGCTTCTCACACGTGTGCCACGAGAGACTGGATCGTTGTTACCAACGATTGGTAGAACCCCCCGTCCATCACCTTGTGGCTTGGCCTGTGCATCCCACGGGAGACGGAGGGATTCCATCTGTGCACTTGGAGTGTGGCCGTGTGAGCAGCACCGGTCAGTGAGCCACACGTGGAAGCCACGTGGCCGTCAGAGCAGAGCCCTGACTTATAGACCCGTCTGGAGGCCTCGACTCTCTTCTTCTTCAGGGCTCGCTTCCCCAGTGCATTTGGGTCTTTGCTCAATGGTCACCCAACACAGGCCACCATGGTCCCTCTTTAAGCTAACCCCACCGCCCTCCCACCCCTTGGCTCCTGCCACCCTCCACCCCCTGCTTGTGTTCATGCTGTCATGATGAGCGATTCTCCTGGGCACCTGCTGCCGTAGACCGCCCTTGGTCTGCTATCCTCCTGTAGCCCACTGTTTTAACCGGCGGGGCTCCCGAACGTTTGTCCCTAAACTCCCGGACGCGGCACAGGGTTTCCTGCGTTGTTTCCATCCACGACAGTCTGCATGTGTCATCGCTGCTGTCCACTTGCCTGGAAGGTTCTGGAATCTGTGACCTGCCCAAAGTGGATACTGTGTCCTGAGGTCCGACCCTACCATGCTGTGAGCCCTCTGAAGGTAGAGCGTTCCATCTACCACCAAACGAAGCGCCCGATTCCGCGGACGTCCCCAAAATATCTGTTGGACAGAGAGCCTTTCAGGAGAGGGAGTTGCACGGTAGGTCCAAACCGGTATGTGGGAAAATGGAGCAAACACAGAGACCCAGGACACGCGGTTGTGTAACACGAGGCCGGTTTCGTGTTTTGCACGCGGGACGAAACAGCCTGGAAGGTGGCGGTCCTGGGGGGAGCGGAGGGCCCGGGGGACGTCAGCCGCGAACAGCGCAAACCACGTGGAGAGCTGGGAGTTGACTGAGACACCAGAGACCAGCCGAGAGAGGAGGGCGGGATCAGTGTTTCCTACGAATTAGATTCAATACGGCAAAGTAGCATCAAACTGTATGTGATGTCAAGATTCAGCGGAGAGGGGGGCGGAGGGGGCCGCCGCCGAATCCAGGGGCAGGGGCCACGGCGGCACGTCTCCCAGTTGGTCTCCACTTCCTGGCGCAGAGCTGGCTGAGAGGGAGAAGGCTTCGAGGTACCTGAAGCTGGGCACGCCCGGGTGATGGCTCCACGCCGGGGCGTCCGTGCGGTAATCATTAAGGCCAGGGGGCATCTACTGAGGGAAGGTGTGAGCTAACTGATCCTTGGATTGGAGACACGCCCGGCACCCCCCTCACCCCCAGAGCACCGTGACGTAGGTGTGCCCAGAAGCACGGCAGCCGGGCAGACAACAACTGTGTGGGTCCCAAGGCAGAAGAGATAAACTCTGCTGGCTCAAGAAATCAGAGGGCAAAGGATTTAAATCCAAATAGAAGGGGCACCTGGGTGGCTCAGTCGGTTGAGCGTCAGACTTTGGCTCGGGTCATGATCTCACGGTGCGTGAGTTCGAGCCCCGCGTCCGGCTCTGTGCTGACAGCTCGGAGCCTGGAGTCGCTTCAGACTCTGGGTCTCCCTCTCTCTCTGCCCCTCCTCTGCTTGTGCTCTGTCTCTGTCTCTCTCAAAAATAAATGAACATTTAAAAAAAATTTTTTTTTTAATTTTTTTTTCAACGTTTATTTATTTTTGGGACAGAGAGAGACAGAGCATGAACGGGGGAGGGGCAGAGAGAGAGGGAGACACAGAATCGGAAACAGGCTCCAGGCTCTGAGCCATCAGCCCAGAGCCCGACGCGGGGCTCGAACTCACAGACCGCGAGATCGTGACCTGGCTGAAGTCGGACGCTTAACCGACTGCGCCACCCAGACGCCCCTAAAAAAATTTTTTTTAAAAACAAATCGAAATAGAAAGTGTAACCCTCATCGGTGTTGTGCCATCCGACATCCCAGTGCCAGGCCCTGAGGGACGTAAGGAACTCAGAGGAGAAGCACTAATGTGTCCCCACGTCTGGGGGATGGGAGACAACTGGGCCACAGCCTGGCTCTGAGCCGTCCATGCCGCCTGCCCGCTTGTGGTGAGAGGGTTGATGAGTCCCGTTTTGTTTCTAACAGCGGGTGAGTTGGGGTGGAAAATACTGGACTCCACCTCAGCATCTGCCCGTCCATTCTCCCCAGGCAGCCTCACTCTGACCCTGGCAGATGTGGTTTGTCCTGCTGGTGGCTGGGACCTGGGGTGCAGATCACTAGTGTTCCCAGGTACCCGCTGTCCCAAGCATCACGTGGCCTGCGGAGAACCTCCCAGCTTCTCTGATAACCTCTTGGCCATAGTCACATCTGTGGCCCGCAGTGTCACCGCCGTCGTGGGGAGGAGCCGTGCCAAGGCCAAACGTTCTTCTTCTGATGTTCCCCACGCCCTTGGGCCTCGGCCAGCCTGCAGGACGAGGACAGAGAGGCGGCACCCTGGCCCTGAAGCAGCCAGCAGGCCCCCGAGACGCTCCAGCGAGCTACTCAGTTCAAAGCCAGGTTTGGAACTCGATGGACGCAGACACCGTACAATTGGCTCCAGCCTTCACTTCCGGCCTCTTCCTCCCCACCCCCGAGTTGTAAAACCAAAGGCGGCAAGTGCCACCAGCCCGAACAGCACGAACAGAGTGTGTGCAGGCGGGGGCGTCCGGGGCGGGGCTGCTCTACGGGGGGGCCCTCGACGGGGCCGGGCAGGGCTCAGCCTCCAAGCTGATCGGCAGAGACGGGACCCCCCCCTCCCCCCCACTGCCCCGAACAAGCGTGCGCGTCCTCCCGCTGCCTGGAGGCGGGGCATGTGGTTAGATAAATGATTGGAGGCTGGTGAAGGCAGTGAGGTTGGTGCCTGGCCCAGCCCGGCCTCCCGGACGCAGCCGTTTCGAAGCAAAACATCTCGGGGGGTGGAATGGGGCTCTAAAAGCGTGTATGTGTGTACGTGTGCTTTATTTTTTATTAAGAACGTAGAAGACAAGTAGTTTTTCCTAAAAGCAAACACTAGAGACGTGGGCTTTGAAGCAGCCTGCCATGATTTCCACTGCTCAGGGCCCTTCGCGGGCCCCTCGGCCCTGAGCGGAGGCTTCGTCCACTCAGCCTCAAAAGGCCACCATGCGGGGGCAGAAAGGACACAGTTAGTGTGGCGGGCGACCAGCGTTCCAAGTAGCACCTTCCTTCCCACTCCCTTGGAAAAACACTGTTTCCAGAGGATCAATCCTCACCAACAGTGAGGATTCAAACCCAGTTCAAACCCCAGGTCAGGTTTTTCGAGGGAGGGCAGTCTGCTCCCTGCGGGGGCCTTTGGAAACATCCGAGGGGCACGGTTAGTGTCTACAGTAACCGGGCGTGCTAGAGACACGTGACGGCAGCCCCCGGGGGCACTGGACGTCCTATCATCCAAGGGTTTCTGCGACACGAAGCGTTGTCCTTCCAAGAACGCCCATTGAGCTCCTAATGAAAAACACTGGTTTTTCATTAAAAAAGGAGAGAGACGATGCGAAAAACAACAACAAAATGTGGTCTTCTCTCCTCATTGCAAGAAGAGTCTGTCGTTAGGCAAGGCCGCCAAGCTGCCCTGGCGCCTCATGGGGTTTCAACTCCCCATTATCCGCCCCTGGAGTTTCGCTTCCTCATTATCCGCCCTGGGGCAGCTTCCCGGCCTTCCGAAAGGCTCCATCGTCCCGCCGCTGCCCACGCAAGGGCCACCCCTGAGACGAAGTCGCAGATGGTCCCCAGCCAGGAGCACTTATGATGCCTTGACTACACAGTTTGGCCTGCACTGACCCTGGGAAATCCAGCAAAGCCCATTTCCAGCCCCAAGCTGCTCCCTCCAAGGCTGCAGCCTTGGTCCGAGAGTGGGCGAGGGACGGGGGACGGGGGACGAGGGACAGCGGGGGCCGGTAGTGGAAGCCCGCCTCACTGAGAAAGTGGACGGATGCTGGACAACCTGCGTGGCAGGTGCTCAGAGGACAAAGAGGACGAGGGAAGAGAAGGGAGGGAGGCACAAATGCTCCTCTGTTGGGACTTGGGACAGGAAGGCACGTGGCTCTGCAGGGGTGAGGGTCTCCTGCAGCTCAGGAAGAGAGTCCCTTAGTCTTCCCTGCCTGGGTCTGTCCGGCCACGAACCGGGGACAGTAGTCTGGAGAACAAGTGCTCACTCTGTGGGGATATCTGTACAGAGCCTGCAGCTTGGATTTTCTGAGGCTTGACTTCAAATATTCTGTGCTAGGGTTTCCCTAAATCTACCCAGAGCAGACGTTGTGATTTTGTTTGTCCAGGAACCATTAATTGTATCTATGCTGAAAAGCAGTCCACCTTCAAGCTTTCCCAAGGTCAGTGCAGACGCCTGGCCGCGTGCTGTCCCTGAGCTCCAGAGGGAGCGCGCCCGAAGACATCTTGACTGTAGACTTCTGAGTCCGGAAGCGTCAAAGTGAACATGCGTGCCGTTCTAAGCTGCAAAATCTGTGGCGATTTGTTAAAGAAGCAAACGAGACCAGCGCGGTGTGCCGACTGGTAGGTGAAACCCACAGCTAACGTCGGGCTCAATGGAAAGGATGGACTATTTCCCCGGAAGGTTGGGAAGGCCTGGCCACCCAAGGCAGTAGTGGAAGTTGACGCTGGAGCAATAAGGCAAGAAAAAAGGCGTTTGGATGGAAAAGGAAGAAAGGAAAGGGTCTCTATTGACGGACCACAAGATCGTCTATGGAGGAAATCCCACGGAATCTACAGTTAAGCCCCGAGAGCTTACAGTGAGCTCAGAGAGGACTCAGAACGCAAGATGAACACACACAGACCGACCACATTCACATAGGAGGACAGCAACCATCCGGGAGCAGAAATGAAAAATAATACCGTTTATAGCTGCTCTGAAGGAAACGTGTATTTAGTATCGATGGAGCGCGAGCAATATCGTCATGCTGCGTGTTACAAAATGCCGATGGGAGAAAAGGCGAAGGCAACGTGAAGAGTTCGCTGCATTCCTGCACCGAGGAGTCAACACAATAAAGACGTCTGTTCCCCACTGGACCCACAGATTGATCCGAGCAAGGTTTTCTTTTCTTTTATTTATTTTTTTAATGTTTATTTTTTTTGAGGGAGAGAGACGGAGTATGAGCGGGGCAGGGGCAGAGAGAGAGGGAGACACAGAATCGGAAGCCGGCTCCAGGCTCCGAGCCGTCAGCACAGAGCCCGACGCGGGACTTGAACTCGTGAACTGCAAGACCATGACCTGAGCCGAAGTCGGATGCCTAACCGACTGAGCCACGCAGGTGCCCCAGCTAAAACAATTTTTTAAAAAGAGAACCAAAATGGGAGGGATCTGCCGGATGTGAATGCTGATTGTGTAGCCGTAGTAATCACAAACAGGGTGGTGTTGGGGGAGGACCGGGTCCATGGCAGGGAACTCAGAACCCAGAAACGGTCCCACACCTATATGACCACCTGAATTTTGGCGAAGTTGCAAAAGCGATTCAGGGGGGGAATTGACAGACTTTTGAACAAAGGGTTCTGGAGCCACAGGACATCTCTAGGGAAAATATGGACCCTGACTGTGATACCTCTTGCAAGACACGTATGAAAGCATCATGGATTTAAACGCCAAGTGTAGAACCATAACACTTTTAGAATAAAATATCAGAGAGAACCTATACATCCTCAGGGTTTTAGAATAGAAACCAAGCGCATAATTTCTAAAAGACTTTCTAAAAGTCTGATAAACTGGACCTCATTAAAATTAAAAACTTTTATTATGCAAAAGACAGCGACTGAGGAGGATGGGAAGAGAATATTGAACAGAATTAAATATTGGGGCGCCTGGAGGGCTCAGTCAGTTAAGTGTCCGACTCCTGGTTTTGGCGCAGTTCGTGATCTCACAGTTTGTGGGTTCGAGCCCCCCCATCCAGCTCTGTGCTGACAGCACGGAGCCTGCTTGGGATTCTCTCCCTCCCTCAAAATAAATAAATAGACTTTAAAAAAAGAATTAGATGTTTGCAAACCACATATCCAGCAGATGCTTTTTATCTATAAAATATAAAGAGCTCAAAACTCAACAGCAAAAAAGCAAGACATCCAATTAGAAAACGGGTAAATGACGTAGGCAGGCACGTCACGGAACAGGATACACAGATGGCAAATAAGTGCGTGAAAAGAAATTCAACGCCATTGGCCACTAGGGAAGTAGAAATCCAAACCACAGTGACATATTATATCAGAATGGCTAAAATAAAAAATAATGATAATACCAAGTGCTGGCAAGGATGTGAGAAACAAAACTTACTCCTACGTTCCTGCTAGAAATAGGGCACGGTCCCTCTGGAAAAGAGTTCGGCAGTTTCTTAAAAAACAAAACAAAAACGGGGGTGCCTGGGTAGCTCGGTCGGTTAAGCGTCTGACTTCAGCTCAGATCATGATCTCACCGTTCGTGAGTTCGAGCCCCGCGTCGGGCTCTGTGCTGACAGCTCAGAGCCTGGAGCCTGCTTCAGATTCTGTCTCTCTCTCTCTGCCCCTCCCCTGTTCGCACTCTCTCTGTCTCTCTCTCAAAAATAAACATTAAAACAAAAACAAAACTAAACACGCACTTATCATATGACCCAGTAATTGCACTCTTGGAGGTTCATCCCAGAAATGAAATCTATGTTCACACAAAGCTTCATGGAAGCTGTGTTCAGAATAATCGCAAACAGCAAGCAATCCAAATGTCTCCCGACAGATGCACGGCTGGACAGAGGGGCACATCCACCGTGTAGGACCCCAGGTAGCAGTAACAGGAAAAAACTATGGATGCATACAACTTGAACGGAGCTCAAGAAAATCCTGCGGACTGGAAAATCCCAATCTCGAAAGGCCCACTGTCTTATCATTCCACTTATAGAACATTCCTGCTGGAACAAGATCCCAGAGACAGAGACCAGATCAGAGGTTGCCAGGAGTGAGGAATGGGGGGGCGGGGGGAGGTGTGGCCGCAAAGGACGGGCGTGAAGGGGCCGCGTGGGAGTAGAGAGGTTCTGGCTCTTGCTGTGGCGGCAGGTGAGAATCTATACCTGTGATAAAATTGCACGGGCCCAGACACAAGGCCCGCCTTCTCCGCGTGTGGTGACACGGGGCCTGGGGCCACGCAAGAACAGAGAATATTCGGGGGACACAGATGGCAGGGAGCCACGCGCACGGACCCGCGGACGTGAAACTGGCGAAATCGGAATGAACTGCGGCTTGCAACAGTGTGAGTTTCCCGGGGGTGAAGCGGCACCCCAGTTACGCCGCGTGTTCCCATCGGAGGACACGGCGAAGAGCTCCCTCTGCGTGGTTTGTGGCTTCCTGCGAGTTTGGAATTATTTCAAAAATTGGAAAGAAATACCACCCGGGGCAAGGAGAGGTTACGTGAAGAGCACATTGTTGAGACACTGACCCTGGGGTGTGGGTCACCCAAACGGACCTCCTTCTCGGGTCCCCTCCCACCCTGAGTCTCCAGGATTCTGGGGTTCATTGGAGACGGAGCGTTTGGGGAAGGTCTGTCCCCACGCAGGGAGGCCAGGCCCCGCCGACCAGGCTGGAATGTTCTTATCGTCCTCCTGTCTGGTTGGGGGCGGGGGGTGCCTGGAGAGGGCGCAGGCCCTCCCTGAAGTAACCCCGATGCCCTCAGGGAGGCCGACGCCCTCAGTCCCCGGCCAGGATGTCTGCTCACCTCCGTGTGTGTGCACTGGGCCAGCGGGGCCTGATTTGCCGGCTGAGGTCAAAGGCCCCACGGCCAGAGCTCTCGACATAGCCGGCACGGTGTCCCGACAGCAGGACCAAACGGCCCTGCTCGGGCTCTCGGCCCAGCTGTAAATCTCAGAAGCGCCACTGACCTGCATTTGAAAGAATTCTTTAAAGCTTTTGAGCTCCTAAAAAATTTTCCCGATGAAAACCTTGGCTTTTTCATTTCAATTTCCAACTTAGACGCGTTAGTAGCAGACTTTGTGGCCCAGTTATCGACGTCCACACTGTTGTTCACTGCAGACGTAAAAAGCCGTAACGCCGTCCCTGACATGTTGTGAGGGCCGGGCCCTGCAGCAGAAAACCCGAGGTCCTTACCAAGGATATGTTTTAGAGTCTCCATCGAGGTGGGAGTCAAGACATACAGGGCTCCACGCACGGTCCCAGCCGTGTAGCCGCTTGTGTGAAGACACGATCTTCCCCGACAGGCGGCCACGTCACCAACGGGCTGAATCCTCAAAAGGTGCCGCGCGTGACCGAGTGCTGAGTGGGAGGCGGGGGGGGGGGGGGCCTGGGCCGCAGCTCCCTCCCCGGGGCAGACATCCGATGAGCGTGTTCCCAGCTTTTTCCTCGTGACAAAGGGAGGGACACTCGGCTCTCCCGGACTCAGAGCCGTACCTGCCAGGAGGGGCCTGGGATAAACCGAGACAGCTCGGGGATCAGAGGGCACGAGGGTTCCGGACGTGGCCTCTGGTTTCACTAACCAGCTGGGGTCACACATACACGCATGCGTGCATTCCACACGCCCCACACGTGGACTGCACATGCCCATCCCCCCCACCCACACACACACACCGCCCCCCACACCACCCCCGACACATGCACTCACACTCCACACCACATTCTACACATGCACGAACACACACGCACCCACACACATACATGCACAGATAGGCACCTATATGCACACGCATGCACATGTACACGCACGTACACGCACGCACGCACAAGGCAAGAACAGAAGAATAAGAACGAAGGTCTCGCCAGCTGAGTTCTGGGAGCTCGTGTGAAATCAGTTGCTGTGTCCAGTTGAATACAGGGCTTTGGTGCCCCTGGCAGATATGACTTTTGAGGCCCCGTGGAGTTATGAGGAGCCCCAGGAGACGTAAGATCCTTCAAAGAAGCTTCCAGCAGAAGAAAAGCCGGGGGTGGGGGGCACAGGGCGGCAGGTGCGGGGGTGGCAGGGGGGAGGCGAGGAGGCCGTGTCCAGGGCAAGAGGAGGGCGAGGGCAGAGTACCCCGCGGCCAGGGAGGGCTCGCCGAGGAAGGAGGCAGGACGGCCGCGAGCAAACGGCAGCAGACGGGGGCCGGGCCGGGGGAGGGCGAGCGAGCCGTCCGACAAAAAGGAACGGTCAGTTCTTCCCGGGAAATTCTCGTCATCCAGGCCGGGTTCGTGAATACGGTTGAGGATATGTTCCGGCATAGTCAGCTTTAGTGACTAAACTGGGCACGTTTTCTTAACCCAGACACTCTCACCATCGGAAAAAACACGAATTTTTTTAGTATTAGCACTAAATTCTAAATAAATACTATAAATCGTAAACACCAAATTAGTAGGATTTCATCCAAAAATGAGTGTGAAGAGCCTACTGTGCTCCAGGCCCCGTGGTCGCGGAAGCTGTGCGGAACGGGGGAGACAGCCGGAACCTGGGACCTGCCCTGCCCCTGCTCGTGAAGCAGCCGCCTGCAGGGAAGCGGGCCAGCCGAGGGAGAGCGGGGCTTCGCGGGGGCCGGCGCAGCCCTGCGCAGGGCGGGAGGCACACACCGGACGGAGCGGGTCGTATTCGCACCACACCTGGAAGAGGAGAGTGCACGACGTCCTCGCCCGTCCCGCAGAAGCTCCACGAACCGGCAGCCTAACACAGTCCACCTGTATCCCCTCCCGGTTCTGGACGCCAGGAGCTCAAAACCACGTCAAGGCCACCCTAATGACCTCGTCCTGGCTTGATCGCATCTGCAAAGACCCTGTTTTCAAATAAAGTCACATTCACAGATCCTGAGGGTTAGGGCTGGGGCTTATCTTTCTGGGGGAAACAATGCAGCCAGAGTTTGCTTTGATGAACAGAAGGAAAGGCATGGTCATAGTAAATAGCTCAACGGATGCCACGTGGTGTGCCACAGTTCCCAGTAAAGAGGTGGCCAGTCAGGTTCCCGAGTTCGAGCCCCAGCTGTGCTGACAGCTCGGAGCCTGGAGCCTGCTTCCCATTCTGTGTCTCCCTCTCTCTCCGCCCTTCCCCGGCTCACGCCCTGTCTCTGTGTCTCAAAACTACATAAACGTTACAAAGAAATCCGAGTTAAGAAAAAAAGATGGCCGGTCTCTCAAATGTATCTTTGAGTTTAATGGGGGAAAGGGATGCATACGTTGATCCCTAAATTCCATAATGGTGAAAGAATTAAACTTCCAGATAACCGGGGAAGAGCATTGCAGACGGAGGGAACAGCAGTGCCAGGCTCAAAGCTGCACCCCCCTCAGCGTTTTCAAAGACAGCCCTGGGGCTGGAGCTGAGGGTGGGGGGTCGGGGTACTAAGATGTGGGACGGGGGAGTCCCTGCAGGATGTTGTAGTGGTCAGACTTGCTGGACGTCACAGACAGAACGTGTTTTTGCAGAGACTGATGTTAACTCTGAGGGCCGGCACCCTGGGGAGCACAGGTGCAAGTGCCCCAATCCCCCCCACCCCCGCCGGGCACCTCCTGCTGAGTGTCCTGCTGGCCCTGCTTATTTCTGATCACAATTCACATTTTGGAAATGACTCACTCTTTTTTAAAAAAAAATTTTTTAACGTTTATTTATTATTGAGAGACAGAGAGACACAGAGCACGAGCAGGGGAGGGGCAGAGAAAGAGGGAGACACAGAATCCGGAGCAGACTCCAGGCTCCGAGCTGTCAGCACAGAGCCCGACACGGGGCTCGAACCACGAACTGTGAGATCGTGACCTGAGCGGAAGTCAGTCGCCTAACCAACTGAGCCACCCAGGTGCCCCAAGGGAACACCCCTTATTAAAACAATGTGGGAAATCTGATATTGGAGTTTTGAGTTGCATGCGAAACTTCACCAAAGAGTTTGTTTGCACCAATAGTTTAAAAGAAGAAAAGAACAGGCATAATAGTAGCCAAGGAGACACCATGCAATGTCCTCTATTCCCAGCGCAGAAATGCCAATGACCTCAAATGCGGTCTCAGAGCAGAACAGGGGAGGAGTATGTAGCCTAATGTCTAAATTCCTGTTTTTTCCATCCCGTTTTATGATTTTGTAACATCTTCCAGCTCGCTCACCTTTTCATTTGGAAATAGTTGACTCAGCGGAGGAATTTATCAAACAATCAAATCACATCTCTGCATCAGTGCACAGCGGGCTGTGGTCCTAACAGCCCTCTGGCTCCAGGGTGCTTGGTGATGGCCCAGTCCTCATTCAACAAGTCTCCGTGGAGAATAGACTGTGTGCCCAGCTTGGAGCAAAGGTCTGGGGGTACAAACGGAGAAAACTCTTCCCTGCCTTCGAGGTCTACCTGAGTAGGCGAGAAGCAGAGCAGGGGTGAGGATTAAGTCAGCTCTCCAGGGTAACGCAGATGCGCTTGGATTGGGTGACAGGAAGTTGAGCTGAGGGGGACGGCAGGGTAAGTGTGCGTGGGCAGAAACAATGTGTCTTTGGGGCGCAGCCAAGGATGGAGCCGATGTCACGCTTCCACGTTGTTTTGGGAAAAGATGACAGATCCAGGCTGAGGACGACTCCTGGGGACCCTCTATGCAGGCAACACTGCCTACCTCGTGTGTTCTCAGAAAAGAATGGCTTTGTTTCTCTTGCTTCTAGAAACAAAGTCAACTGCCTGCAGACACAAAACCGCCTAGAAATCTAAGATGACACTTGTCAAACGTGAAGTGCACAGATCACCCGGAGATCTGGCAGAAATGCAGAGTCGGACTCAGTGGGTCTGGAGCAGCCCCGAGATTCTGCGTTTCCAGCAACTCTCACGATGCTGAGGGGCCTGGCCGGTGACCCCAGAGAGGAGCCAGGCTGTCCCCATCAGCCTGCTCCACGCGCGATGAGAAACCAAGGCGAGAGGAAGCTTGGCAAAGGGGGGCACCCTGGAGCCAACAGCAGAACCGGGGTGAGGACCAAGGCTTCCCGACCCTCCCGTCAGAAGTCACGCGGTGGACGAAACCCATGAGGGTGACGGGGCTCCAGCTCCTGAAAGTCTGAATCCCTCAAATTCTTGCCGCTCTGGAATAAGCCCCGAGGGTCTTAGAAACCAAGCTCCAAGACTTTTAAAAATACTACAGAAATTTTATTTTCAGAGTTAATATCATGCAAGCTGTCAGAGCATCTCAACTTCTGCTCATGGGGTAGAGTCCCATAGAACTCACACATTTCTTTCTTTTTTTTTTCAATCAAGAAGTTCCCCCACGTTCAACAGATGAACGCCATGAAAGCGTATTCCAGGAGGTGAAAGTAACAGAGGGTGGCGGGGAGGCCAAGGAGAATGGATTTCTGCAATCTTTGCACCCCTGTTTCCCCCGGGAGCGTCCCTTTCTCCCCGCTCAGCTCCTAACACCTTTTCTCAGTCTGCCTGGGAGGGCGCTGCCATCGGGGGACCCCCTCCAGGAGTTCTCGCCCACGTCAGCCTGGGCTAAGGGCGTTGACCTCCTCTGAGCCTCAGGTCTTCCACTTGGAAAATGTAAATAATGACATTTCGTACTTGGGAGGGCTGCTGAGGTGGATGTAAGTGCAGTGGGGTTTAGAGGAACTCACGTCCTCAATTCGAGACTGACCGACTCTGAGGCCTTGAGGATCCTGAGTCCACAAGGGCAGCCAACCTGAGTTCAAGGCCACGGACAAAGGCACTCCTGGGCAATAACCCCCCTGGGGCCTGTGCACCTTCAAGGCTTCCTTAGTGGAACCAAGAAAGGATAACCCCGAACTGGGTCTCCACTGAAGGCTCAAATATCTCCTTACTGTGGGGATATGTTTTGAGAACAATATCCTAACTTGGAACTCAAAGGACAATGAAATTATTTTCACGGGCTCTGCCCCATATGGGAATTTAACAGGAGAAAAGATTACCTTTCACTTCCTTTGGACCGTAGCAGGCCAAACCATCCACTTCCAAAATTATCTGCTTGAATGTTAACAAAGAATGAGACACGGCATTCGACTCAGCGTGCGGCTGGGATTTCTTCTTGCCCACTTACTGGTTTAGGCGGAGAGTCTGATTTGACCGATTTACATTTTGGGGGCCTCACCCGTAAAGAATGCGGACAGTCCATAAACGACCATCTTTACGGGACTCGGAGCGAGCTCTCTTATTTTAAATGGTCGTAAAGATTTATCGTTTTTGTATCATTGTCTATGGTGCTGTTGTTAGCCCTGGCTATGCTTCCCTGATGGTGACACCAGGCCCAGGAGGGCCAGCCCCAATTATAATCCGATTCCTATGGGAAAACGCATTCTTCTGTGCGGTTTGCTTGATAACGAGGATTTCATTAACACGTTGGAAGGAATGTGAAGCCTGCCTGGTGGAAATTAGGCCAGAGGGGCCCTCCCCTCAAATAGCGGGTGTTCCCCCGTCATCTGGAGGGCCAGGCTGTAGCGGGATATGCAGATTCCCCTTGCGGCAAGGCTGGGAAGAAAGGAAAAAGCTGAAATGCGGAGCGGACATGGGCACTGCAGGTGCACCCTCCCTGCCCCCCAGAGCCTCTGTGAGTAATGAATTATGCAGCAGGGAGGGTGGAGCCCTGTTCTCCGAGTCCTGGCCCTCGTCCTGGCTCCGCAGGGCCCCCCAGCCTGCAGGCCTGGGGGTGGGGGGTGCTCTCCCACACACCCCTATGGAGTCTCCGCCTAGAAGGGGAGCTCGCTCTGTGCGCAGCAAGTAAGATCAGGGGTGGGAGGCGCCTGGCAGAAAATAGGCTTTGTTCTATTATTTACAAAAAGCACCAGGAAAAAAAAAAACCCAGTCACCGAGGCTGCCTGGAGACAGCCTTCCGCGCGGCCCCTCCCTCCCGGAGCACAGCACAGCAGGGGTGTGGTGCTGCAGGGGGGCTGGGGGACGGTGAAGGGGGCATGTCTGCTCCCCGCAGCACAGAAGGTGCCTGCCAAACGCCCATGGGGTGCGGCACAGGTGTGTGTCCTGAGCCCTGGGACCAGGAGGAAGGCAGGACGCTCAGTGGGCTGGCCCACGCCCGCCCCGCGCGACCACCGGTGGCCCCGGCCAGCAGGAGTCCCAGAGGCGTTTCCTATAGGCCAGCGAAGAACTTCAGTCTGGACGCAGGGTCTGGATTTTGCGGTTTCCTTCTGAGAGTTAAGGCTGCCACAGTGAGGCTGTGTTGGAGAATGAGTCAGCATCTCTAAGTTATATTTCAATTTCCAGGGCAACGTAAAATCCCCCATTAAAGAGGAATCAGAAAATTCTTTGCCCTGAGGCTTGCTTCCAGACACGGCGTCTGCACAGCGGCAAAGAGCTAAACACAGAGCGACTTAGAAAGTCGTGGTTTGCCCTCAACTTTTTTCTTTTTAAACGTTTATTCATTTTTTGAGAGACAGAGAGAGACAGAGCGTGAGCAGGGCAGAGAGGGAGGGAGACACAGAATCGGAAGCGGGCTCCAGGCTCCGAGCTGTCAGCACAGAGCCCGACGCGGGGCTCGAACTCACGCACCGCGAGATGGTGACCCGAGCCGAAGTCGGACGCTCCACCGACTGAGCCACCCAGGCGCCCCAAGGTTTTCTTTTTTTTTTTTTTTAATTTTTTTTTCAACATTTTTTATTTATTTTTGGGACAGAGAGAGACAGAGCGTGAACGGGGGAGGGGCAGAGAGAGAGGGAGACACAGAATCGGAAACAGGCTCCAGGCTCCGAGCCATCAGCCCAGAGCCCGACGCGGGGCTCGAACTCACGGACCGCGAGATCGTGACCTGGCTGATGTCGGACGCTTAACCGACTGCGCCACCCAGGCGCCCCAAGGTTTTCTTTTTTGTAGACATAAACGAGCTTATTGAAACACTTCTCCATCTTCTCCTTTGTCCCAATAGAAAAGGCCAGAATTATTTAGATAACTGAAAGAAGGGAAAGAGAATGGAAAAGGGGACAAATGGAGAAGAAACCAAAATGGAAGATGAGACAAGGATGTGGTTTGTGAGAGGACGGCTACCTCCTTTCGGATCGGGGAGCGGGCACATAGCCCACGCCTGCCAGGACTATGTTCCATCCCTGCCTGGTGCTTGGCTCAGAAATGGTCATGTGACCAAGTAGATCCAATCAGCATCCGTCCTGGGAATTTGCTCAGAGCAACCGGGAAGGAGGTGAGGACCGTGAGCCTGGAGCTGGTGAGGACGCAGGGAGGAAACAGAGGGCTTAAGAAGAGAGGAAAGCCGTGTCGGGAGAAGTGAGAAGGACACGGCGAAGGATCCAGACATCATCTGAGCGCGCAGATCCAACTGTCTCCAGACTCTCGACGGTGGGAGTCAAGGCACGACACTCTTGTCCAGCAGTCAGCCCAGGCTGGAAACTGGCTGCCAGCGTCCGGCAGTCCTGGTCTGTGCAACCAGGAGGGGGTTTCCTTGCCTTTGGCCGGGACGGGCCCGTCAGCCGTGGCGCGGGCAGAGAAGAGGGCGGCCTTGTCCACTGCTGCTCGGACAAACCCTCCAAGGGTCACTCCGGAACCACTACTCCTTCAGAGAAGGTGCTGCTGGGGATCCTGCTTCGTCAAGGCCCCTGGAACAGGACCCGCTTGGCGGACAGACTTCGTAGCAGCGCGCCCACCGGGGGTTCTTTGCGACCAGACATGCGTCCGGTCCTTTCTTGTTTTCCTGGAACAGTAGCACTTGCTGCCTGAGGGTCACCTGGTACTTAGCAATCGCGTACAGTTTCATCTGCTTAGGGTAGAAATACCAGAGGTGAAAAAGAGTCACACGACCAGGAAACATGTCATTTTTGGTCACTGTCGTGTTGCATTGTCGATTTGGAAGTCATTAGCTTGACGATCGAGCACTTCATCTCCAGGGAAATCATTTTTCCGGGATCCTCTGATGCCAGGGATGAAGGGTAGGAATGACCCCCTTCTAACTCCCTAAGGGGTAGACGGCGTTGTTTTATTTTCGGAAGCAAGATCTCATGGAGTACATATTATACCTTATCTCAGTTACGATGACTTAAGCAGCAATGAAACATTAATTCAATACATAATGGAAATCTTAGTTCTCACTTCCCCTTTATTCAATCGAGTGCCTACAGTCTCTGAAAAATGTCTTCCTGGAATCTTCTTAAACTTTTTGAAACACAACACCGGCGTTTTCAGAACACTTTTCAGCGTGCCAGGCATTGTGTTAGGTACTTGGATTCCGATGAAAACATTGCCACTGTCTCTGCCTTTCAGGGGCCAACAAGTTAATAGGAAGGGGGAGGTGCGACTAGGAGGGAGTTGTAGCTGCAGAACAGAGTCATGGATGTGAGTACAAAGTGCTGTGGGAGCAGATATGGGGCGGGGGAGACCTTGGACTTCGAACGCACAACTCAGCCCCTGGGAGAACGCCAGAAAGAGGGTCCCCGTGCCGTACCTGATAGTCGAGCAGGAGAAGGAAATCGAACCACTCAGGCCCGGGCCCCTGTTGTCAGCATTTCCGTGGGGCCGGATGCTGTCCCAGGACGTCATCAACGTGTGACCCGTGCAGCTTCAGTTTTCAGGCTGCTGTGGAGGGTTCTGTCGCCACGTGAGTGAGTGGCCTTGGTTGTGACTGGCTTCTGCCCATAAATACGTAGCCTCTCTCCTTGAACTGGGAAATGCTGATGTTTTTAGTGGGGTCCTACTAATGATGCTAAGTGCTGCTTTAAAATGTCACATCAGGGGCGCCTGGGGGGCTCAGTCGGTGGAGCGTCCGACTTCGGCTCAGGTCACGATCTCACAGTCCGTGAGTTCGAGCCCCGCGTCGGGCTCTGTGCTGACAGCTCGGAGCCCGGAGCCTGTTTCGGATTCTGTGTCTCCGTCTCTCTGCCCCTCCCCCGCTCATGCTCCGTCTGTCTCTCTGTCTCCAATACAAATAAACATTAAAATAAGTAAATTAGAAAAATGTCAAGTCAGACCAAGAGACATTTATTTAGAAAGCAAGCTTCTGTGTCTCCAACATCCTCAAGAGGAGGATGAAAATGATAATGGACAACGCAAAGTTTCTAATGTAAGAATAATTCTTACTCTGATTCTAGATGTTTCTGGAAAAGTAGAGCATGAACATGACAGTCATCCTCACTAGAATATCTATGCGTGGTCACAGTGGGGAGGAGGAGGATAAATCATAAATGTTTACTGGACCGGCAGGGCGCAGTGGAGCACAACGGAGCACGGCGGGAGCTTCCCTGCGGTTGGGAACAATTACGCAAGGTATTTGCTGCAGCACGGGCACCACTGTGCTGTGACACTGGGTCACATTGTTAAGAAATACGTCAAAATATGTCATTTTCGGTAATAATCAATCGATCATTTTTGTGGAGATGTAAGCACATTTTTATTTTTTAACTTTTAATTTAATTTAAAAAATTTAATGTTCATTTATTTTTGAAAGAGAGAATGATAGAATGTGAGTGGGGGAGGGGCAGAGAGAGAGGGGGACACCGAATCCGAAGCAGGCTCCGGGCTCCGGGCTGTCAGCACAGAGCCCGACGCGGGACTCGAACTCACGGACCGTGAGATCATGACCTGAGCCGAAGTCGGATGCTTAACCGACCGAGCCACCCAGCTGCCCTTAAGTTTTTATTTTTTTTAAGTTTATTCACTTGTTTTGAGAGAGAGAAAGAGAGAGACAGAGAAAGACAGGAAGAGAGAGAGAGAGCATGAGTGAGGGAGGGGCAGAGACAGGGAGAGAGAATCCCAAGCAGGCTCTGCACTGACAGTGCAGAGCCTGACGTGGGACTCAAACCCGTGAACCCTGATCGTGACCTGAGCTGAAATCAAGAGTCAGACATTTAACCAGCTGAGCCACCTGAGCACCCCTGAGCACTGATTTTAAAACTCAGTATTAATTACTGTGGGCGTTGAAATAGGACGTGCAGAAAGTCCCAGCTGTGCCGGGACAGGGCCTCTCGAGCCGGGGCCTCGGGTGTGAAGGGAAGCGTGTGCAGCTGTGTGGTGTGTGAGGAGACAGCCGGAGCTCAGGCAGCTCTGTTGGGGCACGAAGGCTGCAGGAGGGCAGGTCCTGTGCTCCGACCTCAGGGGATACCGCTGCCCACACTCATTCGCAGCTTCCCTTCCCAGTGGGACAGAAAACAGGGGTTGATGGACCCTGGGAATAGAAGAGGGGAAGGAGGACAGCCTCGTTAGGAGTCGTGGGCACGGAAGGAGCACCAGCCGAGGAGTCAGGGCGACCGGCTGTAACCAGGCAGCGGGCACTGCCACCACCAGCTTCCCTCAGCGCAGCCCCAGCCTCCCCGCCTCCCAGCTTCTAAGAGAGGCTCCCCCACGGCCAGTCTCCACCAGTCCGGTGACCGGTAACCCGCAAAAGCGGAAGAGGGAAGGCAGGTGCCCGCCAGGTCAGGGACGGAAAGCCAGGGGACGAGCCAGGAGAAGGGGGCGCCAGTGCCCTGGTCGCATCAGAGGAGAGAGGCCGTGGCCAGAATGCGCGAGATGTCAGAAAAGCTGTGACTCAAGGGACAAGGGAAAAGTAAGACAGAGGCTGTCCTGGGAGGTCCCCCAGACTTACGTCCTTCCCGGAACCTCAGAACATGAGCTTCCTTGGAAACTGAGTCACTGTGGATGGAATTGTAGAAGTTAAGGTGAGCCCGTCCTGGAGAAGGTCGGCCTTCAATCCCGCGTGACCGGCATCCCATAGGGAGAGGGGGAGACCAAAGCAGGGAGCACGGAGGGACCGTTGGGAGGAGGACCTGGGGGGGGGACGGCCCTGCCAGCGTCCCGATTTTGGACACCACAGACGGCACAGTTGTGTTGTTCTAACCACTGTGCTATGGCAGCCCTGGGGGGGGGGGTGAATACCGGGGGCCCTTCAGGAAACGCGGCTGGTGGCACCAATTCCCTCCAGTCCTTCTAGAGAGACTCCGGGGAAGCTGGCCGTCCTCCGACAACCGCTGGCTACGGATCTGTGTGGGGCACTGAGCCAGCCTGAGCCACGCGGGGCCCTGGCTTGTATTTGGGTTAAAACGTGATGAGTTTCAATCCTGTTTCACGGGATTATTGTGAGGGCCACAGAAGACAGCAGGTAATGCGTATAATGCGTTATAATGCGTACAGGGCGTTCTCAACAGCATGTCCTGGTTTTTTATTGATTATTGGCAGCAAATAGGCGCGCGTAAAATATCAAGTACGTGTTACATTTCTCTTTTTTTCCCTAAGGGTCTCAACAGGCCCTTGACGAAACCCAAGTGTGTGAACATTTTCTTCAAAGATGTATTTGCTGATATTACATAAAGATATATACACATAACGAAGGTACGTCTGCTGGAAACTTGGAAAAATCACGGCGAAGGGTAGCAGAATTGATCAACAGTGGCAACGTGAGTCAAAATAGTTCCAACGGCACAATCGATATTTGTCGTCTCCGCCGGAGGCTCGCTGTTACTCCTGGTTCCGGATGTGGAAAGTATGATGGCATGATGGTCTGTTGTCATTTCATAATGTAATAGAATCTTTTAAATTTCAGTTTCAATTTCTAGTGCGCTAAGTATCAGTGGCTTTGGGGATCGTCAGGAATGTTTCATGTGTAAAGTGGTCCCGACACCAAAATGTTGGAGCACGGCTGCTGTGATTACCGTTCTAGAAGTGGAATCGGGAGGCAAGAGAGATGTGCTCTTGCATTTTGGTAGAGATTGTCAAGTAGCCCTCATGTGCGTTCTGTCAACGTGCTCTCCTACCAACGACGGAGAAGGATGCCTGTGTCCTCAAAGCCTGGCCCGCAGGTCTTAGTAAGCTTCTGGATCTTTGCCCACCGGAGAGTTAAAAACGCCCCCTCCTTGTAGCTTCACTTTGCGTGACCTTGAGTGGTTGAGAACCAGTGATATCTCCTTTTTGGTAAATTATCTTTTCATGTTGTCTGCCCACTTTCCCACTAGATTATTTGTTGATTTATTGATTCGTAAGCGTTCTTTGTACGTTAAGGACATTGGCCGTTTGTCTGCATGTACCCTCCACTTTCTTCTCTTACCGGATCTATTTCTGGGCTTTCTATTCTATTCCAACGGTTTTCAACAACTGGACAAAGAAGAACTTTCTAGCCATTTGAGTTGTTGATCGAGCTGCCCGCCTCGCTAAGACATGGGCATGTCCTCAAAGGCGTGTATATGGAAAGGCTGAGCTAGCGGGAAGAAAGTTCTAGGTTTGTATAGAAGGTTGTATTAGAGCAACTCTAAGGTTCGCTGAAATATCATAAAAGCATCTCAGATTTCAGAGCAGCTCACACCCAGGAGGCTTGGATGCCATTGCTGGTTTATACCAAGTCCTCCGCATAGAAAGGGCTCCGTGCGCAGTTTCAACAAACAGCGTCAAGTGAGGCATTCAGCAAGGGCCCGGCAGCCACAGGGTCTTCCTCTGAAGCTAAGAGGGGAATGTTGGATGTGGAATAAAGCTGAGAGTCGTGTCTCTTCCACGTGTGAGACCTGCAGCCAGAAAGGGCAAGAAACAGGGCCCCTGGGGGGTCTCCGTCGGTGGAGCATCCGACTTCGGCTCAGGTCACGATCTCACGGTTTGTGAGCTCGAGCCTCACGTCAGGCTCTGTGCTGACAGCTCGGAGCCTGGAGCCTGCTTCGGATTTTGTGTCCCTCTCTCTCTCTCCCCCCAAAATAAACAAACATGAAAGAAAGAAAGAAAGAAAGAAAGAAAGAAAGAAAGAAAGAAAGAAAGAGGGAGGGAGAGAGAGAAAGAAAAGAAACAAAGATTGATTCAGACAGGACTGTCTTCCACGAAGGGCCCGCTGGTGGCCAAATCTGAAGGACGGGATGACCCTCGCGGCTCCTGCCCAGGCTTGTGGCTTTGTGACACTTGTGCAGGACAGGGCTGGCAGGGAGCTGACACACGGTCCCCGCTGGCCATCCCAGGGTACTCATCAGCCGACTCGGTGCCTTTTCTCTTCACGCCGGAACATCTCCGCCCCGCGACGTGCCTTCTAACCGGTTTCGGTCGTGTGTGACCTGAAACCGTGGCACGGTTTTGCTGCACACGTGAGACCGTGTGTAACTAAGAACGCGCTCGGCGGGCCGCAGCTGATGCGCATTCCTGGCTCTGTGACTAGACACCCTCAGTCCCTGGAGTTGCATCCACCTGGTGACCCGGGTCGTCTGCGAATGCAATTACTTTGCTTGTTTTCTGGAACCCTCTCTGGCTCCTTCTGTTTGGATTACAAAGGCCCAGCATCGAGATGCACAGAACGGGTGTTTGGGGTTTGCAGAAGTTCCCCGGGATGGTGGTGCGGCCCACTTTCAAGAAAAGCCACTCGGGGCGCCTGGGTGGCGCAGTCGGTTAAGCGTCCGACTTCAGCCAGGTCACGATCTCGCGGTGCGTGAGTTCGAGCCCCGCGTCAGGCTCTGGGCTGATGGCTCGGAGCCTGGAGCCTGTTTCCGATTCTGTGTCTCCCTCTCTCTCTGCCCCTCCCCCATTCATGCTCTGTCTCTCTCTGTCCCAAAAATAAATAAATGTTGAAAAAAAAAAAAAAAAAAAAAAAAAGAAAAGCCACTCGATGGTGCTCCCGAAGGCCCAAGGCGCCGCCCCGTGTGGAGAAGCCTGCTCCTGGATGAGGCAGGCGGAAACACGACCGGGAACGTCAGACGCTGAACCCGAAGAAGGTTTGCACGCACCACCCCCATCACAGGGCTCCCGTGTTTCTTTCCATTCTCGTGCGCGGAAGGTATGGTAAATACCCACGACCGAATGAAAACGCCGCTGAGTTGACAACCCTCAGTGATAAGATTTCACCGTGAGATCACGGGCCATGAGCTCTTTTTCTCCTTTCTTGGGGCACAAAAGGCAGTGGTGAGCTTTTGTTGATGGGGTCTCAGAACTGTGCCCACCGCTGCAAAAGCCCACGTCTGCCCGTAATTATTCCACACTTGCTTGTCACTCGGTTGTCAGTTTGGTGGCTCATTCGTTCACTTTTCTTTTCAGGAAACGTTTAGTGGGCACCGCCCGTGCATCGCGGCTGGTGTCATGGCTGACGCTCGTGACTGACACCAACTTACAGCCCGGGGACTCGGTGTGTATTCTGATGGACGTCTGATGGACGATGAGGTCCTCGTCCTCTGTAATCGACAGGTAACTGAATTGGATGACGATGTGTAGCTGGAAATCTTTGGGCTTTGTAGAATGGCCAGTGCAGGAGACAGAGTCTTATGACATTTAGCGTTATGGGGTGATTTGTGTCCTCCCCAAAGAGGCATGTTGAAGTCCCAACCCCTCATACCTGTGATAAGGCCGCTGGAAAAGAGGTCTTCCCAGATATCACCAGGTGACCCTGAGGCCATTAGAGGGGCTTCTCATCAACATGCCTGTATCCCTAGGGGACCCACAGGAAGAGGGCCGTGTGATAACACAGCAGATAGCAGTATTGTGGCTCCAAGCTGAGGTCCCAAGAGCACCAAGGACAGGGTCTCCTCCACAGCAGAAGAGGCAAGGACTTGCCCAGACCTCAGAGGTTCTGTCCACCCCTTGGCTTCAGACTTTTGGCTTCCAGAACCAATACACTTCCTGGTACTTTGTAACAGCCGCGCTAGGAAGTAGATACAGTTAGTTGTTGTTGTTTAGTGTTTATTTATTTTCAGAGAGACAGAGAGGGCACGAGAGCAGGGGAAGATCAGAGAAAGAGGGAGAGAGAGAATCCCAAGCTGGCTCCTCACTGTCAGCACAGAGCTCGATGTGGGGCTCGAACTCACAAACCGCGAGATCATGACCTGAGCGGAAACCAAGAGTCAGACCCATAACCCACTGAGCCACCAGACACCTGCTGGATACACCTAGTTTTAGAGCTGACATTCTGTGGCAAGACTGAAGACCTTCTTAGTGTACTTGACTTTTCTGGGGACACTGGGGTTTCTGGTGGCGGGTGAGGCTGGCGAGCTGAGCTGCTGTCTACTTCGTGGAGACCATGATGGCCACCTTCCTCCCAACGCATGGGTGCATGTGCTCCGTAAACATTAGGCGTCTATTATGGAGGACATACCACTCTCGGCTCAGCTGATGTTAACACAAGTTTAAGCTATTACAGAATGCTGGCCTGACTTCCCAGCACCACAGTGGCAAGCTGAGAAAGGTGGTAATCAGGCCAGAAAGAAAAGATACCCTAAGAAATTGTCCACTTTTCATTGTGCTGGAACCACATTTTAATATCCAGAGGGCAGTTTGTATTTTTAAAAGGGTTCCTTGGGGGCATCTGGGTAGCTCAGCCTGTTAAGCGTCTGACTCTTGACTTTGGCTCCGGTCGTGACCTCGTGGTTCGTGGGATTGAGCCCCACATCCGGCTCCATGCTGGGCACGGAACCTGCTCAATCGTCTCTCTCCCCCTCTTCCTCTGCCCCTCCCCTCCACTCTCTCAAAAAAAGAAAATAAAATGAAATAATAAAAGGGTTTGTTGGATAATTGTGGAGCTGTCATTTTCTGATTGAGAGAACTGTGTTCTTTCCTACTTTGACCCATTCTTTCATTCCACGAATGTTTACTGTGCACTAAGAGGCAAACACGGTATTGTTGGGTTTTTGTTTTTTGTTTTTTGCTGAAAATTCCAAAAGCAATAATAATATCTTAGTTTAAAAGTTTAAAAATAACTAATAACAGCTTCCTGCCCAGAAGAGAAATGCCGTCTTGTGCCAAGAAGCTCAGAGCGTCGGGTGGGAGAACTGGGGTTGGACCAGCTCAGGGTGAGCTGATCTGTGCTTCATCAACGGGTCGTGGACACGGGCTCCTGGAACAGGGGGACGGACGCAGGCTGGGGGCAGTGCCATGAAGTGGCAGCCCTTCTGTGATACGCAGACACCTACCTCGGGCCCACAAGATGGGGGGCGCCGAGACAGGCCCTCCATCTAAGTGACTTACGAGCAAAAAGCCGGCTGGGTTCAAGGGCGGTGCCAGGGCCTTTGGAGGCAGAGGTTTGGTCCAGGAGTTAATGAACAGAAAGAAGGACGCTTGAAAAAGTCAGCTCTCGGCAACATGACCAGACAACATCCAGCCTTTGTGTCGGCTGCACCTGAGCCCCGTGGTCACGGTTTCCAGATGAAAGACAGGACACCCAGCTACATGTGAATTTCAGACAGACAATGAGTATTTTGTTAATTTCATTTCTCGGCAGATGCGGCAAAGGACACGTTTAGGCCAAACCGCATTTGTTGTTTATCTGAAATTCACATGTAACTGAGCGTCCTGTGCTTTTTGTTTACTAAGTCTGGCAACCCTATGTCCGGTTTCACATTAATCCCACAAGTGAAAAAATTCAGGCACAGACTAGCTCTAAGAAAAAAAAAAAAAAAACGGACAAAACTGGGGGGGGGGGCGGCGCGATTTTTATTTGAGGTGATTCGCTGTATTGTTTAGCGTTGTATTTAACTTCCGTGGGCTTTGATTTTTCAATAAAGGAACAGCTCCAGGCTGAAAACACCTGCCTCTAATAAACCCCCCAATCCATCATGAGGACAACAGAAACAAAATGTGCGGCAGCTCTCTGAGCTCCTGGGGAAATTGCGTTTCATAATCAAAGGTATTTATTACAGCAATTCCTCCCGAAGCCTGCATTCCTGAGCTCCCTGCTGGTATCTTATCTGCGCGCTGTGGCCACTGTCTGCCATCACCCCCGGCACCGCTTACAAGTCCCGGGAGGAGGCAATTATGGCCTAACCTTCCACCCTGGAGACCAGGGTTCAGCTCTGTTTCTGTTTTACTTCCCCTCTGGGGCCAGAACTGCTTTTGATGTGAGCTCTCTCCTTCTGCACACCACTGTTTGTTTAACCCATTTAAGGAAACTCTTAAACAAGCTTGGGAAAGATGCTACGTGCACACATTTAGTGTCCCTCTTACGTCGTCCATCCGTGTGCATTTAGAAATGCGTTCTGTCTTTCTCAGCCCCCGAATGCGACAGACCGTCTTCCGTGTCGTGTTTTCATTTCTGAACTCACAGTGAGAACTGAATAAAAATGAGGAGTTTGATGGACAAGCACTCAGGCTCCTTGTTATTACTGCTTCCCTCAAGGACAGGGATTTGTACTGTTTGATTGCTTGAAGGTCATTGTGTCAGCTACATCCCTGTCTGTTCTGTCTGCTGTCGGTGCTGTAATCAAAGGTGGCTAAGCGAGGGCAGATTCTGGTTCTCGGAGCGAGGGCAGATTCTGGTTCTCGGAGCTCAGGAAATGTATTTCATTTCCTTCGGAGGTAGGTCTGTCTTATCAAAACAAGTGATCGCTTCGCCAAACGCAGCAACGAAACCTTAAAGAAATAGCAATCTAAAAGCATGATGGCCCACGTGGTCTACTCTTTAAAGAAGGAATTGTGGCTAAGATGAAAACCAAACACCAAAACCCAAAAACCCCGGGGCTTTTGTGGCCCTTTGTCCAACACGGGAGTTAAGCCCGCCCATCAGCTGTTTGTCACTGACGGACCTTTGTGTGACTATAATGAGATCGGTTGTCAGGCTTCAACCTGGTTGTTCTGAAACAGCAGGTCACGTGTGAACTGTGACTGACCGACTGGCAGAAAGCCTGACAGACAGACAGACCATCAGTGGCAGAGGCCACATCATTGAAAACAGCCTCTCTTGGGACTGATGCGGAGTAAAGCCAACTATGAAGCAATAATCACCATTCCTAAGATACTTCTTAAAACTGATTCATTCGCCTTTTTTCATAGGATGGATTTCAACGGACTCTTTCTCTCCCCAAAATAGTATTTTTCAGGAACACGTGTCCCCTGGTTATAACACTTCCTTGTGTTTCTTGACTTCCTTTTATAGAAGCAAAGTCCTTACTGACACATGTCCACTGTTAGCAGAGATCTTTATTTCATGTTTTAGTGGTCATTGCTGTCATTTTTGTCATTCTGAAGAATCCACCCAGAATTCCAGGAAATCAACACAAACTGGAAGCTCTTTCCCACACGGAAGGTCCCCTTCCTCACGGGACGGCCTTGTTCCGCACGCACAGCCCCCCCCCCAACTTTTCTGTCTCTTTTTTTTTTTTTTTGCAGGTTAAATAATATTTCCAATGCAAAGAGATGCCTCCCACTAGGCACCTGTAAAGGATTCTTTCAAAGGTCAAACCCTCTTTCTTCAGATCTGTATTTCATGGTCACCCTAAGTCGTCTGGGCCGCGACCTCTGGTGCCCACTCCTTTCGCTCTCTAGAAATGGAGGCAGACCGCTGTTGGACGTTTCTTCCTGTTTGCATCAGAAAACGCTACCGAGGTGCAACTAATGACGAACGAAGACCCGTGAGTACCGTGTCCAAAGCAAACACTCAGGCTGCGTGCTCAAGGATTGGTATGAACACAAAGAGTTCTAAATCCGGAAGATCTGTGATGTGGATCTCCACAAATACCACCCAAGGGGTTGCTCCCTTTGGGTAAAACACGGAGACCATCGCAGAGAGGTCGCAGCTTCACACGGCGGGGACTCACGCCCACAGCTGGGCCAGCCTCACCGCCTCACCCAACTTGTGCTCCTCTTCTGTGGCTTCTGGAACAGGATATAAGATTCTTACTACTACCCAACAGTAGACAAAAGCGCCATTTGGATAGACGTTTCTCCAATCCGTCTTTTTTATTCCCCCACTTAGCGGTATCTTTCCTGCGTAACTCCTTGTATTTCATCTGGATTTCTCGGTTCTCCCGTACCCGTCACCTCGGGGAGAGGGAGGGATTCGTTTTCTGACTGATTCATGACGGCAGCTAAGAAAGAATTGATGGTCCATCCCGACAGAAGCGTGGGATGCGTATGGGTTTTTTAAGACGTTGGAGACTGCCTTGCATTTTTCCCCTATCAACTCTCCAAAGGGCAGGCCGACTCCCCTTATCTTTCAGATAAATGACGGAGGCACAGCACACGAGCCACGTGTTCCACAAATCAAGACTCATCGCCAATCAATACTTCAGCCGACTCAGAATCCAACCATCCGAAAGAAAGAGCAGGGATATTTGAAACTATTGTGCGGTGATGGCTGATGCCAGAGGCACTAGGCTGCGTAGCTTGAGGGCAGAGGCTGGGCTGTCTTCATCTGTGCACCCTCACAGCCTCCAGCCGGGCCTGACGCCCTCAGTGAATGTTTACTACACTGAGTTACATTTTTGAGATTGTGAGACCGTTTTCAGATCACATGTTTCTCCGAGATGGAATTATTTTTAGTTTCGTATTAGAACATTTAGTGAATTCTTATGGCTTGACAGTGATTGAGTAGCATTTGGGATGCATTTTCTCGAACCTTTATTCTGATGGAAGTGAAATTTACTAAAGATTCAAGTCTGAGGTTTTTTTCATTTTATAATGTGAATTACCGTGAAAATCCAAGGCTTAAGAATCTCAGTAATTATCTAGGGGCACCTGGGTGGCTCAATGGGTTGAGCGTCCAGCTTCGGCTCAGGTCGTGGGTTCGAGCCCCGCGTCGGGCTCTGTGCTGACAGCTCAGAGCTGGGAGCCTGCCTCAGATTCTGTGTCTCCCTCTCTCTCTGCCCCTCGCCCACTCGTGTGCACACTCTCTGTCTCTCAAAAATAAATAGATAGACATCTTTTTAAAAAAAAGAATCTCAGTAATTGTCTTTAATCCACAAGTACCTTTCCCCCAAAATAATTAATTTCTGAACTAAAGATTCATGGGTGCTTCAATCATGTCTCGCTAAATGATCCCCAAAACACAGACTCTTGCTAAGTTTTATTTCAATACATAACCTGCGATGCCTTAAAATTTGGCTGTTTCTTTTAAGATTTATCATTTCAGATCATCCTGGCGAGGTCACTTATATGATGATCAAAAAGTACGTGTGTTTGTTTTGGAAACAAAACCAATGACACAGGAACAGTATATTTCCTAATTTTGACTGACACGAACAGAAACAAAAATTACGGGCCACCCTTAACGTGTCTTTACTACAGCTAAATTGACCCATTAAATCGTGTGCTTCAGATTCTCTGATTTGGTGCTTTACGTATCATGTGGAGAGAACAGTTTTAAAGAGAGACTGTTGTTTACAGATCAGATCTTCACTTCAAAAATATTTAGAATCAGGGCACCTGGCTGTCTCGCTCAGTTACATGCCCGACTCTTGATTTCGGCTCAGGTCATGATTTCACGGCTCAGGAATTTGAGCCGGGAGTCGGGCTCTGCACTGGACAGTGAGGAGCCTGCTTGGGATTCTCTCCCTCTCTCTCTGCCCCTCCCCTGCTCGTGCTCTCTCTCTCTCTCTCAAAATAAATAAATAAACTTAAAAAAAGAAACTATTCGGAAGCTATGCGGGGGGGTGGGGGGGAGGATACGGAGAAAAGCCACAGACTGAGTTGGGCTAACAGGTGAGCAGGCTTACTGGGGGGAGGGGAGGAGCTTCAGGAAGGACAGTGGGAAGTCACTTTGCTCCTCTTTGATTTGGTTTCAGGAAATAATAAAACATTTTAAGAATGATAGTACTTGGGGGAAATGTTTTAAAGTAAAAGGAAATAAGTGGTCTTCCTAAAAATATCTCACAGTGAATCAGGAAATTATTGACATAATATTATGATAGTGAATGTGGCATAGAACTTGCTGTCTCTGGGGCCGCTCTGCGTTAGAACAGAGAAATCTCTCGAGCCCCAACACTCAGAATGAGCCTCCGGACGGAGGGGAGAGCTGGGTTTCAGGTCGTGGGGCGGAGGAGACTTGGGGAGAAGTGTTACAAGCACTGTGTGCAAAGCTTTGAAAATGAGGTTGACAACTTGAACAAGAATTCTGAGTTCCTGTAGGCAGTGTGGGCACATCGTGCGGAAAGTGGTGATTCACCCAAAACTGATCTGTCAGTGTAACGCAAACCCAAGCAGACTCCCAAAAGGATCTTCCATGGAGTTTTACAAGTTGATTCTAAAACAAAACAAAACAAAACAAAACAAAACAAAACAAAACAAAAGGAATGGTCAACATAGAGTGAGGGAACTTGAGTATGAGACGTCAACATTTATTATGAGCTATTGTAAATTGGATTAGGACCTGTGTGTCAAAAGAAAATACTGTAAAATCTCTAGTAGAAAACGTAGGTACATTTCTTTCTGTCTTTGTGGTGAGGAAGGTATTCTTTTTTTTTTTTAATGTTTATTTATTTTTCAGACAGAGAGAGACAGAGCATGAACGGGGGAGGGCCAGAGAGAGAGGGAGACACAGAATCGGAAGCAGGCTCCAGGCTCCGAGCTGTCAGCACAGAGCCCAACGCGGGGTTCGAACTCACGGACCACGAGATCATGACCCGAGCCGAAGATGGACGCTCAACCGACTGAGCCACCCAGGTGCCCCTGAGGAAGGCATTCTTAAATAAGAATCAAAAGTGTTAACCACAAAAATAATACACTTGTTTCCATTAAAATTAGAAATTCTGTTCATCGTAAGACAACATAGAGAAAACAGACTATAAGTGGAAAAAAAAAATATTCTCAGTGCATTTAACCTGAAAGAATCAGTGTCAAGAATATATAAATACCTAAAATCATTAAGAAAGTGATAAACGACCCCGTAGCAAGGGGCAAAAGTCTACCAAGCATCCCAGAAGAGAGAGAACACAAACGCCCAGTAAGAAAATTAAGAGGTTCTGGGCCTCCTGAGTCATCAGAGAAACGCAGACCATGGGTTCTGATTCCATAGGGCCAGAGGGAGGATTCAAGAATTTGCATTTCTAGAGAGTTCCAGGTCCACCTGCAGTGCAGAGAGTAAACATCCAAACTGCCCGCTGAATGAGTATCTTCTAATACACAAGGTAGAAAAAACGACAAAGTCTAAATGAAATGCTCCTCCTTAGGCGTGTGTGTGTGTGTGTGTGTGTGTGTGTAAAACAAAAACTTGAGAACCGTGAACACCTGCGGGGGGAGGGGTGGGGGAGAGGGAGGCACGCAGATGTGGTCATCAGTGTAGAAGGGGTGGGGTCATCGGGCTGGTGTAAGTTTTGGGTTTTCACGGCATTGCTAAAAATAAGGGCGTGTGTACATGAGATGAGAGACGGGCATGAACCAGCGACAAGAAACGTCAAGAATCGAGAAAAGCGAAGTCAATTATATGAGCTTGAGTTCCATTTGAAAACGAAGAAAAAACCCTATGGACGCCAGTATTGAACGGCCAGCTGAGACACTGCCAGCCCGATATTGGAGGGACCCGATGCCCAGTGCCCAGGACGCACCGAAAAGAGACACGTCGGGACTGGTTCTGACCCAGACGAGGTGACTGCAGGCTACGGGCGGGGGCGGCTGGAGGCGAGGGTCACCGTGCCACGCTGCTTTGTCCTTCGGTCATCGTGGGGGGATATGGACGCCAGGTTCGAGGGAAGATGAAGGACTGGTGGGGGGACAGTCCTCGCTCGCCGCTTAGCGGCCCGTGCAGGGGTCTCACCTGTCAAAGAGGAGTCACAGCGCCTCCACGTTCGGGTCACCGTGGGCAGCATCTCAGGCGGTGGCCCGGCGGCTGCCTCCTAAACCGCAAAGCTGAGGACACAGCAACGCTCTCGATAAGGAAGAAGCAAGGGCTAAGCAACATGCGTCCGCTGCGTCCGCCTGTGGAAAACTTATCTGATGGAAAGCTTCCATTTAATTCCAGCTCCGTTTATGACAGCGCGGACTCTGAACTAACACACAGGCACAAAACGTCTCCAGTCCCAGTGGCTCGCACACCCCTCGTGGTGTTGCGGCTACTGTATCGGCTCCAACGACCTTTCTCCAGACAGTGACGCGGCCACACTGGAGCTGTTCCCTTGACCACAGCGGCCCCGGACCCCGCTCTCCTCCCCGGACTGCGTGCCCCCTCCTTTCTGGGCTCCAAAACACGGAGCTCAGCTCTCTGCGGAGACTCCCTAGGACTGTCAAGAACAATTATTTTCCCAGTGAGGGAGAACTTGAACTTGGTCCTTCAGCTTTGGAACACCACGTGTAGGCAGAACGTTCTCCTCGGGAGGGAGGGACCAGTCCCCCCTTCATTCCTTCGTGCTCGATGAGCTGCCCCCTCCCCGCGCTCCCTTGTGAACTCTGAACTTCAAACTTCCTTCTGTGGCTTTGGCCGGGAGGTGTGATTCAGGGGGGCCATGCTGTCCGATCTCTGGGGACACTTCCCGGCAATTCTGGTTTTCGGTGAGAGGCGGCAGCCTGGGGGAATGAGCCTCATCCCTGTGCTGTCACATCCTTGGATTCTGTCTGCTCATCTCAATTCCCTCTTGTCTGGACTAGCTTCGTTTTGCCACGAGGAACCAGCTCTCCCACATTTGATGAGTAGCACACGTTAAAATAGGAATTTCGGTGGCCACCACGGTTCCCTGGAAGCCACGTTCCCAAGTGAGGTGAGGGCACCGCGAGGGAGGGCCAGCAGAGCCGCTGGGAGTCCAGAACGGGACTTCCGCCTCTCCCTCAGCTCGGGGAGCCGGCTTCAAACCCGGGAGCCCTGCGTGTTCGCCGTTGTCCGTGACCACAGACGGCTTGTGTTGGATCCTCGGGGCCACAGGCTCCGTGGGGCGGCCGGCCTTCCCAGGATCCACGAGGACCTTCGAGGGTTGCCCGCACGGAGCCCTAGGTGTCACCAAACTGTGTGTGCGCGTGTGTGTAGGAAGGCACACGTGTCTCTGCAAGCACACGCGTGTTAGCGAGGAAGGTGAGGGCAGTGGAGGGCAGAACGCAGACTCCGCTGTCCGCCTCCTGTGCCGGGGGCCCCATCCGAAGGGTGGGAACAGCAGAGGGAACGTGCCCCTCGTGGCTCTGGAGACCAGGCTCTGAGATCAAGGTGGCGGCAGGCCCGCTGCCTCCGAAGCCTCGAGGGGACGTCCCCTGTTGTCCCTGGAAATTAGACTAAGAAAACTGTTGACGTTTCCGTGGCCCAGTGTCAGTGCCCTTAAGGAGTTGCCTGTGAACTCTGACACGCGGTGCTGGGGGTGGTCCAGTTCCTGTTCTTTCTGACGAGGCGGTCTGCTTTCCTACGAGCCTGTGCGGTCACCCGGTAAATGCCCTCGGTGCCCGGGGTAGCAGGGGTCTGTCTGTTGTGCGCAAAGAACGCTGGCTGGCCCACAGCATCACCATGTCCCAGCTGTACTTGGGGAGACAATTCAATTAATCGGTTTCCATTCGGGTGATACCGAAGTAAAGCGTGTCCGGAAACTCGGGTGATACACACACTGACCCTACAGAACAACACGTGTCGGTCCCTCTGGGCTACAACGGGATAACACAGACGGGGCAACTTGTAACAACACAGACTTATTCTGCATGTTCTGGTGGCTGGGAAGTCCCAGGTCAGGGCGCCAGCACGGTCGGGCGAGGGCACTCCAGATGGCCATCTTCTCACTGTGCGCTTGCACAACAGAGGGGAAGGGGGCTCTCTGGGGCCTCTTTGATAAGGACACTAGTCCCATCCATGAGGGCCACACCCTCATGACCTCATCACCTCCCAAAGACCCACTTCCAAATACTCATCGAGGGGATTAACCTTTCAGCTTATAAATTGGGGGGGGGGGGTGGGGGCACAAAGATTCAGACCGCGGTGTTGTGTAAAAGTGCTTTGCAAACCAGAAATCATTGCGCAAATCCAGTCCATTCCATTTGCAATTTCATACTGTGCTTTTAAACCCATCAAGCCCCCTCGACTTCAGGGTCCACGACTTCTGCTACTGTCCTTTGTTCTAATCCACAAAGCGGAAGAGTGACTCTCCTGGAGGGTGGGTCCCGGCCAGATCCTGCAGTCAGACGGGACTGCACCTAAGCGGATTTGCACACGAATATTCGTCTGGATGAGTGGTAAGGGTTCTGCTGGAGAGCCACTGCCTTAGCCACCCGTGACCGGTTCTGTGAGCGTCCACGCTGATGGAGGCCGGGAACGCTGTCCTGGGGCAGGGTCACAGTGAGGGGCTCCTGCCTGGGGAGCAAACCTGGCTCTCAGAGGAAACGTGTGTTGTGTTCTAAAAACGTACGAGCGTGTGGCACTCAACCAACCGAAGATCCCGTGCCCCACACAAATACTCGTGTGAGGCACCAGCCAGGGCCCCGCCTGGAGCCACGTCCTTGGAGCTCCGTCCTCGAGAGGAGCATCTGGGGTGCAGCGCTGACCCTTGCGACCACTCCCCTGTGGCGACTTTTCCTAAGCCACCAACAGTTGAGGTCTGACCCAACCCGACACACGCTGGGTCGCCTGTCTGGACCCTCTATGAAGGACAGTCCCGGGGCTCTGAGGAGAGGATGCCGCAGCAGAAAGCATATGGGATTCCGGCCAGCTCGGGTGGCTGTCACCGTGTCAACCTGGCTTTGGGGCAAGCCCCGAGCTCCCGGGTGCCCCTGCCCAGACTCCCTGCTTCCTCATCTCAGGTAACGAGACAACAGCTGTTCACGGACCCACGCGCTGGGCGAGTCCCACGGAAAGAACGAGAAGCAGAGGCTCCTTTTCTCCCAGACGCTCACGCTACCGCGACCCTCACCCTTCGGCACATTCGCGGTGGCCTGTGGGTGCCGGTGTCTGGGCGGTGTTCCGTGAGTCTCCCAAACACCGCTCAATAGTCAGATGGCTTAGGTGGGGCTCGTGGTATCTTTACTTCCGTGATTACGAAAGAGATACCGAGGCTTACTGAAACTGTCCCAGAAACAGTAGTGCTGGGACCGGAACCTCGGCGGGCTGATTTCTGATGGACCTATGAGTTTCTGGAGTACAAGAGCTTTGTAAGCGAAATCTCTTCCCCGTCCGTCTCCAGACTGATGGTTCATCTTAACGCTAGCAGCCCAGACCGGGGCCAGGGCTCTCGAGCACAGACTCACCCAGAAGGGCGTTTTCCCGAGAGCCCGAAGAAATGGTGGGGAAGGACTAAGCAGATTGTGCCGTATTAGCGACCACGGAGCCACGATTGCGTCTCTGATAGAACAAAGTGAGAACAGGGGATTTTGCATATACCATCTGTGCTGTTAAGTTAGCAGTTTTGAGGCCCTTATGTTATGTTAATGCTCTTTTCTTCTGTGAATATGTATTAACAGACGCACGTGTTTGTGTGGATATACTGGATGTGCGTGTGTACATGGACTTCCTTCGACGTCTATGTGTGTCTGTGCATACGTGTATGTGTATGCACGCACAGACACATATTCGCTTTACTCAGCTCTGTCACCTTCCGCTTTGCTCTTACAGAAACCTTAAATCACTTCTTATCGATAACGAGTGCTTTCATCAGATAATCTATTCCAGATGCCCTGTCCTTGGTATCCGCATAATTAGAACCATTTGTTTCTCTCAGGGGTGGTTTCGTTTATAAAATGCTAGGGGTGCGGGCCACCCAGAACAACCTAGAAGTTTCCAAAAGACCGTAAAGTTCAGGCGCCCGAACAGTTGGTCAGGCACCCGCCCTCCTGCCCCACCGGTGGGAGCTTCCGTTTTGCATGACTCTGCTTCTCCAAAGACACCTCGCCAGGCGCAACGACAGCCAGCTTTCCCACTTCCCCAGACATCGGCCAGCCCTGTCACCTCCCACTTCTTTCCTCCTTCCCGGCAAAGCCTCCTGCGCCTCGTGAAACCCGGAGACGGTGCGGTCTAGCCCCGTGCCTTTTGGGGTCTCAGGTGGACATGCGGGCCGGCCGTGCCGGGGTGGTGGCAGAATCCTGGGCCGCTTGGCCCATCTGTGGAGACCTGGCAAAAGAAACTGGGTGTTGACTTGCTGGGGGTTTCTCTCTGAGACAGGGGCGTCTCAAGCCTCTGCGGGTCACTGGGCCCGCCTCCCCTGCACTGCCGCGTGGCCTTCCGTCAACGCAGCACGGCTAGTGATTACGGTTCCTCCAGATTGCTGAGGCATTAGGAAAACAGCGGATTTGTCCGTGACATACAACCGGTATTTGTGCAAAATGGTGAAATTTGCATGAGAAAGAGAATCGTCTGCAACAGATCGATCTGTAACAGAAAGAGAATCGTCAGTAACTAAGGTGCTCTGAACTGTCATCTTCCAAAAGAGGAACAGAGGCAGAAAGAAAATTTGCAAGACTGCGTGTCAGGGGTCACCAGTCACGGTCGTTAGTTGGGGAAAATTATGGCACAACATTGAAAACTGAAAACTCAGGGGGAGCCTGGAGACCACCTAAAGCATCTTACTCGATGCCAGTGGAAGAAGGTACCCCGCTCGCCGAAACGCCAAGCGGAGGTGCAGCTAATTTTTGTAAGTATGTGCCAACAGCAAGACAAGCAGACCAAGCCTCTCCTGCCGTTGTGCAGAAGTGAAATGTGTTCCTTGCTGGCTTCCTCCAACGGCGATGTACTGGCACTTACGTTCCAGGCTCCGTGTTGGCGCTGGCACGAAGCGCTTCCTCCAGCCCAGCGAAGAGACGGGCGTTCTCCGTTCTCCACGAAATGCGGGTGCTGGGGAAGTGACTCCGCCACGGGGGCCCGAAGAGGCTGGCTCCAGCCAGACGGGATGGCGGGAGGGGAAGGAAGACAGGCATGACTGACTTCCCAAGTGAACACGCCAGGGCACAAAGCAACCGGAGACGGGAGAGAATCCGGTTTTCTAGATGCAGATGACTTTATGTGCACGACAGGAGATAGATACTAACAAAGCGTGAGTAAAACAGGGCAGACCCTTCCCCCCTTTTCTTAAAAATGTAAGGCGCCCCCTACAAGACGTGGACAGAGCCCACGACCTCTCATAGGATCTCTTTGCTCTCAACAAATACCCCACGAGATGCAGAGCTTAGGCTTCGGGAAGGATGAAGAGACACTGCTCAGCGATCGATCTGTAACAGGTTACTAGAGACAGCTAGAAGGAGTCCTCCGGCAGGTGACCCGGACCCCGGGCACGGGCTTGTCCTTTGCCAGTGGAACTGTGAGGGCAGATTTCTCTGCCGAAAAGGACGAGCTGGCTCACTGCGATGCTCGTCTGTCCTTGGGATGCCCATCGCCTGCAGCCCCCGTCAGACCACGGACGCCCGCCTCCTCGTGTGCACGTGAGCCTCATGACCTCCCTCTGCCTGCTGGCCTAGACTAGATCATTCACTCCCTTAGCAACCTCTGTGCTGCCAGGGACGAGAGGTAGGGGGGTGTTTGGGAGGCTGGTTTCCTCGGAATGGCTGGGGGTACGGCAGGAGGGTCGCGATGTGTGTCGTAAGACAGATACGGATGGGATGTCCGCTATACGCGAGGCTGGCTGCATCCTGCCAAGTCCTGGGGCTTCCGGTTTAGTAAGACATTCACGAGCAGGGTTTGAAAACATCCAAGAGGCTTGGGCTGCCTTACGTAGAGGATGTTATTGCTTTGTGCGACGCGTTGACGTGAGCCTCGTAGGTTGTTGAAAGAACCTCAAACCCTCTTTCCCCCATGGGAAGCAATTTCTCAGATTATAGCAACGATCTACCTGTGCAAAAATTACCCCGGTGCCTACAAGGCATAATACGTGGATTTTCCTAAACGATGCAGATGTTAGGCGGGCTCAGTCGACCCTCGCTTTCTGACTCCCTCGGTGGAGGCGGCTGGGTGTCAGCAGCCCTCAAGGGGCTGGTCTGCTGTCGTGTCCCTCCCTGGAAACACCCTGTCTCCCTCCCCTTCCCCTGCGCAGCACTCCCACCCACGCCCGAGGCAGAGGCGCCAACCGGCAGGAAATAATTCATCCGTCTTGTGCCTCGAAGCCACACTCATCCAAAACATGACTGGTTTTTAAATGTCTGTCTTGTCTGTCGGGCAGAGCTGTGCCTGGAGACAGACAGGATCAGGAGGGGGCTGCAGACAGTCAGAGTGCGGGGTGAGGACTCAGAGAAGGAGGCTTTCTTAGTGGGGAGTCGGGGGAGGTGGGAGGGGACCCCGGCAGACCCGGGGCGGGGGGGGCTAGGATTTGTATTTGAACGTCGGCCATTTAACAGCCCCCACCAGGCGCCCCGGGAACGCCGAGCTTTCCTAGCTCAGAATTTATTTCCAATCTGCGTCTACAGTGGTGAGTTACTATTTCGCGGTGTGTCCAAAAGACCATTTCGCCATGCATCTCAGACAGATTTTGTGTTTTTGAAGGATCCCGCCTCCTTGTCAGTTTTAATGATTTTATTATTTAATCACCCCTAGCGGGCTCCACTGCAATGACTCAGGGGTTTTAAATCGGGTCCATTGTTCAACAAGCATGCGGGGAAGGGAGCAGAGAGAGAGAGAGCTGTGGCCGGTCAGAGGCCACGGGCTTCCTGGAGGCGGCGAGGGGGTCGGCGGGGAGGGGGGGGGGGCTGTCCTCCATCTGACAGTCGTCCCCCACGACGTTTTGGTTTTGTCGGCAGCCTCCCCGCTCAGCTTTAGCTTTCAAATCTCTCCTTCCCGATATGGAATCCACCTCCCATGGCATCTTGTTCTCAGCCTCCGGTTGCCTAGGAGATGAGAATAGGGCCGCGGCTGCGCTCTGCGCCCGCAGCCAGGTGGAGGGGGCTTCTGCAGCAGGGGTGACTCCTTCGCCGCGTTCCCAGGCCACACCACAAAAGATGGCTGGCCGCGACAAAAGCAGGACGCAGGCGGGCAGCGCTCCTTTGTCCCCCGCCTGGCTGCGTCTGCGACCGACGCATGCATAATTCGCCCGGCCCGGGAGACGCATTGTGCCTCCACCAGGAGAGGGGGCCCCAGGGCCAGGGGTCGGGACACCAGGCCGGTCCAGTTAGGAACACCCGGGCGAGCTTCGTATCCACGTAATGCAGAGTTCACCTTTTCTCATGTTGTCGAGCCGGGGAGAAAGTGCAGATTTCATCTCCCAGAACGACAATAACGCGGGATTGGGGTGCCTTTGTTTGTATGATTTATTTACTTAAATGTTTATTTAGTTCTGAGACAGAGAGAGACAGAGCAGGAGGGGGGCAGACAGAGAGAGGGAGACACAGAATCGGAAGCAGGTTCCGGGCTCCGAGCCGTCAGCACAGAGCCCGACGCGGGACTTGAACCCACGAACTGCGAGATTGTGACCTGAGCCGAAGTCGGACGCTCAAGCGACTGAGCCCCCCAGGCGCCCCTGGATTGGAGCACCTTTTAATCGAGGCATGCCACCCTCTTGAAACAGTCCGCGGTGTGTGTGAGGGTGTGTGTGAGTCAAACCAGCAAGGACGCTGGTGCCCGGGGTGGCGCTCTGTCCCGTGTGCCGCCTGCCTGCTTATCTCCCTGGATCCTCGGAGCTGCTTTGTCCTCACAAATAGAATTTGCAGACGGAAGCTGGGGCGCGCTTCACGTGTGCGGACGCCTCCTAGGGACTGACGGGTCTGGTTCGTCTCATGTCTTTCTTCCATCAACTTGTCACATCGGCCTCCCCGGCATCACCTACCGGGGCAGACAGAGTCCTCTTTGGTTTTTAGACCCAACCAAACGAGAGTTCGCCTGCCTGATGTGCAGCAAGCCCGTGAAATAAAGAAGTAAATAAATGAATCGGACACGGAGCTTTGCAGTGAGGAAAGAGAGGCTGTCTGTTGGTGCGGTGCCCCTCAGAAGGACAGGGAGCCAATGCTCAAAATCCCGAACTCCCGGATGGCTTACAAGGGAGGGTTTTTTAAAGGCAAAATTTGGGGGCGCAGTCGGTTGAGCGTCCGACTTCAGCCAGGTCACGATCCCGCGGTCCGGGAGTTCGAGCCCCGCGTCGGGCTCTGGGCTGATGGCTCGGAGCCTGGAGCCTGCTTCCGATTCTGTGTCTCCCTCTCTCTCTGCCCCTCCCCCGTTCATGCTCTGTCTCTCTCTGTCCCAAAAATAAATGTTGAAAAAAAATTTAAAAAAAAAATTTTTTTTTTAAAATTAAAAAAAAAAAAAAGAAAAGAAAAAGAAAAAAGGACTCCAGGGGCGCCTGGGTGGCGCAGTCGGTTAAGCGTCCGACTTCAGCCAGGTCACGATCTCGCGGTCCGGGAGTTCGAGCCCCGCGTCGGGCAGTCGGTTAAGCGTCCGACTTCAGCCAGGTCACGATCTCGCGGTCCGGGAGTTCGAGCCCCGCGTCGGGCTCTGGGCTGATGGCTTGGAGCCTGGAGCCTGCTTCCGATTCTGTGTCTCCCTCTCTCTCTGACCCTCCCCCGTTCATGCTCTCTCTCTGTCCCAAAAATAAATTAAAAAAAAAAAAAAAGTTGAGAAAAAAGAAAAAAAATAAAGGCAAAATTTGGAGTTGGGGTCCCCGGGTGGAGTGGCGTTCCGTGATCGGTGGAGAGTGAAGTCACGTTCTTAAGGTGTCACCCCCTGTTCTTTGAGGGCAGCGAGCTGGGCTGGAGAGGGTCTGTTGGGCTTCTAAGACTGTGACTTCGAAAACCATCTATTGCTATAGCACAGAGACAGTACATCCTGTGATTCCCGTGCCCGGCAATGTGGCGCGTTTACGTGACCCTAAGTGTTCCCTCGCTGTTTACGACTACAGTCACCTTAACGACACACAGCTAAAGCCCTACCGGGGTGATCGGCAGTGACACACCTGTCACTGCATCGTTCCCAGACGGCCGCATTCCCGCCCTGGTTTTCTGCGCTGTCTCCGCCCTGTGCACCTGCCGGCCTGGGCAGATGGCGACAAGAGATGCTGGAGAAAGGCAAGGTGGAAGAAGCCCTCTGTTTGGAAACCCTATGGTAATTCCGACTTGGGGGACCAGCAGCACTGTCGTTTACGGTTTACATTTAATAATTCAGGAGGAGGCGACCTTGCTCCTGACGCAGGGCACCCCGTTTCTGACTCCAGCCCACCGGTATTCGAGACGGTTGTCCTTTTTTTAAGAAACAATTATTTTTAATGTTTATTTGTATTTGAGAGAGAAGGGAACAGAGCACCAGTGGGGAGGGGCAGAGAGAGACGGGGACAGACTCCAAAGCAGGCTCCAGGGTCTGGGCCGTCAGCACAGAGCCCGACGCGGGGCTTGAACTCACGAGCCGTGAGATCATGAGCTGAGCCAAAGTCAGACGCCCCCCCCCCCAGGCGCTCCTCTAGACAATTGTTCTGAAAGCCCAAGATGTCCCTCAGAGTCACCTGTGGGGCTGTGAGAGGGTTTATGGGCTCCCCATTGCCGTAAGGCCTCAAGGATTGAAATCTTCAGGTGGGTGCCCCGGAGGGGTGCGCACATCTCTACATATGGCACGTTGGCGCTATCGATCAGTTTGGGGAGAATTAACATTTTAACAATACCTACTATTCAAACCATGAACACGGTCCCCATTTAGTCGAGACTTCTGTAATTTCTCCCAGCAAGTATTGTATGTGCAGTGCGTTTTTTTAAGAGATTTGATTTTTCAGTAATCTCTACCCCTAATGTGGGGCTTGAACTCATCAACCTTGAGATCAGGAGTCATACACCCCTCCGACGGAGCCAGCCAGGTGGCCCCTCAGTGTATTTTTTTAGGGCTTTCAATTATTTTGTTAAATTTCTCCTTAAACATTTTTATACTATTATAAGTATCTTAAAACTTCCTTTTCCAATTTTTGCACTGGTAGTAGAGGGAAACATCCTGGATTTTTTGTTGTTGTTATATTTGCCTTATATTCCGCAGCCGTGTTAAATTACTTCGGGATCTTTTCGGCAACTCCTTAGAATTGTCTGCACACCTAGTCACGTCATTGGCAACTAAAGACAGATTTTCTTCTGCCTTACCAGTATGTATGTCTTTTGTTTCTTTTCTTGGCTAATTTCACTGGCTAGTCTAGTGTTGCATAAAAGTAGTGAAAACACGTATTTTTGCCTTGTTCACGGTCTTAGGACAAAGTGTGAGTCTCCTAGTATTAAGTGTGATATCAGTTGTAGGCTTTTTGTAGGTGCCCTTTATCAGAACAGAGAAGTTCCTTTTATTTCTGGTTTGTGGAGGTGTGTTTATTTACTTATTTACTTATTTATTTATGGATGTTAAGTATGTTTTTCTACATCGGTTGAAATGATTATGTTTTATCGTCTATTCTGTTAATAGGATGAATTCCACCACTGGCTTCCCGCACAAGAGACCAGATCTGCCGTCCTGGGATAAAACCCCGCTGATCACAGACAGAGGCCGCTGTCACCAATTTGCCTTCTCACCGTTCCGCAGGCCAGAGGTCTGCGATCAGGTGTGGCCAGGGCCGTGTTCTCGCAGGAGGCTCCAGGGGAGGACCCTTCGTCACCTTCCCCAGATTCTGGTGGTGCCCACCCATCCTTGGCGTTCCTTGGTTTACGACTTCCGCGTCCATCATACGTTGTTTGCTCTGTACATCTGTCTTCCTGAGACGTTCTCTTCGCCGCCTGTCTTCTGCCGTTCTTACAAGGACACCAGTCACATGGGACCAAGGGCCCACGCTAATCCAGGATGACCTCGTCGTAGTCTAACTAACTGCATCCGCGGAGACCCTATTTCCAAATGTGGGCACCTGCACAGGTACCTGGGGTTAGAGTCTCAGCACACGTTTTTGAGGGGTACGATTCAACTCACTAGAACCATGATATATTATCCTTTCTGTATATTTCTGGGTTCAGTTTGCCAGTGCTTTGATGAGAGTCTTTGCATTTATGTTCATGAGAGAGATTGCTTCGTAACCTTATTGTCTTACCCGGGGTTGTCTGGATCTAGGGCGAGCATACTGCCGCCTCCGTAGGGAGGGGAAGGATCCCTCCGCTGTTTTCTGATAGTTTGCGTACGGTTAGTATCTTCCTTCCTCAAGCGGTCGCTAGAGTTCGCCACTGGAACCATCTGGAGTTCTCTCTGCCTTTAATTCCAGTTCAACGTCTCTGTTGGATATAAGGCCATTCTTTTTTCAAAACAAATTAATTCTTGCGTCGGCAGCGATGATTTGTGTCTTCCAGAGAATTTGTCGATCTAATCTAAGCTGTCAGATCTGTTGGCACAGTCGTTCATGACATTTCTTATCATTTCATGTCTGCAGCGTCTGGAGCAGCGTCTCCTCTCTTATTCCTCATACTGGTGGTTTTTCTGGGTTTTTTCTGTTTTCCCTGATCAGTCTCGAAGTTTGTCGATTTTACCGATCTCGTCCAAGACTCAGCTCTAGGTTTTATCTACTTTCTCTATCAATTTTCCATCTTCCATTTCCTAAATTTCTTCCCTGATTTTATTACTTCCTTCCACGTATCTACTTAGGTTTCTTTTCTCCTTCTCCTTCTTCGCCTTCCCCTTCGTCTTTTCTTTCTTGCTTCTAAATATGGGACATCAGCCACTGATTTTATAGCTTTCTTCTTTTAGGATATAAACATTCGTAACTTTAAATTTCCCTCTACTTACGACTTTAGCTGCATCCCAAGGGTTTGATAGTTTGCGTTTTCATTATCATTCAAAATATTTTCTATTTTCCTTTGTGTAGTGGGTTGAACGGCGGCTCCAAAAATAGGTCCACTGTCTAATTCCCTGTGAATATCACCTTACGCGGCAAAGACGTAATTGTGTTGTGGGTCCCGGGAAGGGAGTTTATCTTGGACCTTCCAAGGGAGCCACGCACATCCTCGTGAGAGAGGCAGAGGGGGTTTGGACACAGATGAGGACAGAGGGTGATGTGAGGGCACACGGGGAGGGATGCTCACCCCACGGTGCCCCTGGGCCCCCAGGAGTCGCAAGAGGCAGGAAGAATGCTCCCCTGGAGCCCAAATTGAGCACCACCCCCATGGCTCCCTGCTTCCAGTCCAGTGAAACTGATACGGACCTCTGGCTTCCAAGACTCTTGTAACAGCCACCCCAGGAAACGAATGCACTTTCTGATCTTTTTAAATGTTCATTTCATTTATTTTGAGAGGAAGAGAGAGAAGAGAGACAGAATCTGTCAGCACAGAGCCCAACCTGGGCTCGATCTCACAAACTGTGAGATCATGACCTGAGCCGAAATCAAGAGTCAGACCCTTAACCAACTGAGCCACCCGGGAGCCCCTCATTTTTTTTTTTCTTTCAGTCCATGGGTTATTTAGAAGTGTGTTGCTTAATTTGCAGATAGATGGCAATTCCCCAGCTATCTTTTCTGTTGTGTCAGAAAACACATGCTGTATGATTTCAGCCCTTTAAAATTTACTGAGACCTGGGGCGCCTGGGTGGCGCAGTCGGTTAAGCGTCCGACTTCAGCTCAGGTCACGATCTCGCGGTCCGGGAGTTCGAGCCCCGCGTCGGGCTCTGGGCTGATGGCTTGGAGCCTGGAGCCTGTTTCCGATTCTGTGTCTCCCTCTCTCTCTGCCCCTCCCCCGTTCATGCTCTGTCTCTCTCTGTCCCCAAAATAAATAAATGTTGAAAAAAAAATTAAAAAAAAAAAAATTTACTGAGACCTGTTTTACAGCCCAGAAGGCGGTCTCCCCTAATCCGTGAATGACTGTGATGCCTGTGTCAGCGGGGCGAGGCGGGGTGCGGTGTTTCTCAGGCCTCCGAGTGCTCGCCGTTTCTCTGTCGAGCAGTCACGGAAGCTCAAACTGTTTCAAGTGTGGTTCTTGCACACGGCGTCCGGGGGCCTTAGCTCTTTATCCTGACGGCTTCTGCCTTCTAGCAGGAGAGTTTAGGCCACCAAACTTAATGCAGTTACCAGCCCACCCCACATCCTGTCTGTGCCCCCATCCTGGGTCTGTTACAAGTACAAACGAGAGGCATTTTCTTTAGCCCGCCAGACTCTTGCCTCAGTGGGACCGCCTGCAGGTGTCTCCCACCCACGAAGGGAACTCAGCCACACGAGGCTTGCGGGGACTTGCGGGCTGCCGGGGAGGCTTATAAACTGTGCAGAACACACCCCCATCCGTAGTTGGGTCGGCCACAGGGCTGCTGAGAACGGGGGGCTCTCTGTTCAATGACCTGGGGAGGCGTGTGGTCAAGCGAAGGGGACAGATATTTCTGCTTTTGTTTGCTTTCAATGCGGAGCTCCTGGGAGCCTGTAACATGCTTATGTATATTGGGAATCTTGAAAAAAACAACTCCTTTGACGGACCACACACCTTTTTAAAGCCCTTTGTCTCATATATTTTTCTTTTACTTTCTTTTTTGTTTGTTTTTTGTTTTTGTTTTTGTTTTTAAGTGTTTGAAAGTGTTTTCCCTTGTCACTACACCAGTGGAGACAGGCTGCCCCCGGTTTTTGCGTGAGGCACCGAGAGCCTTCTATGATTAGAACAAACTTGCAAATCAGCAGCCTGCAAACGCTGCCTGAAGGAAGTTTGGCATTTTTTACGCCGATTACAAAAGAGGAAAATAATCACCAATTGTCCAATGTTTAAGTACCAAGGGATTTCAGATAGATATTTGGATTTCTGGATTCTCTTTAAAAATGAACCCTTATGGGGGGGGTTGGTGGCGAGGGACTCAGTGGCAGCTACTGGGGGCGGGGGTGGAAAGTGGGTCCATCCCGGAGCGGCCGGCCCCCCATCAGTGGAGCCTGAGAGCCCTTCCCTTCCAGGGTGCTGCATGGCAAGTGGTCACGAGCCAGACACTTCCACGCTGCGCATTTGTGATCTCACCCTGTCCCCGGCTCTGGGTCGGACCCCCTGTGCTGGGTGCTCGGCGCAGGGCGGCCTCCCTGTCTGATATGGGTCCTCTTCCTGCCCCGCCCCCCCCAGGTGGCCGGCACAAGGTGGCTCCTCGTGGTTGGGACCGAGGTGTCCAGAGGTCCCGGTCTTCTTGCCGGCTGTCACGGGCTGCCGTCAGCCCCCAGAGCCCACGAGTGCAATTACAATTTGGCAAAGCTCAGGATGGACGGATTAGGGAGCTGTTTGTTCCGGTAGTTACCGCACCCCGACGGGTCGCCCCCACCACGGTCTCCCACAACGCCAGCTCCTGTCCACACTGCAGGATACTTCTCTCTACCGCGATGGGCCACCCCTCCGAGGAGCATCCAACAGAAGAAATGGCCCCGGAGAGCCCCACGTCCAGGAGGTACGCGTACAGCTGAGCGCAGGGCTTCTGTCCCAGCCGCTGGCATCCCGTGGGTCACATCTCACGACCCTACAGCCAACACATCTTCCCCGTTGGCCAAAAAAGCGCTCAGGAAACGTCACTCGGGATCCCAGCTTGTGTCACTGCCCCCTCCGGGGCCCGGCCTCGAGCACATCACACCCTCATCCCTGGGCCACGCACGGAGCTGGGAAGGACACAACAGAAGCGGGACGCTGGGCAGGCGGAGACAACACACGGACATTTTGCTTTGGTTTGTGGCTCCCTGAGCGTCCCTCGTGCAGACAGAACAGCCGAGAAGTACGCGTTCGGGGCGGTGCGGATGCCGCGGGGCCTCACGTCGGAAAGCAGTGTCCGGCATCGGTGGGGGGGGGGGGTGCCTTGAGCACCCCCACCCCGCCCGTTACTCGCCAGCCGTGGGACCTGTGAGAATCGCCAGCTTTCCTCACCCGTGTCATCGTGGCCGTAATCGTGCCACGGCGGCCAGCAGCCACCAGACCAGGTGACTGGATGCTGTGAGGACAGAGCCTTGTCTCCCACGCGGATCCGACCAATAAACCCTACTCTTGTGACCATGTCGGGAGTCTAATGCCTCTCGGAACGTATTTCCAGAAAAGGTGGGCGGTGGAGAAAGAATGCATTTTGGAGCTGGCCTCTAGATCTGTGGGGAGTTTCCTTTCCCTTTTGGTGGGGGTGGTATATTTCACCGAGGAATGCTTTCGCTTTCACAAAGAGTGCCTGGGTGGCAAATATCTTTCTTTTGCTCTCAAGGCAAACAAGAGTCTGGCTGAGTGTAGAATTCTGATATTTCCGCTCTTTCTCTCAAAATCTCTGTAACCACTGCTTCTGAAATCGAGGGCCTCCACAAGGACCTCGGTGGCAGTCTGATGGTCTCCCCTCCCGCGTGGGAGCGTCGTGGAGTCGCCTTCCACGTGGGGGGATGAAGAGAATTCGCCAGCGTGCCTGCGTGTGGGTGACTTTCCCCCGGACTCTGCCGTGACCCTCGCGTGTTTGCTAGCTTCGGGGGAACGTGCGCGTATTGCCGTATCGTATATTCGCGCACTGTGTCTCCAGCGTCTACACGAGCACTGCTGGTCAGCTGTCGCCAATGCTTTGTAACAAGCCGCCCCACCCAATGGGGAACGATCATGAGCGTGTGCTGTCCTGCTCATGGGCTAGCACGGCCTCGAGCTGCAGGGCTGCGGTCAGCGAGGAGGCCTCTCCTCTGCAACCAGCTACTGCGGCCACGTCCTCCGGTGCCTACGGGAGATGTTCAAGAGCAAAGCAAGCCATGTGGCTCAAAGCAACACCAACAGGACCAAGGAATATGTGCTTCCTGTAGCGGGGAAAGTCCCGAGTCACACGGCTCAGGGTGTGGGTGCAGGGAGGGCTGAGCCTCAGAGACAGGAAAGTGCTCGTTCAGAATATGGATATGGGTTCCTGGTTAACATCACCCATGCCTCTGACTCTCGCCCCTGTGGTCTCTCTCTCTCTCCCTCCCGTCTCCCTGTCTCTCCTTCTCTCCCTCCCATCTTAATTCCAAGTGAATTGTATGTAGTAGTCTCCTAATTCTGTAATTTGGTTCCGAGCATAAAATCAGGAATAAAAATAAGCCATAAGCCAGGGAGAATTGTTTAATTTCACTACTAATCAAAGAAACATGAACGACAATCCGCAGAATCACATTGTCAGCTGGACCCTGAGTCTGGGACCCAGGGAGTGCCCCTCGCGGGAAGGACGCCCCCCATGGAGGGGTGGAGACGCCCCTTCTCTGGTGGTTCTAGCCTGCTCCCCTCCCCCACGTCAGATGCCTGTTCGCCAGAGCCTCTGGTCGGTGCCGGAGAACATTCCGTTTGCCACACTGAACCGGAGCCTCCACTCTTCGTGCTGAGACCGAGCTATCGGATCTGGTGCCACTCGTCCCCACACTTGACTACTGAGCCCTTGAGAGTGGCTGCTCCGAGCTGAGACACACGTACAATACCTCATCACACACTTTGTATTCGTTACACACTGACACGAGGGCATTTGGAGACACTGAGTTGCACACTATATTGAGATTAATTAATTTTAAAATTAATTTCAACTGGGGCCCCTGGGTGGCTCAGTCAGTTGAGTGTCTGACTTCGGCTCAGGTCATGATCTTGTGGTTTTTGAGTTTGAGCCCTGCATCGGGCTCTGTGCTGATGGCTCAGAGCCTGGAGCCTGCTTCTGATTCTGTGTCTCCCTCTCTCTCTCTCTCTCACTTGTGTTGTCTCCTCTCTCTCTCTCTCTCTCTCTCTCAAAAATAAATAAACATAAAAAAGTAATTTCAGCTCTTTCTACTTTTTTAACACGACTCCTAGAAGGTATAAAGTTATGAGTGGCCTGCATTATACTTCTCTTGGATGTCGCTGCCTTGAAAGATTTCCCACCTGCTTTAAGACTTTCAGACTTGGCCAAGGCCACTCCTAGAGCGTGTGTTTTGTTCTTAGCGAACAAAATAACTGTATTATGCTTGTCTTCTTGACCTTTCCTTGTACCCTACTTGACCTGCTGGTGTATTTTATTTTACAATTCTTCCTCTCTTTCAACAATGATGTATTTATTTTTATCTTCTGTTCACTTTATTTTGAATGCGGAAGAGGAAATTATAGAGCAAGAAGGGATTATCTGTGCCCATGAAAGCGGGGGTGAGGCTGCATGCTTTTAAAAACCTACCCTAGGGGCGCCTGGGTGGCGCAGTCGGTTAAGCATCCGACTTCAGCCAGGTCACGATCTCGCGGTCCGTGAGTTCGAGCCCCGCGTCGGGCTCTGGGCTGATGGCTCGGAGCCTGGAGCCTGTTTCCGATTCTGTGTCTCCCTCTCTCTCTGCCCCTCCCCGTTCATGCTCTGTCTCTCTCTGTCCCAAAAATAAATAAACGTTGAAAAAAAAAAATTAAAAAAAAAAAAATAAAAACCTACCCTAGGGGCGCCTGGGAGGCTCAGCCCGTTGAGTGTCTGACTCTTAGTTTCGGCTCAGGTCATGATCTCATGGTTCATCGGTTCGAGCCCTGTGTTGGGCTCTGTGCTGACAGTGTGGAGCCTGCTTGGGATTCTCTCCCCCTCTCTCTCTGCCCCTCCCCGGCTTGCTCGCACACTCTCTCTCTCAAAGTAAATAAATAAATGAAAAAAAATTACCCCCAAAAAAGGTCCTTGACTTGCCAGGGAACGTACAGTGTGGAGCGGCTCTCCCTTCCTCCAAGGACGACCCTCGTGCTTGAGTGAGAAGGCACAGCCCCCGGGACCCAGTGCCCCTCCGGGGCCTCCTCCAATCCGCACCGTCCTGCGGGAACCCAGTCTTCTAGGGGACTCACTGCCCTGAGCAGGAAGGGGAACCCCAGGAGCCCTCCCCCCACCCCCAGCTCCCTCCAAGGTACAGCAGGAGCGACTGTGTTTCTCCTCGGTGACACCTCCATCAGGAAACATCGGCAAGTGCCCATTGTCCCGCCCTCTCCAGTCCTCAGGGAAACTGTCCAGGTGGATGCTCATGACCACGCAGCCCGCACCCCGCACGGCCCCAGCTAACGTCCTCACGGTGGGCGCCAGCCCCGCGGGCTGGATGTGTGCGCCCAGGATAGGAGGTGGGGGGAGTCCCAGCTGGGAACACGCCTGCCCCTCCTCCGCTCAGCCCACGTGATGAGGCCACGGGCCGTCCTGTCCCAGCCCAAGGTGCCAGAGGGGACGAGGCCGTTCGGCTGCAAGGCGCGCTCGGCGGGTGATGTGAACTCCAGCTTCCAAAGGCAATCGGTCACATTTCTGACCCTACGGGCTCCGGGCAGCACATTCTTCAGGACGGAGAGTCCCTCTTGGAATGTGAGGGGGCGGGAGGCCGAGGTCCCGATGGCTTTCACAACCTCTGTTTGGCTTTGGAAAACCTTTGACCCCGGGGGCCGAAGGTCCTGTCGTCAGCCCTCATTTCGGTCAGGCTCCTCCTGGTTCCTTGCGGGGCATTTGGGAAAAGGGCACAGGAAGGACCGAGCGGCTCACACACCCCCTCGGCTCGACCTTGACGTGACCTTCCTTTCGCTTCCATCTCTGCTTCGCACGCGTTGAAAACCCGTCCGTCCTCCGGTGCCCGTGAAAACACCAGATCACGGCGAACACGGAGCGGGAGGCGCTGAGGGGCCCGAGGACGGAGGTCATACAGGCGGACACGGCCCGCCTCTCCGGCAAGTGCTGGAGGCACAGTCAACACGAGGCCCGGGGAGGCGGGCCCTGGAGCAGACGGAGGCCGGGCTGCTGGAAACATGGGCCCCGCCGGGCTCCGGGTGGCCGGGCGGGGGGGAGGGTCCCCACCGGCTCTCGTGGCCCCCGCTCCTTCCTGGCTCACGGCCAGCCCGCCCGGTGTCTGTGGCCGGGGAAGCAGCAGGTGACCAGGACAGAAGACCTGTGCATGCCTGGGCCTCTGCTGATGTCGGGGGGGGGGGGGGGGGGGGGCGGGGACAGATGCAGGGTGGACAGGGCAGACACGGGACGCTCAGGACGGAGAATGACATTTGCACGCGCAGTGATCTCACAGCCCAGCTGTGGGTCAGTGGATTTTATCTCTTCTGTCTGCGGTTCTTCCTCCTCTGGAGCGTCCCTTGGGACGGGCGAGGCGTGTGTCCACGCTCTCCGGACGCTCTAGCCGCTCCAGACCCTACCCCCTGCCCCGTCCCCTGACCCTGAATCCCTCTCCCTCCCTTGAAGTGGGCTCCCACAGGCTCTTCTTTGAGGCTGAATAACATTCCATTGCACAATACACCGCCCTGTGCTCACCCACTGCTGCGTCGACGGGCTCTTGAGCCGTTTCCACCTTTTGGCCGCAGCGAGTGATGTTGCTGGGAACGTGGGAGGGCACATCCACGTGCCAGTTCCTGCTTTCTAGAACTTTCAGGAACTTTCGGCACACGTGACGTGCTGCCTTTATGTCTGGTGTTTGTTAAACAGAGCGTTCCGCCTCCCAGATTTCTCCTCACGTTTCCCTGGAGCTCACGTGCCTGGGAGCCATCGGTTCCCAGTGTGGTGAGACTGGCGTGTACGTCCCGTCTTGGTGACAGGCCGTGTCCCTCTTGTAGACCGCCATCCACCACGCGGGGATTCTTCCTCTCGTCCCCTCTCCACTGCTGTCTCAGCCGTAAATACATCTGTTAACGCGTGTCAGGTTCTGGGGTCCACGGGGTCGGGTTCTGGGGTCCGTGGCATCAGGTTCTGGGGGCCGCGGTGTCGGGTTCTGGGGTCCATAGTGTTGGGTTCTGGAGTTCACAGCGTCGAGGTTCTGGGGTCCGTGGCATCAGGTTCTGCGGTCCACGGGGTCGGGTTCTGGGGTTCGTGGCATCACGTTCTGGGGTCCATGGCGTCGAGGTTCTGGGGTCCACAGCATTGAGGTTCTGGGGTCCACGGCGTCGGGTTCTGGGGTCCACAGCTTTGCCTCGGCTTCCCCGGCACCTCCGGGTCTGGGACCGAGGCCGGAGCAGCGGGGCCTGTGTGCTGTTTCATTTAACCCTCGGGGCAGCGCCCAGATCAGCGCTATTAATCCCATTCACACGTGAGAAAATGAAGTTCGGAATTACTTGGTCCGGGCTCACATATGCTGCTTTGTGAAAAGGTCGAGACAGAGCCCGTGTTTACACGATTCCTCTTGGAAAGAATTCGTGAAAATTCACAACGCCCGTGACTTTACATCGGGAGTCTGACATGATCTAAAGTAACGACCAGGCGTGTGGGGGAGAAACTCAGCCTGAAAGAAGAAAATGAGAGATTGTAAATCAGTGGTGAGATTATAGATGAGTGCAAATTGCAGGCTCTCCTAAGAACCGTTGGGAGCCGGCCAAGGGGAATGTTTGTGCTCAAACTGAGCTCGGGTCTGTTCGGATCTGCGTGTTAACAGCCGCAGGACCGGAGCCCCCGGTGGGAAGGGGGGGCAGGATGTGTCTGACCAGCCTCCCCACCTGCGTCCCGCGGGGGGCTGCGCTGGGTCCTTCACTCGGTGCAGGGCGGCCCCCCCGGACGGCCACGCGGGCGAGGGGCTTACATGGCGTGGGCCCGTGGGTGAGGACAGTCCTGAGTGTCAACGCGGTACAACAGTCTGCCCAGCTGGCAGAGGATGAAGTGACCGTCCCGTCCGTGAAGGCGTCAGCAGCAAGAGCGCTTGGGCCTCCGTGGATGACAGGAGCTCAGCAGGCAGGACGGAGGCGTCCTCGAGGTGCGGCCCAGAGGGGCAGGTCCAGGACCTCGTCTCAGGTGACGTGGGGCAGCGGGGTAAGCTGGGTCGGGGGCGTGAGGGGGGAGGTAAGGGTTGGCGTAGCAGCTGGTGGAGGGGGGGGGGGCGCCTGAGGGAGCCTCTGCTCAGCCTGCCCAGCAGGGAGGAGGGGACAGTCGCTCCCATCATGCTCAGGGTCGCGGCTAAAGTGTGACTCAAACACGGGTGAATCTGGACACTATGCTGAGTGAAATAAGCCACTTGCAAAAAACCAAATACTGTGTGATTCTATCACACGAGGGACCCAAAGTTGTCAAATTCTTAGAGACAGAAAATAGAAGGGTGCGTGCCAGGAGGGGAGGGGAAGGCAGACGGGGGAGTCACAGTTTAATGGAGACGGAGTCTCAGGGAAGATGAGGGTCCCGGAGACGCGCGGTGGTGACGGGCACACAGCAGCGTGAACGCAGGCCAGCGCCCCAGAACGACACGCTTAAACATTGCGATGACGGTGAATTTTGTTATGTGTATTTTACCACAATAAAAAAGTAGTGTATCGCTCTGTCATTTTTATTTAAAATATTTATCTTGGAGATCTTTCTTATTGATTCCTCAACTTACTAAGAAACAGATAATTCCTTGTTTTATTTTATTTTTATTTATTTTTGAGAGGGAGAGAAAGAGAGAGAGAGAGCGCACACACACACACACACACGCACAAGCAGGGAAGGGGCAGAGAGAGAGGAAGACAGAGGATCTGAAGCGGGCCCTGTGCTGACAGCAGGAAGCTGACGGGGCTCAAACCCTCGAACTGTGACATCGTGACCTGAGCCGAAGTCAGACACTTGACCGACTGAGCCACCACATGCCCCGATATTCCTTATTTTATACAATTTCTTCTCCAAAAAGGAGAAAGGCATCAGGCTGACCATTTCTTTCATAAGCTTAATACAACTTTGCTTCTAACTAGATGCAGAATGATATAAAAAATACATTGATCAATTTCACGTACGAACAAACATCTATCGGTCAGTGAATCCACGGATTTCCAAACCAAACTAAAAGTAATCCGAAAGATCGCGTCGTGATTGAACGGGGAGACAACTACCAAGATGCTTCTACATTAGAAAAGGCATCAATTTGTAAATCACGTTAATGCACTTTGGAAGAATATTCCTGTGAGCATCTCAGAAGGTACCACAAGATGGGTTGATGAAATTGCACGGCAGCTTAGAATTCAAACTCAAGAAGTGGAAAGAAACTTTGTTGTCTTTGTTGTTGTCGATAAAAGCCGTTTACTAAACACCAACAGCCCACGCACTCATGGAGAAGTACAAGACTAATTGAGCAACACTGGAAACAAGAGTACTTAGAAATACGGAGGAACCCAGCAGAAGAAACAGGAGAGCTGAAAACATTTGCTTCTGGGGAGCCCCGGTACTGTACCGACTGGGCCTCCGTGGGTGGCGTTCCGTCGGTCAGTACTGTAGCTCAGGTGCCAGGGGAAATTACTACTTTCGTGCCATTTGACATGCGAGCAAGTGTATCTCAAAAAAAAAATCCCTAAAGTGGAATCTTTCAGGTCAAAAGGCATATGCATTCATAATTTTGAGAGATGCTGCGAGTTACTCTCCAAAGGTTTGTGCCGGTCCACACGTACACGGTCCCGCATGGCATCCCCAGCGCCGTGCCGTCCGTCCGCTCCCACCGATCTGACGGAGCCAATCCAGGAGTGTAGTGTCGCCGACACTTTGATTATTGTGAATAAGCTCGAGCCCCTCTTCATAAATTTAAGAGCCGTTTGCATTTCCTTTGCTGTGAAATATCGGCTCGTATCCACGGGCTACTTTACTACTGGATGGTTGACTTCCTTCCTCCCTCCCTCCTTCCTTCCTTCCTTCCGTCTCATCAGTTATGATCTCATATATTAGGAAGGTTAGCCTTTGACTGTGATGTAAACCACAGATGTTTTTCTCCGTTGCTTCTTTGTCTTTACTTTGATCTGTGCCCTTTCCTTCTGCCGTGAAGATTTAAAAAATTTCTATGTGGTCAAACTTATCGGTCTCCTCTTTTGTGAATTTGGGATTTGGGAGAAATATTTTAGAAAGCCTTCCACATTCCCAATTGGTAAAGGGATCCTCTCAAGTATAACAAAGAACACGCTGTGTTTGAACGTGTAGACACAGAGGCTTTAACCCCCCAAAGTGCTTTTCAATAGTACACTTCTATATTTAATTTGCCCTGTGGGAATACCATCTCTGTTCCTTTCTATGAACGTTTTTTGTCTCTTGAGGCAGATTTGAGGTCAGTAATCACTCCGCCGACAAGAGGAGAGCACTTTTGAAAGAGAAACACAGCTGGTTGAAATTTCATGGTAAGGAAGTCGCCGTGTGAAGGGGGAAGGGGGGGAGGGGGGCCCTTTGTCATTCAGGTAACAGGACGGGTTACGCTGCAGTGTCCCACATCCAGCTGCCTGAGGGCTCGCCTGCCTCGTCCTCTCCCAGGATGCTGTGCTCGAGGAGCTCCGATGTGTCTCCAGTGCCGTGGACAACCTGGGCAACCCTCCCGTGAGGGGCCAGGGACGTCCTGGACAGGATTAGTAGCAACAACAAGCAATTGGAAGCCGTCCATATGCCTGGGAAAGGGGAGTGGCCGGCAAGGTGGAGGCCGCTAAGTCAGAGAAGCAGATTCCTGGACCCTGCCTGCGGGTGACCTGAGGCGCTGAGAGGTCAAACCAAGGGCGACTTACAGACCAGCGTGTAGAAAAGGGTATTTAAAAAACCAGAAACCCAAAAAAGAAAAAAAAAAGTTGAATGGATGCTTCGAATGAATGAACCAAAAGGACCCCATCCAACCCCGAGGGCAGCGGTGGGGACAGCGGCCCCGAGGGCCAGACAGATTTGGGACCCGGAGCCAAATCCTGCCTCCGGGACAGCAGCTGTGGGGGGACGGTGCCTCGTGCGGAGGTGTCCCAGGTCCAGGCCGGATTCAGAGCCCCCAGACCTGTGGTCGCCTCCCCGTCCTTCTGGATCGCGACTCAGCAGAGGGGGCAGTCCATCAGAGCAGCGGTTTGTCAGGAGGAGGAGAGGCTTAGAAGGTGGGGGCCCCTCCTCCTCCCCCATCACCCCCCATCGCCCTACCCGTCTGCCTGTCCCCAGGCCAGGCGCCGACCGAGGCGGAGAGTAGGGTTTGGTCCTGGGTCCTTCCTTCCCTCCTGGACGCTGTCCTCTCGTGCCAGCGGGACAAGGCTGTTCCTTTTCTACACGAAAGAAGAGGGCGCTTCTCCCGGACACACCTGCAGCACCGTCCTGTCCCCATGGCCTGGGCACTCCCACGTCAGGCCCCGGAAGGATGAGCCCCCAGAAGGGGAAGACAAACAGAGGGGATCCGGGTGGGTATATGGCACCCACATGGCACCCGCTAGCCCCAGCGCCGCGGTCTGCCTGCCTGCGCCCCCCGCGCCCCCAGTTCTTCCATAGCCTTGGCGGGACCCCGAGTGCCAGCCTCTGGGGGGAGGGGGCTGCAGGCACAGGGACCGCACAGGCATCGCGTTCAGTTTTTATTCACACACACCCTGCTTCTCTCCCAGGTCATTATTTTGAAAACATTTTAATCCGGGGCATCTGGGTGGCTCAGTTGGTTAAGCATCTGACTTTTGATTTTGGCTCGGGTCATGATCTCAGGGTTCATGGGTTCAAGCCCCGCGTCGGGCTCTGTGCTGACAGCTCAAGCGCCTGCTCGGGATTCTCTCCCTCTGTCTCTGCCCCTGCCCTGCTTACACACACATTGTATCTCAAAATAATTAAATAAACATTAAAAAATATTTTATTCCACCGTTGATGTTAGTTTGTCATTCTTTAGAGACAATGTACATATTGGAAGAGAATTCTAGTAAAATGCTTTCTCAAGACTCGGACATTTTGTTGTGCGGTCACGTGCCTGGTGGGAGCTGCTCTCGGGGGGGCAGGTGGGGCTCCGCCTACGGGAGGCTCGCCGTCAGACAAGCTCTAACCCGGTCCTCGCTTCTTGCTCGGGTCCTGGGATGGGAGGCAGGGCAATGTCAGAGAAAAACATCAATCCCCGGGGCATGGGAAAGCGAATCAAATTCGAGACCGATCACTTCCTTTACGTAATTGAGACAGAAACTTGACCGTGGGCAGACTCAGTTTTTACATCTCCTAAATTTTACCTTCCGTTCGGGAACATCACAGGGGCTTGATGTGAGCCTCTGGGGCTGTGGAGTTCGCTCGGCACGGCGGTTAAATTTCACACGTCCACTTGGCCGGCCGCGATCCGGGGTGCCCAGATTAAACCATCCTTGGAGCCTCTGAACAGGGCGGAAGAGGCAGGGGCCTGGCCCCCTTTTCCCTGCCCCGCTGCTTGAGCCGGGCGCCCCCTGCCATCTTCTGGGGCTCACACCGTGGGCTCCCCGCTCCTCGGGCCCCCGCGCCCGCACTGAATGCACCCCAGCCTCCCGGTCTCCAGCTTGCAGACAGCAGATGGTGGGAATTTGCCACCCCCACGGTCCTGTGAGCCAATTCCTATAAATCTCCTTTCATAATATGTATAATCTTCCACGGGCTCTGTTTCCCTGGAGAAGCCCCACTAACACACTCACTGTCCATCAGGAGGTGATGCCTGCCCTTCGGGGCACGTGGCTCCGCTCAGAGACCCTGGTGACAGCAGGGCCCCCAGATGTACTGAGTCAGAATCCCGGGGCGTGGCCTGGGTCCCAGACCTCAGAGACCTCTGCACAGAGGGCCCAGGGGCATAGCCCGGTTCGTGGGGCTCCTGCCCTCCGTCATGGTACGTTTCGTGGGCGTTGGTAGCTGGAATCAGAGGAGTTTGAGTCACATATGCCTTTTTAGTCTGCACGTGTATGTATCTAGAGCGTGCTGATAAATACCGAGTCACACCTTTCCCAACAACGTGCGCATACAAAACGCCTATGCTGGTTGGAAGTCTAATGGTCTGAAGAGTGTGTCACACACGGTTTACATCTGATGACAAAGGACGCAGGAGGGTGTCACAGATCCCTCACGGCACATTTACTCCCATGGGATGCTCGCGTCGGACTCTGTGGGACCGTGGTCTGACTCGTGACATCACACGCCAGTCTGCTCCTTTCCCCGTAAAGTCATTGTCGTTGGCCTGATCCGTGGTCTGCTCTGACCCGCACGGGCACCGTAGGTGCTTCCACGGCCCACGTGGCAATCTGCGATGCTCACCCTTCTCCGGCACGTTCCTAAGTCCGGACAAGAGGCAGAATCACAAACCCGGCCGGAAGCTGTAGCGCGGGCCAGTCCCTGCGGAGCCGGCTCGTGGCTGATGTCAAGCGGCCAGCGCGCCCTGAGCACGCGGTTGGGACGGATGCGTAGCGGTCCCTCGACCGTCTCCCCACAGACACCCGCGTGTGAGCGCGCTCAGAACCACGGACGCGGACGTGTCGGAGAATCGCAGCAAAGGACGCGTATTGTGTCGCTGTTCACTCAAAACCTAACTTACGTGATTGAAAGTTTGTACAATTTAATTTTTAATAATGGCTGCGTTAAACAACAGACATGCCCCGATCCTAAAACTCTAACAACTTTTGCTGCTGCTTTTGCAAAAGATGAGCTGCGTAGACAGAAGGGCGGAAGGCGCAGAGGCTCGGAAAAGATGCGGAACTCTGGGAGTCACAGCCCCTCTCGGATGGAAGGTCCTGCAAATGTCAGAAGAGGGAACGGTTTGAAGCGTTTCTTCCTAACAAGTGAACTCGCCTTTCCCGAAAAGGACCACGGCACTCAGCCCGACCGGCCGTCCAGGCATAAACCCTGGAGGAAGACCTCCCTGCCGCTGTTTTCGACTCACGGTGTTTACGGCTGCAAAGATCGGGACCAGAAAGGATGTCGGCTTGTGATCGGTCATCTTTGCAGGCGGCAATCCAAACGCCTCCCATTCCGGAGCCCCGCGCTCCCGTCGCTCTCGGCCCCACGTCGGGAATCTGTCACCCGCCTGGGTTGCGTCCCTACGGGGCGGGGCTGGGGAACTGGCACCTCTGCGCCTCTGGCAGGGCAGCACGCGTCCGCTCACAGCGCCCTGAAACGAGGCTCTCCGGCCCAGCCCTGCCCTGGAGCCCCGTCCAGAGGTGTGGCCAGCTGCTGGGACGCGGGCGCCACCACCCCTCCTCTCCTGGAGCCCCTGCCAACTGCTCACTTCTCCCTGCGTTCTCCCAGACGCTGCAGGGTCTGTGGTTCATGCTCACGGGCTTTTGTGTTTTGTTTTTCTTTTAACTAGGCCAAGAAAGGAGATTAAAAAAGAAGGCCTGGGGCGCTGGGGGCGGGGGGGGGGGGTCCTCAGTCGGTTGAGCCTCCGACCTCGGCTCAGGTCACCGTCTCGCGGTCCGTGAGTTCGAGCCCCGCATCGGGCTCTGTGCTGACAGCTCGGAGCCTGGAGCCTGTTTCGGATTCTGTGTCTCCCTCTGTCTCTGCCCCTCCCCTGTTCATGCTCTGTCTCTCTCTGTCTCAAAAATAAATCAACGTTAAAAAAAATTAAAAACAAAAAAGAAGGCCTTTATCATGGACCAGCCTGCTTTGCAAACAAGGCTCGGAGTGACCTTCATGATTTTCCTGTTATGAAAAAAAAAAACAAAACAAAACAAACCTTCAGTTTCTGGGTCTTAAAGCTTCTCATTGCTGTTGGGGTTCCTGGGCTGTTGAAGGCAGAGCAGGGGGTTGGCTGCTCCTGCAGGACCGGTCAGGGGGCCGGTGTCCTTGTGGGGCGTCAGTGGACCAGAGCGAACCACCCCCACCCCGCCGCCCCGTTACCAGTACAGGAATTCTGCATTCTGACCTGCAGGTGTTCGGGCTCTGCAGAAGCGACTCAGCCCAAGCAGACGTGAGGCGGTTGCCTAAATCAGAACGGCGATGTCGAATTTGCAGGATGGCAAATAACTGCCGTGACGGAAATATCTGCTTCCCGCGTCCAGGGTGCTCCATTGCCAGCACCAGGGTTCCTGGGAAATCAAGTTCTCAGCACAGGATTGGCGGGCACCCAGAGCCTGTGAGACCCCTGCACGCCTCTGCCCTGCAGCCCCCCTGCTCCCCCAGCCCGCCTCGGCTGCAGCTCTCCGCTCAGGCTCCTCGAACACCACTTACGAGCTGCCCGCACTGAGCTTTGAAAAGACGCACACAGCCCCCCAGGCTGTCGTTAACACACTCAGACGGTGGGCCAATATCGCAGACGGGGGCCTGGCTTTCGTCACTTAAGTTACAGCGTAGTCCCCAGCATCTGCTCTGGTCTCTGAGACCCTGGAAGGGCTGTGAGCCCAATTAGCCTCAAACGAACCTCTCATCGCTTGGATGGCTTCCCCTCAAACACGGTCTCTCTCGAGAACACAGCTTTAATGTGCACCTGCCGCTCTTTTGGTGGGGACGTTCCCGACCGCATGCCCTTCCTCCTGTCGCCAAGATGTTCCCACCATCCACGACCAAGTTCTCGGTCCCCTCTCCTGGCCGCTCAACCCCAAGACCCACACTTGCTGTGCTGTTGAAAGATGCAGTGATTGAAAGGGAATCTCTGAATCCTTTTACGTAGGACTTAAACCAGCCCGAGGGCCGGGAAAGTGGGAAAAAATTCTACTCTTCATCACTATTTCTGCTGGGTCACTTTACTGCAAAGTCACCCTCAAGGTTCCTTTGGTGCAGCAAGCTAAGGAATCTGGAAATGCCTGCTGTAAATCTTCACATACACAGGCGCACAACGAATGTTAATCTTGGGAGGCTGTCATAACAAAGCACCCCACAGCAGGCGGCTTACACGACAGACATTTATTGTCTCCTGCTCCTGGAGGCTCCAAGTCTAAGATCCAGCCGTGGGCGGGGCTGGCTCCTTCTGAAGTTTCTCTCCTTGGTGTGTAGACGGCCATCTTCTCCCCGTGTCCACAGTGGTCTCCCTCCATGCCTGTCTGTGTCCCAACCTCCTTTCCTTGTAAGGACACGGGTCACATTGGGCGCTGGCCCAGCCCAGTGAGCTCACGTTACCTTCATCACCTTTGTAAAGGCCACCTCTCCAAATACGGTCACATTCTCAGGTCCTAGGAATTAGGACTCCAACGTATACATTTAGGGGGACACAGTTCAGCCCATAACAGCACTTGATGATTTCTGACATCGACATCCCCGGATGGGACTATCACGCTAACTTTCCACAAAAGGGAGAAAAGATAATGACTCCAGAGATGGCCTTGAGATTGCTGGGGACCCTGGGAATGAGGAGCCACACTGCACCTTTGTCTAAAGTCCAGTCAGTGGGCCTGGCCGGAGCCCGTCACTGCCCAGGGAGGCCACACTCTGCCCCCACCTGTAAGCCTACACCCAAGGTGGCCAAAACCGACCTGAGAAGAGGCAGCTCTTTCTCCGGACCTGCCGGGTCCCCAGGCACAGAGACGGCCCAGGGATGAACCAGCCTCCTGCTTCCTGTGTGCCCTGTGAAGGCAGACACTGTTCGTGTTTATTGTGTCTCCGTTTCTAGGAAATGCCGCTTCATGCCTTTTGCCCATTTTTCTCCTGCGTTCCCATTTTGTTATTCATTTGTAGGAGCTTTTTACGTGCATTTCAGATATGAATCCTGTATCAGGCACATCTTTTTTTCTACATCTTTTCTTCTACTATGTGGGCTGTTTTCTCACTTCTTCAGCAGTAACTATTGAATGCGGTCGAATTTATCAAGTAACAATAAAAAGATGGCCCATCTAGTCTTGACATTTGGGGAGCAGATCTCCCCATTCTGGCTGTTCTTTGTCAGAGTTGGGCTTGGCTTTTCCTGAGTCTTTGCTCTTCTAAAAAGTCAGCCAGGCAATTTCCCCCAAAAGGCCCTCTGACACTGTGTCTGGACAGCATGGAGTCCGGGTGGCTCCCCCGCCCGGTCACATCTTCCCAGCCCTGAGCAAGCGAGCAGGCTTGTCACTCCGTGCACTTCCTTCCTCACGAAGGTCTTCAGCTCAGTTTTGTATTCTCTACAGAAAGTTCTTGCACATTTTGTCCAGTTTATACCCAGGTGCCTTAATTTTCATTGTTGTTGCTATGATACGCCTTTCAAAATATTTTTATAGTACGTTTTTACTGCATAACGATGCAATCAATGTTGTATATCTGGTCGTTGACACTTTGTTGATTCTTCTGGGTTTCCTGTATTGATAATCATGTCTCCAAATGATAAATTTGATTCTTCTACTCCAGTCCTTGCACATCCTGACCGTGAATGTGTCTCACTTGTCCCAGCTTTCACTTGTGAGAGCCCGGCTGTGAACAGAGATGTATGGATTTGATTTGCTAATGCTTTGTGTTACGTTTTTGCACATTTGTGCCTTTCTTCTCTTATACTGTCCTCATCTGGCTTTGGAATCAAGGTTATCCACGTATCATGAAGTAAATCGGAATATTTTCCTTCTGTTTGTTAAAAGTCTTCACGTAATATCAAAATTAGGTATTCTGGGGATGTTTTGTAGAACTTAACTACAAAATATCTGGGCTTTGTGTGTGTTTTTTTTGTGTGGGAGGGTTTTTTTTTAATTTTTTTAATGTTTTATTATTTTTTTTCAACGTTTTTTATTTATTTTTGGCACAGAGAGAGACAGAGCATGAATGGGGGAGGGGCAGAGAGAGAGAGGGAGACACAGAATCGGAAACAGGCTCCAGGCCCTGAGCCGTCAGCCCAGAGCCCGACATGGGGCTCGAATTCACAGACCGCGAGATCGTGACCTGGCTGAAGTCGGACGCTTAACCGACTGCGCCACCCAGGCGCCCCTAATGTTTTATTTTATATTTGAGAGAGAGACAGAGAGAGAGAGAGAGAGAGCACAAGTAGGGCAGGGGCAGAGAGACGGAAGCAGAATCCGTAGCAGACTCCAGGCTCCAGGCTGTCAGCACAGAGCCCGATGTGGGGCTCCAACTCCAGCAGTGAGATCATGATCTGAGCCGAAGTCGGACGCTTGAGCAACTGAGCCACCCAGGCACCCCTGTGGGAGGGTTCTCAAAAGTAAAAGTTATCAAAGTATGACATGCATACAGAAAATACACAAAGTGTCAGCTCATGTAAGCAGCCAAGTCGGAAGCCCCCTGCCTCACTGTGGACCCCACCCCACGGGCGTAACCATCATCTTCCCTTCTAACGCCATTAGTTTTCTTCTCTTCTGAACTTTTTCTAAATCTAAGTGGACTTATGAACGTGTAGCTTCTTTTGCTCAATCTTACGTTTGTAAGATGGATTCACGTTTTTGTGGACAATAATCGTTCATTTGCTCTGTTGCGTGGCATTCCATTGTGTGGCGGGGACGCACTGGCTTACCCGGCACTTGCCTTTTGTGGATAGCACTGCGTACACATTTTGGCGAACGTGTAAACCCATTTATGCTGGGGATACGTCTAGAGTAATACCGCATGTCCCGTGCGCGTATCCATCCTCCTTGATGGGCGCCGCTCACCACGTCCCCAGGCCCCTGCACTGATTTATCTGTCACCGGGAGTGTGTGAGATGTCCAGCGTCCCATGGGCCCAGCGACACCTGATGCTGCCTTTCCAATGCAGCTGTTCCAGGGGATGAGCTATGGTGCCTCACTGCGGGTTTAACACCCATGTCCCTGATGACGAGCGAATTGAGGCACTTCACGTGCTTCCTGGCCATTTGGATATCCTCTTGGCGAAGAACCGGTTCAAGGTTTTGACCCGTATTTTCATCGAGTTGTCTTTTTCTTCACGATTTGCAGATTTTTTTTTATATTCAAGATATGGGTTATTTTGTGGGGCATGGTTTGCAAATATCATCCCCCACCATGTGACTCGCTGTTATTCTTGTTTAACACGCCTCCAAACGGTGTCTTTCGAAGGACAGAAGTCCTGAGTTTCAACGCAGCCCAATTTATCTTTGTTTGTCCTTCCTGCTCACCATTTTTGGCTTGTGCATCTTATGTAGGAAATCTTTGCCTCCCCCAAGGTCATGAATGAAAGCATTCTGCTGTATCTCCTTTCTTTTCTTTTGCCAGGCATATCAAGCTAAAGAAGTCAAAACCTCCCTGCCCTCAGGAGCGTACATTCTAGCAGAGGAGAAAAACAGGAAAGAAATAGACGTATAACAGAATGGCAGGAAGGGAAGAAGGAGCAGAGTGGCACGTGAAGGGGGTGGAGAGTGGAAGGAGGGTGCTGATGCCAGATTGAGGGAGTGGGAGAAGGTCTCTCTCTGGGAAGCTGACGTTTGAGCAAAGACTGGAAGCAGGGAGGAGTAGGAGCCACGTGAATGTCTGAGGAGAAAGATGCTCCGCACGACGGCCAGGCAGCGTGGGAGCCCTCTGGGAGCTGGCGGGGGAGCATCCTAGGAGCCACTGTGGGAGCACCCTAGGAGCCGGTGTGGGAGCGCTCTAGGAGCTGGTGCGGGAGCACTCTTGTAGCCAGCATGGGAGCACTCTAGGAACCAACGTGGGAGCACCTCGGAGCCAGCATGGGAGCACTCCAGGAGCCGGTGCGGGAGCACTCTTGTAGGCAGCTTGGGAACACTCTAGGAGCCAGCATGGGAGCACCTAGGAACCAGTGTGGGATCACTCTAGGAGCCAACACGGGAGCACTCTAGGAGCCAACATAAGAGCCAACATGGCCTGCTCTAGGAGAAGCCGTCTGGTCGGATGAGCCAACTTGCAGCAGAGAGTGGAAAGAAATGTGGCTGGAGACAGAGCGGCTATTTTAGACGTTACACGATGCGGGCTGAGCAGTTTGGGTTGTATTTGCCGTGTGCTACTAAAGGCCATGGAGCCCTGGTGAGACGCGACCCGATTCGTGTTTTTGGAAGAGCACCCTGGCTACTCGCTGGAGTTAAAAAGAATGAGAAGACCGGCGTGGCCCCTGCAGTGGTTTGGGGGACGAGGACGGTGTCTTTGGGCTGGGTGGCACCGGTAGCAAGGTGAGTCCTGTAACTTCCCCGAAATACTCTGTTTTATCTCCCACAACTAGATCTCTGATCTGTCTGCGCAGGAACTATCTGTGATCTAATTGGCCAGGCCCCATCGATTGAAAAGGTCACCCTAGAAGAGACCCCAGAGACATGACTTTCTCTACCGCGTGAGGACCCAGCAGAAGACGGCCATCGACCAAGCCGGAAGTGGGCTCGCCGGGAACCGAAGTGGCCGCATCTTCTCTGACTTCCAGCCTCCAGAACTGTGAAACAAGTGCCTGGTGGTTAGGCCGCCCCGTTACGGTATTTTGTCGCAGGAACTCGAACGAGATAGCAAACCGCCACGTGGGTGGGGTTCGAGGACCGTTCGTCCGCCAAATAAGCCAGATACAAAAAAGTAGGCACTGAAGGGTTCCACTTGTCCGAGGCGCCTACAACAGGCAAATTCACAGAGACAGAAGGTAGAGGGGAGGTCAGCAGGGGCTGGGGGCAGGGGAGCACGAGGAGTGGGGTTTCCTTTTGGGCCGATGGAAACGTTCTGGAGTTAGATGGTGATGATGGTTGCACTCATTTGTGAATATACTGAAAACACTGGATTTTACACTGTAAAACGTTTAAAATGCTGACTTTTGTGTGGATTTTGTTTCAAGAAAAATACTGTATTTATGAGACAGCATCAAAGAAGTGTCTTTAAACTTGGAAACAGGGAGAAATTGAAGTGGTAAGCGGGAGAGCCAGAAGGGACTGTCCTCCTTCCTCCATGCTTTTCTCGGGCAGGTCAGCCTCGCCCTGACCCTCTCAAGCGACCTCAGGGAGAAACGCAAAACAGGAAGAACCAGAAAACCGGGTAAGCGGAGGCGAGCACACAATATCCTAGAACAATCAGATGCCATAGAAACATAATGTACTAAGACGATCGAATGGTCTTTCTCATGCCTCCATGGAAATGGGCAAACCTTAATTTTTACAGCTGAACAGATGGCACCTTGTGACGCATGTGTCCCCCGTGGAGAACCGCTCGCAGACACGCAGACCCCTGCCCCGTTCTGCACAGACTCTCTGCACTCGACGGGCCCTAGCCACTCCTCAGACCCCCCTGAAATCCTGCCTCCTGGGCTCCCGTCCTCAGTGAGACATGGGACAGAGCATTCACTACCCTTCTGCGAGTCTGGCTTGTTTTTTAGTGGATAATTTGGCAACTATGAAATGACCCCGGAAGAGCCACCGCCTTCTCGGGAAGCCATCCTGTGTAAAGCACAGATTACAGGCAGGTTGGGGGGAATTGGAGGGAAGAATCCTCAACCCAGAACTTAAAAATGCTTCACAATATTGCCAGTTTGATGCTTGATGCCTTGGTTATACAGATGAGATCCGGAATGAATCCCGAAGGCAGGGGACCCAGCCAGTTCTTTTTGTTGGAGACGTTAAGGCCGGTCGGCAGTCCCGTGCGAATAATTTAGCTGTTGTGTGGGGTGCATAAGAGTCTGGCCGCTTAGCATTTCCAGCTCTTTCCATCTAGCAGGCTAAACCGAGAGAAAACCAAGACCCAAAGTGCCCTCAGCTGATTCCAGGGTGATACCTGGAGGGGTGAGACGGCTCGAATGAGCACACCGGTCCACCATGAAACCCTTTTGGGGGTGCGGGCCATCAAACCCTCTAGGATGGGAGACGGACCATCACAACCGGAGACCCGGGATGGAGAACACTTCCCAACAGGCCGGCAGGTTCATGTTTCATCCACACGGATCACACACTTGCAAGTTTCTGAATAAATGGAAAATTACACTGAGGATGACTTTGGCACTCAAATGGCCTGAATGAGGATCCTCTGAAATACCTAATTAGTGCGTCTGCACACCCAAGGACAGAGACCCGGGTGTTAAACTAAACCACCGAGTGGGATGCATATTTTGATTGCTGTTTAGAAGCCTCCCAAAGAACACGGACAAGATAACCACCTATGTAAGAAACCGACAAGACACTTACTGCAAATCTCGTGACCAAATGGAGCTCAACATGACCAACTCCTGAGACGAACTTCCCACCTGCTCTGGTTTCTTGCCCTTCAGATAAGGTGTCGGGGGACAAGGCACTGGAATCCAGCCTCCTCCTGCCACACCAGGGCAGTGCGGCCCCGTGACGGGACCCAAGAGCTGGCCAGACCGACGCGGATACTCAAAGCCTGATAGGGATGTTGTAAGGTCGTCTCCCCGAAGTCAGAGTGAGAACGGTGTGCCCAGGGCAGAAGCAACTTGGAGGCCTGTCACTTACGATGCGGTGCAGCTCCTTCAAGGCAACTGTCCCGATTCCACAAATCTTTGCAAAACCAGAAACGATTCACCCTCCTTCGATCCCCGAGTCTCCCTTATTTATCTCAGCAGTCGTGTAAGCCCTCTGGGAACTGTAATCTCCATTATTCCCTGTTCCTGAGATTGAAGAAAAAAAAGGGAAAAGAGGCCTTTTTAAAAATACAGACATTTGTATTTTTAAAATATCTGGGGGACGGCTCAGTCAGTTAACCATCCGACTCTTGATTTGGGTTCACGTCATGATCTCACGGTTCATGGGTGTGAGCCCCGAGTCGGGCTCTATGCTGACGGTGCGGAACCTGCTTGGGATTCCCTATCTCTCCCTCTCTCTCTGCCCCTCCCCTGCTTGTCTGTGTTCTCTCTCTGTGTGTCTCTGAAAATATATAAATAAACGTCATTTAAAAATACGAATGTCCATGGAAGTCCCCTTGCCCAAAATCCAGCCCAAGGCTTTGACTGGAATGTCATATTCAAGACAGACACGCATAGACTCAGATGAAGCCAGACAGCTTGAAGGAACTAAGGCTGAATTTAGGGAGGCAATTAAGCCTCTTGGAAATAGCGACCTGGCACCTTGCCTACAGGGTTCCCAAAGATTTACCAAGTGAGTAGGGAGGGTCCCTTCCTGACAGGCTCAGGAACCTCGGGATATTTGGGGGAATCTTGAGAAGAGAAGTAACCAAATGCCCAGGTTGCAGACGAGTCTCATGGCAAGTATTTTGTTAGCTTCTCAGCCTTCAGAGGCTGTTAGAGGCTTGATCTGAAATTCCTTATGAAAAGTTCCAGCAAAGCGTGATTAACACACACACACACACACACACACCTGTATACTTACCCACCATTCTTGCTGTGTTTACAAAGATAATGAGGACAAGTCTGCTGAAACGGCTTATTTTATGCACAAATTAGTCTTCATTTGACTGTTGTCGGGGAGCGAGAATTCCCGTCCCCTCCAAGGTCCTTCTGGCCAGACTAAGAATCAAGTTGACAAGAGGCAGATTCACAAGAGAAAATCTAATTGAGTAGTGCACATGCGGGGAGTCCGCACGGACCTAGAACTTCCAGAGACAGCCAGGTAAAGCGAGGTGTGGGCGTCTGGGACGTCAGAGGGAAGCTATGCAGCCGACAGGGTGATAAAAAGAGCAGAGGTTTGGTGATTAGAGGCTCGCCCTGCCACACACGCGGGTCACTCGGATAAAATTAATCATTAGTAGTAACCCTTACTCTGGGAAAGACACCCAACTGAGATTCTTCTAGTCAAGGAAGGGAAAAGTTTCTCGTGAGCCCGTAGAGCCTCGATTGCCTTCGACTCAAAATGATCTTCACGTCAAAGTGGCCCATCTTGGGGCGGCCAGCCCTCTGCCCCTACACTCTTTGAAGGAAACGGGGCGATTTTAGAGAGAAAAAAAATATGTTTTAGTAACACATCTTTGTGGACGTTAGACTCTAGTTCTGATTAACTGTCTCTGAGTGTTTGCCGTTTGCCTACAACACCAGGCTGGGTCCTGAGTTCTTCCGGTTTCTTCAAATATCTGGAATATCTGGGCTACGATTCTCTAAACTAGGGTTTCCAATGGTCTCCCTTTTTTTTTTATTGACTTGGAATCACTGAGAACAAAAACTGCCCTTCTTCTTGAACCCTTGCAAACCACAGCTAGACAGCATGAGGTAGACTTCGCAGAAGTCGTCACAGCAGCCCACGAGTTTACACAATCCTTGTGTCCCTGTTGGACGGGGGCAGAGAAGGGTCACCAGAGACCTCCCAGCTGCAGACCAGGAAAGCCTGTCAGATCACCACGGCTGCTCCCACCCCATCCGAGGACGCGCCCAGCCCCACACCTGGGGATTTTCACCGGTAGCACTCAGGACACAGACGCTCGGTCCTAACCTATATATTTTTTTTGTTTCCATGAGACATGTCTTTTATTAACTTGTACCTGAACTTTGAGAGCCCCCCTGTCCTGAGAGGAGACAATGGCTCGCCAGCACAGACCTGTTCCCAAGACTGAGACGGGTTCGTGAGATGTGGAGCAGACTCCTTACCTAAGGTCCAGATAGAACAGTTAAATGCCAGCAACAAGGAAATACGGCTCATCTGTGATATTTCAGGGAGAAAACATCCGTTCAGAAGGAGAGACTAGTAATTCGTAACCGCACCACAAGAACTCTTCAGTGAAAATCTGTTCCACATATGGGACGGTCTTGTGGGGATGACGCCCACTCACGGCTAATTAAGTCAGAAGGCCCCATGTTGCTGGAAACAAGCTAATCAACCCAAGCGTCAGCCTTAAGTGACCTCGCACTCAGTCTCCGGGAAATATTAGCTAAGCGGTTTAGTTCTAAAATCCTTGGTTTAAATCTATTCTCAGGTTTCTAGCTATGACATTAACCTTCTTACTGTTACCATGTTTACCATATAAATTGTTAACCTCCTGCTGTGTGTGGACTGGGGTCTATCCAGACCCACGGGCTAATGATGCAAAACTTCTGATACTCTGAGTGACGTGTATGGTTCTCCACACAGTTTGGCCACGGACACCAGACTCGAGGAAACACCAGTAAAAATCGTTCCGTGGTAGGAACAATAACCGCAGTGGCCTCGCCACGGGCACCGTGTGGAGACGACCCGGGTTGCTGAGAACACCCCACCTACTCGTTACCACGCATCTGTCTGATGGATGGTGCTCCCTGGGGACGCTGAGACTGGGCTCAGAGAGGGTCATGCCTTCTACAAGTCCCCCCGGAGTATAGATTTTTGGTTTCCTCCTGAGAAGAGAAAATCTGAGAGCAAAAGAAAATTTGGTGGGCTGTGCAGAGGACAACGGAGGATTTATTTGCTTTCTTGGCATATTTGGGCACACACGTGTGCCTATCCACCTGTCCACGGGATGCTGACTGTCGTGCACGGAGGGCGGACGCTCTGCTCCTAAGACTCCACGGCAGGCATCACCAGAGTCCAGGAATGGGGGTTGGGGGAAGGACAGGTTTCAGATCCTGAGGAGCCGTCAGGACAAGGGAGTGGGTCCTGCCCCGTGGAAGGCGGTCAAACACTGGCGCCCAGGAGCTAATGGCTAATGCAGGCTTTGGGGTCCGGAGAGGCTGGCTTCAAGTCCCGGCTATGCTGTGTGGCCTCAGTTAACGATTACCCTGATTACCTGATTACTAAGACTCTGGGTCTTAGTTCTCATCTCTTCGTGGGTGTGATAATAGTTTTGTGCAGTAAATGACATAGGCTGCGTAAAGGGCCTGTGCTCGGATGCCCTTGATAGGACCACGGTGGTGGCTCCTGCTAGGAGGTCCATCAGGGGGACGCACAGGGGCTGAGGGAGGTAGAGAGGATTCGTATCTGCCGGGGACACACAGGGGCTGAGGGTAGAGCGGCAGGGAAGCCTCCGGAATGTTCTCTGAGACCCACCTATTTCCAGCACTTTGTCTTTCAACCATTCGGTCCCCTGAGCCTCCCTGGGAGCAGACGCTGTTGCTATTGTCCTGTGTACAGTGGGGGAAACTGAGGCACGGGCGGTGAGTTTCAAGGCGAAAGCCACGTGCCTCGCAGGTGTCAGCTGGGACCAGAGCCCCTGACCCCCACTGTCCGAAGAGAGCCCGGCCAGCAGCTGTGAGGGCGCAGGGGCCTGGCCCCACAGGACACAGCAAGTGTGGTGAAGGGAGACGGGAAAGGACAGCGAGGGCGCAGCCCGGTGCACTCCGTCTTCATCAGGCTCCATAATCGTTCCTCCAGGCCAGCTTGGTAGGAAGCCCTGATCTCCACTTTCATCCCCTTGCCCCGGGTGGCCGCACCCCGGTCCCTGGAAGGCAGTGGGTGGACTTGTTCTCGCTGCTGGTGACACAGGCACCCGTCACCACCCGCAGTGCTGCAGGGAGAGCAGCCGAGAGGGGGCGCGCGGCCGGACAAGGACTCGAGGAGGAGAGAGGGGTCTCTGCCTATAGCCACCCGCTGCCCATCTCCCACGGCCCCCTCCTCCCTGCCCACCCCCCCTCTCCCCACGAGTCCCTGGAGCCCTGGACTGGAGGAGGCCTCCAGCACCCCGGCGGCAGTAAGGTTCAGGGGTCCCATCCCACCAGCTGCCACGCTGAGCCACGACGCCCAGTGGATTAGGGAAGGTGAACTCCAAGCTGCGGGCCACAGCTCAGAAGGAGGAGGGAAGCTCTGTGACGCTGGCTGGACACCCCTGGCCTTCTTCCCAAACACCTGAACCCCATGGCTCTGGGTCCAGACAGGCTCGGGCCTCGTCGCCTGCCCAGTGTCGCCGCGGGGAATGGGTTGAACAGCATATGTCTCTCTCAGGACCGCGTTCCAGTGCAGCGTTTGGACCTGGGCCCTACAAATGCAATGTCTAGGTTTGGATCCCCGTCCCTGACCCATGACTTAGAAGATAGCGTTCCAGAATTGAAAACGGTCTGGGCAGGCGGGTACATCCAGCAGCCGTGGGCCCACACAGTTCCAGCTCAGCGGCCGAGGGGGAGGGTGAGCCTTCCAAGCTGAAGGCAGCAAGGGCCAGTGCTGGTCCCGGCGAGGGCAACAGACGGCCCGGGGATGTGCTCCCTCCCTGTCCCCATCCTGCACCCGGGGGCCTCGGGCCGGGCTCGTGCTGCCCTGTTTGTGATTCCGGGTGAGCACAGAGCCGTTAGAATGAAAGGCTTGGGTGTCTGCACCGAAGCATAAATAAACCACAGCGTGCGTGGGTGGGGGCGCGGTACGGTGTGAACCTTGCCACAGCTGGACAGGTCTCCAAACGGTCCTTGCCCCCGCAAACAAGGGAACAAAGAGTCCTGGATCGTAAACCCCCAACGAGGAGCTGAGCCACCCCCGTCCGCCTCTGAAGCATGAGTGCGGTTGGCCTGGATGCCATCTGGCATGTGATGAAGGTCACAGAGTTTGCAAAACACATCCAGATGGCTGCATTTGTCCCCGAGGAACACCCAAGTTTAGTGAAACTTCCGACCAATGCAAAAAAGAGCAGAGAAAACAAAACAAAACAGACACCCAGAAGCAATATCTTGTGGCCGCGCGTGGCTTCCTGTGGTCCTTACGCCACGATGCAAATCTTTCTTAATCAACCAAGCGACATGCCGCAGTCAGTCTTTCCTCTGAGAACCGCAGGTTTCTTAGCAAGTATGTTTGGATAAACCATTTTAACACCTTTCCCGGGCACTGGGGTAGTGGGATAGGGGGATGATGTGAACATAGAAGCCACCATTGTACCGATTGGGAAACTGAAAATCTCCAGGTGGGTCCTCCAAGGGATTGTACACTGGCCTGCACTGGCCTGGTTCAGTCGCCAAACGATTCAAGGAAACACGCTTTTTTCCCCACTCTCAGCTACAGAGGATAGTTAAATTTCGGAGAACTTAACCCAACTGCCTTATTTTGTTTCGTTCGAGGTCCCACCACCACTGTTAGAAACAAAGGCTCCAGCCCACATTTCTGCACACTGCCTTCCCGAAGCACACGCATTTTGTGCGTAGACTCGGAACAAGTCAAATAGTCCCCTCCAAGTTCTGTTTCTAGTCTCCCAGAGTAGAGCCTCGGGGGGAGAAACCACATCAGTTCCTTGGCTGTTCCAACAAATGTCTCTCTGCACAGACATAGAAGATAAATAGACACACAGATTTAGCATACATAAACTACATTAGTGTGTATCTGACTGCATGTACTTCATGAAATACAATGTCCCTGGGGCAGAACACTAGTTTTAGTAAAACTCCCAAAGCCTTTGCCAAAGGTTCTATATAAACTAGCCCTGAGCCAAAGCGGGAAATCCGTGTTTCAGATTCCTGCTCTTTACCTCTGATTTTCTACGATTTCTACACTCACTCCAAGTGTCTAGCATTGAACATCCTCCAATGAAATTATTATGGTAAACAAAAATTTATCTTTCTCAGGGATATTTATATTTAACAGAAATAAGTGATTTAAATCCCGGAGAAAATTGCTTATGGCAGAATTTCCAAGGTTAATACACATTTTATTCCATCCATCCATCCACCCACCCATCCCTCCATCTACCCATCCATCCACCCATCCCTCTATCCACCCCTCCCTCCCTCCACCCCTCCATCCATCCATGTACCTACCCATCCCTCTGTCCACTCCTCCCTCCATCCATCCACCTATCCATCCATCCAAGAAGCCAGCCAGCCAGCCAGCCAGCCAACCAGCTACCCATTCATCCATCCATCCATCCATCCAACCATCCCTCTATCCACCCTTCCATCCATCCATCCACTTATCCATCCATCCAAGAAGTTATCCATCCATCCATCCATCCATCCATCCATTCACCCATCCCTCCATCTATCCATCCATCCACCCACCCATCCCTCTGTCTACTCCTCCCTCCCTCCATCCACCTATCCATCCATCCAAGAAGCTATCCATCCATCCGTCTGTCCACCCATCCTTCCATCTACCCATCCCTCTACCCACCCCTCCATCCATCCACTTATCCATCCATCCAAGAAACTATCCATCCATCCATCCATCCATCCATCCACCCATCCCTCCATCTACCCATCCCTCTATCCACCCCTCCATCCATCCATCCACTTATCCATCCATCCAAGAAGCTATCCATCCATCCATCCATCCACTCACCAATCCCTCCATCTACCCATCCATCCATCTACCCATCTACCCACCATCTGTCTGTCCACTCCTCCCTCCATCCATCCACCTATCCATCCATCCATCCAAGAAGCCACCAGCCACCCAGCAAGCCAGCTAGCCAGCCAGCCAGCCAACAAGCTACCCATCCATCCATCCATCCATCCATCCATCTATCCACCCATCCTCCATCTACCCATCCATCTATCCACCCATCCCTCTATCCACCCCTCCATCATCCATCCACCTATCCACCCATCCAAGAAGCTATCTATCCATCCATCCATCCATCCATCCATCCACCCATCCCTCTATCCACCCTTCCATCCATCCATCCACTTATCCATCCATCCAAGAAGCTATCTATCCATTCATCCGTCCATCGATCCATCCATCCATCCACCCATCCCTCTATCCACCCTTCCATCCATCCATCCACTTATCTATCCATCCAAGAAGCTATCTATCCATTCATCCATCCATCCATCCATCCATCCACCCATCCCTCCATCCAAGAAGCTATCCATCCATCCATCCAACTATCCATCCATCCATCCATCCACCCATCCCTCCATCTACCCATCCATCTATCCACCCCTCCATCCATCCATCCACTTATCCATCCATCCAAGAAGCTATCCATCCATCCATCCATCCACCATCTCTCTGTCCACTCCTCCCTCCAACCATCCACCTATCCATCCATCCAAGAAGCCATCCAACCAGCCAGCCAGCCATCTATTCATCCTTCAATTCAATTAATACTATATTTATTGAGCTACTGTTTTGTGTCAGGAACTCTTCTAGGTACAATAATGAAAGTTTCTGCCTTACAGAGAGTTCACTCCAGCTGAGTACTTTCATAAAGCAGTTTATAAAGCATTTTCATTGTTTTATGAGAATCTTGCAAAAATCTGAGAGGGGTCTAGCATATTAGTCAGCAATTATCACAGTAATGCCAGTAACAAACCGTCCCAAACTCAGTAGTTTCTAGGAACAAGTATTGATTTTCATTTGCATGGGTCTCTGGATCAATAGTGGCTCAGCTGCTCCGCACTGTGCTTGGCCGAGTTGGCTGGGTGGCCTGGCTCCAAGCTGCGGGCTGCATTTAGATCTGTCCCCATGTTATTCTGGGGCTGCAGCTGAAGGAAGGTAGCTCAGCAGGCATGTTCTTCTCCGGTGGAGCCCCCTAGTGAGCACAAAAGAGTGGGCAGGAGCATACAAGAACCGCTGAAGCCTCCTCCCAAAGCTGCCACATGGACACTTCTGTCCATGATCCGTTGGCAGGCAAGTCCCCTGGCCTCGCCCAATATCAATGGCCTGGGACATTTTCTTTCTCATTTTCTTCGGGGAAGCACTACTAACCCATGTGGCAAAAGATAGGTATATAATCCCTTACAGGTGATAGAAGAATTGGGATTACTAATCCAGCCTATCGCACAAGAAGTAGTAATATCCCTATTTCACAGATGAGGAAACTGAGGCTCAGGGAGACAAAGGGTCCGTTCATGGTCACATAATCATTAGTGTAAAAGCCAGGCCTTCTGGGTCTTGATTCGAGGCTCTTTGGTTATGGCACGATTTCAGCTGCATAAGCTGAGTGTCTTTCATCGACACCAGATAGGCTAGCTCCTTCTGCAAAGCGCGTCCCAATGTTACGGATTCTAGAAGCCCCGACTCAGGCTGGTACAGCTCATGCCAGCAGTGTTTGTTCCTTCCCATCTGTGACCACTTGGAACTCGTGGCTGATGTGTCCTGTGAGTCACTAAATTGCCAGATGTCTCAGAGGTAGAGATAACGAGAACGTGGACCCCGGGGGTGGAACACAGATCTGGGACAGACCACAGACCGTCCTCATCCCCACAGCAGTGAAGCTAGAGGAAAACCCAGGGACCCAAACATCCCAACACACTGGCCCATTAAAGGGCGCGCCCTGGAGGTCAACAACGAGGTGCTCGCGTTGCTACATGAAGCCCAGCTCCCCGAGTCATTTTTGTTCATGGTGCAGTCCTTTACGGAAGGACGCGAGGCATCCATCAAGAGACATCAGCTTTAAAACACAGCAGCCTCCAGGAAGTTATTAAAATGCTTATCTCCCAAAGGCTGCACTGGTTCGGGGGGGGGGGGGGGGGGGCGGCGTCCAGGCCCAACGGGAGGAGTCTCTGTCAGCTGCTGTTCCCGCCTGTGGCCCCCAAACCCCGTTTTGTCTGCCTCTCCTTGCTCGTGCTTGAGAGACAGGAAGGCTCTCCTTAGGCAGCAGGATCACTGAGCCAGGGTCAGCCAAGCCCTGCTTCAGAACCCAACCCCTCCCTTCCCCCCCTCCCTTCCCGCTCCCCTCCCCTCCCCTCCCCCCCTCCCCCCCCCCCCCCCCCCCCCCCCCCCCCCCCCCTCCTGCCTTTCCCTTTTGTGCCTCTGGGGCTGAATTCCCCACTGCCAAGGACATTTTGTGTTGTATTGCTAATTAAGCAACCTCAAAAATGCCTTTCTGGCCTAGGAGGAAGATCCAACCCATCCATTCTCCACGTAAATTCTCAGCTTCAGATCAAGTCCCCAAAATAACGGCTTTAAAACTTGAAACCAGACTCCAAGGCATGTTGGGAGCGGGTTTTTTGGACGCAGGGAGCTGGGCCTGTGCGGGGAGCAGGTGTGGTGCCCGAGACCACACTTGGGCCTCGCGTCCCAGGGGGAGGGGCCACCCGAGCAGGACGGCATCCCCCAGCCCCTCTATTGTACAATTTCTTCTGGCTGCCACATGAACTGCCTTTGCACTCGATTTCAGAAGACACAGTCAGTACTTGAAATAATTAGCGTCTCGTATTTTATGTGTTTTTAAACTGGAAAGGCTTTAATTGTTCAAATTTCGACTCAGCTGCCTCTCACATTTGCCTATGTGACTATGCCCCGGTCTGATCATTGGGAAGAGTCACGTTTTAGAGTTCCACGCTGTCCTTGGTGGGTTAGGAAATGTGCTGAGTTACAATATTCGCTGGAAGACGCGTAATTATCCACGTGAATGGGATCATGGAAAATGCGAGTGGAGTAGAAAGGGCGTACATTTGCACAATTGCACGCTTTATCAAATGCTTCATTCATTTACAGGGTATGATTATAAACTCACACCAGTTTTGAATCCAAGGATGCCCCCCCAAAATGACAGAGGTTCCAGTGGGTACACCTCAGATCTAGATGTTTCTCTTTCTATCATCAATCATGCCACGTTGACGGTTATGAGAGTTGTTTTAAGGCCGGAGCTGGGAATTAAGCCACGACGTTACTGCTCGGGCCCACTTCCTAAAGTAAACCACAATTTATAGGTGTGGGCTGCATTGGCTTTGCTATTCTGACACAATTAGGAAACGTAAACAGTTAGAAAAGGAATTGGCCTCCATTCTAAACCAAATGAATCCTGCCTTTAGAATTGAGGCTGTTTTGAGGCAAAGACCCCCAAATTCCCCAAATTGAACAGTAAGGACTGTAGGGTTATTCATTTGCTGAAAGCAGTACTCAGCATTCCAAAGGTGGAAACGCTTACTCTCTAGTTTAAACCAAAGACGGCCCAGTCTCACGTTCTGGTTCCTAATCCCCTAACCTGGTTTTCGCACAAAATGAAGAAAAAGCCAAACGCCCGCATTTTCCTGGTACAGTCAGTGCTCGTTCAGCGTTTTCAAGAGGTAGTTACACTAAGAATGAAAAGCCCACCAGTCCCGCGTCAGAGTCCTTGTGGAAGGGGTGTTGAGTTTAAGGCACGTTGACTAATTCTTTGATAACCCCGACGTGAGTGTGAGCAGGACTGAGTGATTTGCACTTGGCCAGTAGTATTCCGTGGAGCTAACCTTCCATCACGTCCTCGACGAATCACAGAAGGCCTTGGGCTCCCTCCCTGCTCCCTTCCTGGGAACACTCACCTTGGGGCTGCCAGCCGCCATGTTGTGAGGACACTCAAGCCGCCCCAGGGAGAGGTCCGTGTGGTGAGACATGGATGCCTCCTGCCCACAGCCAATGAAGAACCAGGAACTCTTCCCAAAGGCCATGCAAATGTGCCATCTTAGCAACGGATCCTCCAGCCTTCAGATGGCCTTGATGGCACCCTCGGGAGGGACTCTGAGTCAGACACACACACACACACACACACACGAAGCCACCTAACCCTGACCTGCAGGCACTGAGATAACAAACTTTTATCGTTTTAAGCTGCAAAGTTTGGGGTAAGCTGTCAAGAAGCAGCAGATAACTAATACAGAAAGGGAGAAAGGTATCTCTCCTCCCGCCACCCCCGAGTTCACAGGAAAACACGGACGGAGCATGCACAAGGTGTGTGTTGAGTGATACGGGCAGGTCTGGGTTCTTGACGTTTCGCTTAATTCAGAGTTTTCTTTCCCTTGGGTGTGCGTGCACGTATTACTTACACGTCCATGAACCTTTTCCCTTTTCTACTCATCTGAGAAATCCCCGAGGTTGACAGTGAGAAGCAGAGTCAGAATGCACGGGCACGACAAGGACTGACCCTCAAACACTCCCCACCCCATTTTCCTCGCCACATCTTCCTTCCACTCTTGGCCGAGGTTTTGGGGTTATCCATGATGAGGCTTTGGGGGTTTGATGGTGGGGTTCGTGGGGTCTGGAGCTGATGGCCAAGAAAGAATTCCTGAAGAGTCTTTGGTGCAAAAAGGTGATTTTATTAAAACCTGGGGACAGGATCCGTGGGCAGAAAGAGCTGCCCTGTAAGTGTGTGTGGGGGTGGGGGGTGGGGGGAGGGTGACTGTTTCAGGGAGTCGGGAGATAAAGCCAAGAGGGAGTTTCCAAAGAGACTTTCACAAGCTCAAGGCTTCCTGGAGGCCTGGCTATTGTCAAGCCAAGGTTGTTTTTCCCTCTAGCAAAGGAATTCCTGGAGACACATTTTACTCTGCCGGCCTCAAGAATTCCTCAATGGGCTGCAGGTTATAAGGAAATTTAATTTTGTCTGCCATTTCCTTCGGCCTTCGTTTCCCGCATCACTTACTAAGTCTCAAGTTGAAGGTTGTAATACACTTCAGTCATCCAAAGGGGCCTTGGTGATGGATGAGTTTCAAGTAACTGTCAAATACTTCTATTTATCCTAAAACCCTTTATCGTAATAATGATAGCAATACGTACTTTATATTCTGAGATTCTGATACATGGTGCTATTGTCAAGTATCGAAACAACAGTATTTGAGGTATTATATATAATGTTGATATCATTATACCATTATTTTTTTTACAATTTTTAAGTTAAAAAATTAAAATCTAAATTCCTTACATTTTAAATACTTAAAACAATGACGTTTATCATCAAAATACTTTTCTGCTTGTTCTTTTTAGCAATGACCTCAGCAGACTCCCAGCTGATGTAAAAGAACCCATGTCTTGGGGCGCCTGGGGGGCTCAGTCGGTTAAGCCTCCGACTTCGGCTCAGGTCACGATCTCACGGTTCGTGAGTTCAAGCCCCGCGTCGGGCTCTGTGCTGACAGCTCAGAGCCTGGAGCCTGTTTCCGATTCTGTGTCTCCCTCTCCCTCTCTCTCTGCCCCTCCCCCGTTCATGCTCTGTCTCTCTCTGTCTCAAAAATAAATAAACGTTAAAAAAAAAATTAAAAAAAAAAAAAAAACCTGTGTCTGAATTAGCCACTTTTCAGGTCTAATCTGGCTTTTCTGTGTGGTTTGAGACCCCAGTTGGAAAGATCAGGACCAGTTTGAAACCTCGCTTGGAGAGATCAGCATAGGTTTGTAGGGACAGTTGTCGGTCCCGGGGCTGGGGCCAGCTCGGTGCCCCCCACACGGGTCAGAAGAACACAGGAGCCCAAAGCAAAGCCTTGGTTCTGGCCAGTGTGCCCTGTGCCCGTTGCGAAACAAAATGAGGAACCCCCCAGATGGTTTACTTGTTTTAGGTGACCAATGGAAGACAAATCCTACTCCGGACTCCATAGCAAAATATCAAGAGCTGAGGGGTGTAAGATTCTCTGCCTAAAAATTCATTCTTATTTTCTGCTACGTGTCTTTTTCAGCCCCAGGAGACGGGAAGCCAAGCGAAAAGCGGTGAGAAGCCGTGGTCTCCAGCTAGTTCTTCTGCAAGAGGGTCGCAGGTATGGGTGGCAGCTCCCTGGCTGAAATCCTCTGATCCTGGCAGATTTTTTTTTTATTGTTTATTTATTTCTGAGAGAGGGAGAGAGAGAGTGGGGGAAGGGCAGAGAGTGAGGGAGACACAGAATCCGAAACTGGCTCCAGGCCCCGAGCCGTCAGCACAGAGCCCGATGTGGGGCTCGAACCCACAGACTGTGAGATCGCAACCTGAGCCTCAGTCGGACGCTTAAGGAACTGAGCCCCGCAGGTGCCCCGCAGAAGGGATGTTTTGACGAATAAATGGGACTGTGTATAGAAAGCACGTGATATTTAGTTCCCTACCTTTGTTTTTTATGCCCCCCGTTTCCATCTTTCTAAATAAGAATTTGTAAGTGGGGGAGATCTAATGCCTGCTGTGAAATTCTATGTAGGTCTTTTGGAGAGAGGAAGCTAATTCACATCTTGGGTCTTGCAGAGGAAGCTAATTCACATCTTGGGTCTTGCAGATGTTCTAGAAGCAGCCTCAGCCTGAGGCGAAGGAATGGGACCAGGCTCCCCAAAGGCATCCCAAAGGGCCTGCATGGACTTTATTCCGGGTCCCCCTGACGTCGCCCAGGAAGGGAGGGGACAGACCCTCTCCTGCCACTTCTCCCTAAGCTTATAAATACTGTGTCAACACAAAATGAGTCCCCTCATTCCTCTCAGGGGTTTTCCAGGGGCCCGCGGGGCACAGTGTGGACGCAAGATTGTGTGGACTGATGGCAGGGTGGGAATCGTGCTGGGTCACGGGCACACGGGCTGCAGGGGGCAGTATCAGAGTCACAGACGACTTGGACCCTGCATCCTCCTAAGGGCTCTGCCCACCTTCCTCTGCCGGGTATCCCCCCCTCGCTAGCATCCCAGTGACGGCCTTTCCCTCATCCTCTGTCTCCTGGGGCCACCACTCCACTCTCTGTGGCCCATCCCCCTGCTCCTAGGCCGGTGTGATATTGCCCCCTAGGGGACATTTTCTGCACAGAACCGAAGCCTGTTTTACCCACAAACGCTAGTTTTCATGCACAGTCTTCTTTTTTAAGTTTATTTATTTATTCTGAGAGAGAGAGAGAGAGCGTGTGCACGCACAAAGTGGGGAGGGACAGAGACAGAGACAGAGACAGAGAGAGAATCCCAAGCACGCTCCTTTCTGAGAGTGCCTGACGCTGGGCTCGAACCTACAAACTCCGAGATCATGACCTGAGCAGAAATCAGGAGTCGGATACTCCACTGACCGAGCCACCCAGGGACCCCTCTTCACGCACAGTCTTTTTTTTTTTAATTTCTTTTAATGTTTATTTACTTTTGAGAGAGGAAGAGGGAGACAGAGTGTGAGTGGGGGAGGGGCAGAGAGAGAGGGAGACACAGAATCCGCAGCAGGCTCCAGGCTCTGAACTGTCAGCACAGAGCCTGACACGGGGCTCGAACCCACGGACCATGAGATCATGACCTGAGCTGAAGTCAGATGCTTCACCGACTGAGCCACCCAGGCGCCCCTCTTCATGAACAGTCTTAACACGCTTCGAATGTCCCCTCGAATCCACAAGCACCCGACGTGAAGGCACGTTGCCGTGCGCTTTGTCTGAAACTTCCACTAACTTGCGTTATTCGAGTCACCGTGATGTCTTGCTGTCGGCCCACAACGCTAATTCTTGTAGCTGGTGACCTCACGTGTAGTGAGTGGCCAACCAGCAGCAGACTACTCCATGGAATCTTCCAGATTATTGTCCCCCAGCATTCACATACAAAAATACACATTATTTCATTAAATTATTGTATAAGGTTCCCCAGAGCAGCTGGACCGATGGGATAAATGTGAAGCTATACGTGAGAGGAAATTTATAAGGAGTTGGCTCACAGGGTCACGGGGGCTGAGAAGTCCCACGACCTGCCATCTGCAAGCTGGAAATCCGGGCAGGCCAGTCTGAGGGCAGCAGAAGCTGAGAGGAGACGTCCCAGCTCAACGGCGAACCACAAAAGGGGCGCAAATTCTCCTCTGCCTTTTCTCTTCGGGCCCCCACGAGGCCGGACGAGGCCCCTCACGCTGGGGAGGCCATCTGGGTTACAGACTCACAGACTCAGAGGTGGATCTCACCAGAACACCCCGTCCCAGACACAGCCAGGATGGTGTCTACTCGGGGCACCACGGACGGCCAGGTTGACACAAAACATGAGCCACCGCGTTGACTTTCTTTCCCCTTCTTCCTACGAAAGGAAGGCATCAGATTGCTTTTCGGAGCGGCACGCGATCTGCGACTCCATCTCAAGACCGTAAAGGAGGGTCACAAAATGTTTGTTGGGGTGGAGCGTGTGGGTCCCACGGAGGTGAAGCTGTGGTCCCCTACCCTCAAGGGCGAGGCCACGTCCGTCAGGCCCCCTTACAGCTCTAACAAGAGTCTATTTCTAAGGGCGAGATTTCAGAAGACACGACAGCAAATTCAGGGATAGGTGGGCGATTTTCTGGGGCCCCCTCGAACCATCCCTCACGGACGGTACCGGATTCCGATTTCACAACACAAACAGCATGTTAATAAGCTGGGCCCAGACTTGTTAAGCCTGAAATAATGGTTCCTTTTGAGCCAAGCACGGGATCAAGTGCGAGGTTCTCAGGAGGAAAGGGCTCCCGTCCGTGGGCGTTTGGGTGGAGGGAGGGGCCGCTGTGCACCTTCAAGGTCGGCCCTCTCCCGGTCCACGCTGCTGAGGTGGGCAGGCTCGGACGGCAGCGTTCGGCCTACGGCCCTGAGGATTTTTTGTTTACTTGTCTCCGCTGATGCGTCACGAAGTTCCAATCGGCTCTAGGGAGACTCGTGTTGGATCGGAGCCTCATGCACACACTGACCCGCGGTCTGGAAGCCGCCCAGGCCCTCCCTGCCTCTGCACAGGTGACTGGGGACACAGCAAGGAGGGACGGACGGCGCCTCACTCCCCATCAGTGCACAACATCGGTGGACAGTTAGTGGGGGCTTCGGGGAGAGAGATCCCTGTTTCTGTCCCAGTGAGCCAGGAAACCACACACGAACTGGAATCTTCAATACGCACCTGGCTGCTCCGAAGGCCCTCCCTGCAGAGCTGAGGGCTCCCCAGCCATCGTGGGCGAGGCCTAACGGGAACCCCGGCCGTTTCTGCTCAAGACCCAAGGGGGCCACTCGGGACACGGCCTCGTTTGGTTTGGAAAGCCACCTTGAAGTAGCTGTCCGTTGTTCAGGGACAGCACGCGGTTTCTACGCTTTCCTACTCCGGGTTTCCGGCCGAGTTAGTGAAAAACGGGCTCTCACCTGCCGCCCTGGCCGTTTTTCCACGGTGCTTCATGAAATTGCCCGGTTTGCGGGAGATCAGACGTGGAGGGAGGACCGGGAGGGAGACCCCTTTGTTGTCCCCTCTGCCGGGCTCCACGCGCCGCCTGGGAGGTGGGGGGCAGGCCTGCTGGGGGAGGCTCCGGTCCCTGACCCCTAGGAGAGGTAAGCCGCCAGTCATCCTCCCAGGCACCTGCCCAGGGTTAGTGGTTCGCAGACCTCGGCCATGGGCGTTCTCATGCTCCTTCTCGAATTTTCCCCGCTCCACAGGGGAGGACCCTGGGCTTCGGAACTTAAGCCTGAGAGAGAGCGTGGGCGGGGTGTCAGGCTGAGGGGGTTGGGCGTGTGACCCCGATAGCCGCGTGTGGGTGGCCTCATTCTCCACTCCCCACCTGGCAGGCCAGCCCACGGTACTGCGTCTGGTTGACGGAAAGTGGGCAGATGAGCCTGTGCTCCTGCTGGCTGGGTCTATCTGGAACCTTCCGAAAGGGAGGGGGGACCCTTCTCCTGCCTCGTTCTCTGACTGAATGGGGGGGCGGATGGCCTGCGGGGGTGGAAGGGTAGAGGCACAGGAGGACTCCCGCATGACCACAAGGGAGGGGACACCACGGGACCCCAGCATGACTGCCAGAAGGTCACTTACTGATGGGGAACCCTGGGTTTTTCTAAGCAAAACCGAACTTTCTTGGACAAGCACTGAGTATGGAGAGTCTACGTGTTGGGGGAGGGAGGCCTGCTCCAAACACGGGCTGTCGCGCCCTCTCCGAGGCTTCCGTTTCCCCTCCGCACGACGGGGAGGGGCAGCGACTCCCTGCTGCGTCCCAGCCAAGGTCACAGGACATGAACCTCCGGGTGCTCCTTGGCCAACGTCTGGCCTCGTAGGGGCCTGATAAATGTTTGCTTCCCTCCTCTCCGTGGCCTCTCCACCTGTCCCATGACCTCAGCGGCCTTTCTCGGAGCCTCGTCCACCCCTGCGTTGGGTCACGGGTGTGAGAGGAAGATCGTCGCACCTGCCCGTGGCCGCGCCCTGCCCTCTGTCCTTTGCGGTGATATCTCACGTCGCACCCGGGACACGCGGGTCTGTCGACAAACCTCCACCAACTGATGGAAGAGCCTGGGTCCCACCGTTACCGGGGGGACGAGCTGCCCCAGCGGGAGCCAGACGGAAATCCCACCGCAACGGCTCGTAATGCCGCATCCCCGCCGAGCTCGCATTCAGGCAGGACACGCTGAGCGCGGCCCCGTGTTTTAAAAAGTAACTGACTTTGCCCGGCTTTACGCAGGAACAACTGACAAGCGAAACCTGTCCGTGTAAGGCGTGACATTCTGACCCAGGGGTGCCTGGGCCACGGCTCCCGCGACCGAGGCGATGAACACATGCATCTGACACACTTACTGAGGATCTGGTCTCCGGGCGCGTTCGAGTTCACAATACTGCGAACGGCACTCGGCGTGCCGCACCACCGGCCCCCAGAACTTACTCGTCCTTCACCTGGGAGTCGGGACCCCAGCCCCAGGGCGGGCAGGCACCGTTGCACTGCCTGGGGCCGTCAGCCCATTTCCATCCCCCAGGCGGGTGAGCGTGCGGGTCCGTCTGTCTGTGCGGAGCTTTCCCACGGCGGCACGACTTCCTCCCTTCTCGTGGGGGTGGCCGCACGGTAACCCCCAGACCAGGTCCCCGCCTGACGGAGCAAGTACGGACACCCGCCCAGGGTCAGAGCGTCTGGAAGCCCAGAGCCCCCTTTGAGGTGGGTGCCGGCAGGTGCCCCACTGCACGCGAGGGGGACTCGGGGACAGGCCAGCGGAGGAAGCCCTTCCAAGGAGAACCACCAGGCACATCCAAGTGCCCAGGCTCAGACGCAGAGCGCACCCCTGAAGATGCACACGGGTTCGCGTCCACACCGTCTGAACATCGCACACGCTGCGTGGACGTCACACGCACGCGTCTGTGGGATGTACGTCACACACGCGCTTACGCACAACGTCACACGTGCTTATTCGCTACGTAGGCGTCACACACACACTAATACCACGTACACGTCACACACACGTACGCTTATTACCACGTATACATCACGCGTACGGGCACCGCACGTACGTCACACACGCATAGCGCGTCTCCATCGCGCACACACACCTGTCACCTCACACACACATTCCGCGTGTGCATCATGCACACACGTGTGCATCTCCCACGACTCCCTCACTATGCACCGGCTGTGTGCCGTAAGTCACATCGTTGTGGTCACACTCGCCCCGAACGCCTCCTCTCCTGGGTGTGGGGTCCACACCCGCTGCCAGCTGGGATCCGCCCCTTCTCTCGAATAGACATGAACTCCGAACGCCCCGGTCGCGATGAGACGGCGCGCACGGGCTGAGGCGAGGATCTCCCTCCGTAAGCTGGGTCTTGCGAAGGGGGCCCCCCTGGTGTCCGGAGGGTGCGCTGGCTGAGCTGGGAGACCGGCTCCCGTCCCCTCCGGCGCGGCGGCCAGACTCCGCCTGAGAGCAGACGCGAGCAGCCAGCAGCGGAAAAGCGCGCGCGTGTAGCCAGTCTGCGTGCACGGGAACCTGCAGAAAGGGACACGAAGGCTTGTGCACAGGCTTGTCTTCCTGCGCAGGAACGCGGAGCCGCGGGCTCACGCGGGGTCCGCTCTGGCCGGGGTGGTGGGGGGGCAGGGCAGGGCGCCGGGGAGGCGGGCGACAGCGACAGTGGATGGGTTGTTTTAGCAGGTCCGTTGGTCCAGGTGCGTTTCGTGTCGGGATTACCGTCGGCACTTGCCGCCTCCTGGACCAGGATGTCCTCTTCCTGGTGGGGGAGGGTCCAGGAAATCTCATCGCTTGCGTTTAGCTAGGACGAGGGAGGGCAGGGAGCCCCCCCTGCACCTGCTGCTTCCCTCGAGAGGAACAGTCGGCCTAGTTAAGGGCATAGTTAAGGCGTGTCCTGAACCCCTTCAAGAGTCGGCAAGGATATCAAGAAGCTGAGAGCTGGGTGGGCTTGAGAGACGGAGCCAGCGGTGAAGACGGGGGGAGTGGCCGTCCCCGCACAGCGCGCACTGTCACTTGAGCCCGCAGCCAGCCTGCAGACCGGCAGTCCGTCGCAGGAGGTGTTAACACGCTGGGGGAGAAGCCACAGCCCTCACGCTTAAGCGTCAGCGTGGCGTCACAAGCGGACCCTGCCCACGGGTCCTTCCCGCCTGCATTCCCACACTCGGCCCGCACCCGAGTCACCCGGAGCGCCCCCCCCCCCCGAGCTTTGGTTCCCAGGGGACACGATGCTGCCGGCGTGGGGACACATCTCGGGGGCCGCCATCCTCCGTTCCTGCGGGGCAAGCCTCCGCTCACGTGGCGGCCCGGGCATGGCTCGGAAACCTTCCCGGGGCCAGCGGCCAAGTCCCAACAAGCGGGGTGGCCTATTGTCTCCCAGCTCTGGAGGCTGAAATGTGAGCAAGGGTCAGCTGGGCGGCGCTCCTGCAAAGGCCCTGGAGGAGCCCTCTGTTCCGGGCCTTTCTCTCGGCCTCTGGTGGGGCTGCATTCCTTGGCAGTGCTTGGTCCGCACACGCGTCTCCCTGGTCACCGTCTCCGTCATCACAGGGCTTGTCCGTGCGTGTCTGTGTGTGTCTGTGTGTGTGCCTATGTGTGTGCATGTGTGCATGCACGTGCATGTGGTGTGTGCGTCTGTATGTGCATCTACGTGTGTCTATGTGTGTGCATGTGGTGTGTGCATCTATGTGCTTATGTGTGCATGTCTGTGTGTGCACCTGTGTCCGTGTGTCGTCTCCTTTCCTCCCCGTGGTTTGTGCACTCCGGGGTCCAGGATTGGATCCCCGTCACTGCTGACTCTTTGGGCATCAGAGAAAGATTCCAGGTGCAGTGACCTCGTGTCCTTGTTCACACCGGTCCAGGGTCATGTCCTTGTGTGCAGTGACCTCGTGTCCATCCCCGGCCTGGCCACAGGACCAGTTCACGCCCTTCTGCTCCTCCTATCCACCCCTTCCCCGGGGCCCTTGTCTCTCACTCACACATGGAGCACAGGTGGGCATGGGAGCGCCGTTTCCTGTCGCCTCCTGTAGCACGGCCTCGGTGGGACAGTTCCTCTTGCCCCCAAACGCCGCTCTCTCTCGGGTCTGCATCCACTAGGGGAAGGTTGAAACCCAGACTTCAGCAGCAGCTGGGTGGGCACCTTCCGGCACCTTCTCGGCCTTGCTCTGCTTTGTTTCCTCTCCTCTGGCAAAACCGGTGGTGGGACGGCTGCGTGCACACACTAGGGACGTAAGAAAATGCAGCCCTCCACATGCACCCCCGTGTTTTGAGCGGCGCTGTCGACAGTAGCCAAAGTATGGAAAGCGCCCAAATGTCCCTCGATGGATGAATGGATAAAGAAGGTGCGGTCTATACATACAATGGAGTTACTACTCAGCAATCAAAAACAATGAAATCTTGCCTTTGGCAACTACGTGGATGGAACTGGAGCGTATTATGCTAAGTGAAATTAGTCAGAGAAAACAAAACTCAGATGACTTCACTCATTTGAGGGCTTTAAGAGACAAAACAGATGAACATAAGGGGAGGGAAACAAAAATAATATAAAAACAGGGAGGGGGACAAAACACAAAAGGCTCTTAAATGCAGAGAACAGAGGGTTGCTGGAGGGGGGGTGGGGGGGGCTAAATGGGGGAGGGGCACTAAGGAATCTACTCCTGAAATCATCGTTGCACTAGATGCTAACTAATTTAGATGTAAATTAAAAAATAACTACATGAAATGCAGCCCCCATGACCCGTGAGAAGCTGCTCCAGGGCTAATACTGTCCGTAAACGTTGGGTCTTGTGAATCTGTGTTGTGCCCAGTCACCTGGTTGTCCTGCTAAACCCCCAGTCTCGGGGGGTCGCCGTTAGGCCGGGTCAGCCCGTCATGCTGCCTCCTCCCCGGACCCTGGGACAGCCGCAGGCCCTGGAAGAATCTGGAAGGATCGGTCACTGCAGAGGCGGCTGGCTGCTTCAGGGACATGGGGCTCCGTGGACTTTCTGTCTGTCCATCTGTTTATGACAGTCTGAGCTTCCATTTTCCAGACGATTCTCAAGGCTGCCCCCGAAACGCAGAGCCGTGTCTGGGAAGCGGTGCCCCAGACGTGGACTTTCCTGACACCTGGTGGCCACTGCCTGCCCCCCGGCATCACAGGCTCTGTGCCGTCGTACGGTCGTTGCTGAGGAAGACAGATGAGCAGGAGAGAAACCACAGAAGCCCAGCAAGCACGCGGGGGAGCTCAGGACCAGTAACGCAGGGGGGGGTTGGAACCTGGCTTCAGCGACATCTCTGCCGAGGAACAGTGCGTTTGTAGACAAGGGACAAGAGAGGGAAGGGGCCTGGGGATTCCACGCTGGCGAATACACGGGGAGAGGAGGGAAGATGGGGCTGTCTACACAGGGTCTGCGATCCGGGTCCTCCGGTGCCAACTCTGCGCAGCGTCTAGGCTCCTCTCGTGATTAAGAATCACCTTGCCCTTCCTGGTCGGGGGAGGGCAGCGGGTTTCTCTGTGTCCGCCTTTTCTCAGCTGCCTTCAGCTGGGAAAACTCCTACAGCAGGGGCCGTGTGACCCCCGGCAGCTTGCGGGAGGCCGGCTGTGGCCGGCGGGCCGGGGGGTTGGCTCTTCCTGGCTCCCCGCCAGCTGCCGGAGGAGCCACTGCGACATCTGGACGCATGTGGCCAGGTGGCCCACGTTTCGTGTCTCCCGAATAGTCAGAGGCAGCGGGCCTGGCTTTGTGGAAGTCACAGAAGTGTGCGGACTGGCTGGACCAGCCGGTTTGCCCTCAGCACCCGCCCCCCAGCAGCCTCGGCCAGGCAGTTCCACCCAGAATGAGTGGGACACGCAGCCCTCCCCGAGGTTCAAGGTTCGCGGCCTCGCCTCGGTTCCTGCTCCACTCTGAGCACACGCTGGGCCCTCGGGAGCCGCGGGCGCTGGCATCCCCTCGTGAAGGCGTCTTTCTTTTGATCTGGATCTGAGCTAAATTCTCAGGGAACAGAGGACAAGGATGGGCTCTAGCAACATTGACGTTGGAGGAATTTAAGAATATTCTCGGCTGTAGGGAAGAGAAGAACTTTTCCCTCAAAAGTTAAGGAGTTTCACGAGACTCTCGGAAAGGAGGCCTTTCCCTTACACTACTGAACAATTCTTACTCTGTGTGGGACCGTCCAGGGACCACCGGGTGCTGTTTGTTCAGGAACACCCAGACGGAGGTGGGACTGGTGGCCCCAGGCTGAAACTCTTCCTGAAAATCACCTTTCAGACATAATACGTTGACACAATGCACGGAACACATCGTACTGTTGGGACTTGTGATTCGTTGCCAACGTTCTATTCTACGTGCGTGACCGTCTTAGGCTGCGGGCTTCCAGGAATCAGAAAACATATTCTCTCCTTGATTCTGTTCTGAATAGGACCCTAATGATGTGTCCAACACTTACAGCACGTCTGCAGAAAATACTTGTAGAGTTTGCCTCGGACAAGGTATTGCCACAGAAACAGCAAGGGGCGAAGCATTTAGTTAGCACCGATTGTGTGCCCACAAGGTGCAGGAGAGAAGCAGGAACCCCGCTGAAAAGTAGCAAGAGAAGTGGGTGAGACAGCACACAACGCCCTGTCCCAGGGGGAGACGCCCAAGCATCCCGGGTGAATCTGAATCTGTGTTTCGGTGGAGTCCAGCTGGGAAGATAAGACTACAAGAAATACCTCAAAGACCCTACCGAGCAACACACAGTTTATCGTGAAGAAGTGTAAAAACACATGCTCTCAAAGAAGTCTAAGAAAGCAAAGGCCGTCATAAGCTCAAGAAAGCGTTTGCTTTGGGTAAAACCCAGTGCCCGTCTCTCTCGGCTCCTGCCATGGCCTTTCCTGGACACCTGCTAGTTTGGGGTCTGAGAACCGAAGCTCACCTTTGAAGCTACAGGAACATCTGTGCGTGGGGTGTTCAGAAGCAGAGAGCCAGGTCCCAGGATCAGCAGACTCACCTCCTGGCTTGGCCAGCAGCCTCATGGCTCCTGCGTGGCTGCCTTAGGCCAAACGGCACCCTTTCAGACACTTGAGAGGGTAGAGCACGGGTGGGCACAGATTCATACTTGTTTCTGAGAATAAAAGCTCTGTGCTGTACAGGGAAAAATGCTAAACACGTTGCCACCGTGTCCTGATGACTGTCTCCACAGAAGGCAATGGGCGCCCTCACGTCTAAATCAGACCGTGCCTTTCAAAGCTTCGCTCCCTGTTCTTCAAGTTTCTCATCATCAAAAGACTTCCTGTGCCTAACCAGGCATGGGTGAGCTCCCCTGTTTTGGTCCTGCTGTTTGGAATGACGATTATTCCAGTTAAAGAGATCCGAGAAAGCCTAAGGCAGGCTTAGTTTGGAAGCCTTAAGCAACTCCATTTGTGCGGCACAAAGCTGGGTTCACACTGGCCCCCAGAAGAATGAAGTGCAAGGCCCTGAGCGCCTCGGGACCCGACCTCCCAGACCAGTGTGTGGGGACCCACCCGGGCCTAAGCTTCTCTGCAGCAGGTGGATGGGGTTGGTGGGACCTTCCTGTGCCCAGGGTGAGTCTGGACCCCAAATCCAGAGCTGGAGCTTGCAGGGGGCATGGGTACCAGAGGAAGTGGAGGATGCAGGTGCCAGAAGGTCCCCACTAAGGAGTGGCAGAATATGCCATCCCAAAATGTGTCTCTTTGGCATAAGGATTATTTTGAGCTGATTCTTTTGAGAAATAGCAGACACAGGAGAAGCTCTGAAGCAGAGAAGTTACCCTTTCGTAGGAGACAATTACATTTATAAAGGAAATGTCCATCTGTGAGGGTGTCTCCCTCCTGTACCAGGAAGAGGAGGTGACTCAATCACGAGGGAATCTTGTCAGTGGAGAAGACAACAACCTGACCCTTGCTCACCGTGTTCTTCCTGGTCACTGCCCGTGACTGGTCTCCCCCACCCCTTCTCTAGTCTTTAGCTAAAGATGGTATTTAATTCAGCCTGAGTTCTAAGCCGTTTCTGGGAGTTGCTCATTTTGCCCTGGGTGTCTCCCATGGAAATATACATGTTAATAAACTTGCATTTGTTTTTCTTTTGAAACCTGTCTCCTGTTACAGGGTTTCCAGCTGAGAACTTAGAAGTGTAGAGGAAGAATTATTTCCTCCTCCCCTACGTGACCCAAGGTCAGTGTCAGTCTCATGAAGGAGAGATGGAAATTCAGACTTCTCCTCCCTCCCTTGGGGGGTTTGAATAAACAACTACAGTCGTAAGATGATTTGCACGCTGTAACTGGAAATGTATAAGATTGAGAGCTAGTCATTCCCTCCTTCTCAGCTTACCAAGCATCTGCCAGAGGTAAGGAACCTGATGAGCGATGTGAGGACGTCACTGTTACAAGGTAAACTGAGGCATAATAAACATTTTAAGAGTTCATTTGAGCAAAATTGATTTCAACTGGGCAGCAACAAACCAGAAGTGTTTGGCAGCCCTGCATGGACAGAAGCCTGGCAGAGACTGATACAGAGAAAAGGCAAAATAAGGAAATTACTGATGGGCTGAAGCATAGAGCCTAGTGGCTGTTTCTGACGGGTTGTCCTTACGTTTTCACTCCGGAGCCGGAGACATTTTGGGCTTAGATCTGGCTTTGTTACTTAGGCTGCAGACGTATTAGAGCCTCCTCGTGGCCGCCTTGGTAAACTAAGTTCATTGTTATGTCTGCCTTGTGGTCACAGTCCATCCTCGAGGGGCTGACCGCGATTTTGGCATCAGCGCCGCTCTCGGGCACATCCGAGTTGAGCGACTCTCGTCTTGTCGTGAGACTCGCAGGGTAGGGCGCCAGGTCTGCAGAAAAGCTGTCTTCCCTGTCCACCTGGTTTCCTTTACTCTTCGTGCCCAGACTGTGTGATGTCCTGCTGAAGGCTGGGAACTCGTGCTTCGAACCAGCAGAGAACGCGGTGCCTGAGAGACCACAGTGGTGGCCGTGATGGAGACAAAGCCAAGAGCCTGTGGTACGTGCCTCGGCCAGGCCGCTGTGAACCAGACCAGCTGATATCAAACAAATGGGAGAATGTGCCTGAAGGGGCATCCGCCTGGCTTTACCGAGTGGCTTTTGTCATTTCTTGTGTTTGTCACGACACCAGTGCATCCGTCCAGGTGTAGCTGGAGGGATGTTCTGTGGTGCACACTGGCTCAGCCAGTAAGTACTCGAAAGCAATCCTGTTATCTAAAACCACCTTAGTGAGAAAGCCCCGTGACCTTTGTCGTGCTGCTACGGCCTTGGCGGTAGATTCAGCGACTGTTACCAGAGTTAAGGAGCAGTGTCCTCCCTGCATTAACAGAAAAGTCAAATAGCGAAACGGCCAAAGGAATGATAAAGGCTTCGCACTGGAGATGAGGGTCCAGATCTGTGAGGTCAGGACAGTGATCCGCTTCATGGCCTCTCAAGTCCCCAGCCATTGTGAGTTTCCAAAGTCTGAAGGAGCCTCTTCTCACTGAGACACGTGGACCCAAGGTGCGAGGCGCTGGCTGGGCTGCCCTCTGGGGTGTGGTCCGTGCAGGGAGGCTGGAGGGCACTCTCTGCTCCAGCCCGGTGGTATAATCCAAGCGTTGTCAGAAACCTGTGTTTGTTAGAGTCTTTCCGTGTCTGTGTGAAAGTGAGGCACTTTGCGAAAGCATCGGAGCAAAGCCATAGCTACAAGTGACAAAAAGACTTTTTTAGAACGGCCTTGGTTACAGGTACGACGAGAGCTCATCTGATAAGGAAACCTAGTTATTTCTGAGGCAGTCAACACTTAAGACCATGACTGGACAATGAGGGTACAGACAAATTTCTATGAAGTTCAGGTGATTTCTGGACGCCTATGGTGGTGACGCACATCCATTCCCACGTGACCTAGGGAGATGTGTATCCCCTTGTTTGACAGTGCTTGCTTCCCACGCTGTTAACACGGCCAACGCAAGCCCGCTTAGCTTGACATCTCTTCCGCCAGGGTCCTTCTGGGAAGTCTCACAGTTCATTTGACGTCAGGAAGATTCACAGTCTGCTTTCCGTAGACAATTGTTTCCTTTCAGCCTTATTATTTCTGGTGGTGTTCATTATAGGTACTGATGCAAAGTTTTAGCCCTTAAAATCCTTCATTTTTTGACCTTGAAGGTCAAGAAAAAGATTGTGGACTCTTGGTTACACTGGCATTCTGTGGATTGGCTACTTTATGAACACATTTCATAGTTTCCAGAAGTAGTATGCTTCCTCACAGCAGATATTTCAAATCGGCACAAAAAATGTTTACAAATCGGCTCAAATGTCTTCAGAAATTTAATAAGGAGCCCAAAAGTAGATAACCTTAATTGCAGTATTTTATCTTATTTGGAGAAGATCTGAATATTTAATGAATATCTTAAATTTTAAGGTTTCAAGTTACCAAGAAGATGTTGGAAAATAATTTTTTTTAAGTTTATTTATTTATTTTGAAAGTGAGGGAGGGTCAGAGAGAGAGACAGGGAGAGAGAGAAGATCCCAAGCAGGCTCCATGCTGTCAGCACAGAGCCTGGTGCGGGGCTTGAACTCACAAAGCGTGAGATCATGACCTGAGCGGAAATCGAGAGTCTGACACTTAACCGACGGAGTCTCCCAGGTGCCCCAAGATTCTGGAAAATATTTTTAAGTAGACATACCGTAAAACACAATTATTCTTCAAAAGTATATTTATTAACTTTTATTTTACCTCTGTTTAATGTACTTGTTTTTAACAATTTTAGTTAGATCGTTCACGAAAATTTTATGAGACGTTAAACCAACTCTCCATCGTCTTGTCATTTCTCTTGATGACGAAGTCTGCAAAAGGGGCCATGCAAGCCAATATCGTTCTCAGTAAACTCAGGTACAACAAAAGTTGTGTCATTTGATGCTGATAGCTCTGAACATGCCTATTTTAATTAAATCAACAAAACACAAACTAGCTTTTATTTACCGACAACTAGCCTAGATCACATGCACTTGAAAAACATTTGGGTTCGGTTCTGTATTTCTGAAAGAACACTTACTGTTTACAAACACGTAACTTGTTGTTAAGCCAAAGGGGCTCCCGCCTGACAAGGGAGGCTTTGCCCGAACCCGGGGTCCTGGGAAGCAGCCGCAATCCCCCCCTTCCGTGTAGCCGAGGCCCCGTGACCCTCTCGTGCACGTGTAGTTATCAGAAGTCAGTCTGTGACTTGAAACTTTAGACTAAGGAGACCTAAAGGCCACTAAGAGAAACTCGGGAACCGCGCAGATGGGACAGCGTGCTGGGAAAGGCGAGGCTTTCACGTGAGGCCAGGGTCCGCGCTCTCTGCCCTAAACTCCAGAAGCCCAGCCCGACCCGCACCCTTCACGCGGCCAGTCGCGCACAACAAATGGCACAAAGTGTTTGGCAAACTGGAAAGCACGTGAAGGGAGAGTGACGAGCAGAGAAGCGTCTTCCACGTGGGCAGGAAACCTGCTTTGGGGTCAGGCACAGGCCACGGGCCTCGGTCTGCTGTCCAAAAGCCCACATCGATGGCCAGCTCTCGGACCCTCCATTGTCTTCCTTCACAAATGGTTTTTATTTTTAAAATTCATATTGTTACTCAATAGAAGTCTGATACTCAGAGCATACCCAAGGGCGTGGTGTCGCATGTGTGCCCCCCAAAACATCCCCTCGACCCCGTGTCTCCGCAAGCTGTCAGTCATTTGACTGTTAGTGTCTTGGAGCTACTTAGGGTCTCCAGGGCCATCTGCTACCTGGGTGGCTTTGGGCAAACTGTAAGTTCAGTAAACTTACACTGCTTCATCGGCTAAGCGGGGAAAACACCTCTACCTTACAGGCTTATCGTGAGAACATCATTAAATAACATATGCAGATCATCCGGTTAGGCAGCTGCTGTCGGAAAAAATCACCCAGACTTAGCAACGAGACAAAGAAATGATCTATCTGGTTTCCCTTTAGCGGAATCCTGGGATTGTGCCTAAACCCTCCAGGATGCTTCTCTGGGAGAGCGCATCTTTGATCAGTGCTGTTTCACCGCCTTACAGCCCTGGAGGGATAGCAAGTCACTTATTGAAAATGGATAGTAAAGCAAATTATTGCTGTCCATAGTGATGCAAAATAAATTTTGTTCACTAGAGAGTCAATGGATTTCCTATAGGAAAGATAACCCCAAAGGCTACCTTCCTGCTAGATATTAACTGGTTTTGCATCTACTAGAACATTTATTTCAATGTGCTTGACTATATTTCTGTATGTGTATTTGTGGTATATGTCCACACGCACACACACACACGTACACAGTGGACCCTTGAACAACGCAGGTTCTGCATGAATCCGCTTACATACAGATTTTTTCAACAATTACAAGTACCGTAGATATATTTTCTCTTTTTTATGACTTCCTTAATAGTTTCTTTCCTCCGGCGTACTTTATTGTAACAAAAAGTATTATATTTTGTATATGTGTTCATCGACTGTTTATGTGATCGGCGAGGCTTCTGGTCAACAGAAGGCTACTCATCCAGTTTTTGGATGGTCAAAATTCATACCCAGATTTTCGCCTGGGCAGGGGTCGGTGCCCCAAACCCCGTGTAATTCGAGGTCAGCTGTACACGCGTTCCGTTCGTCCAATTCTCTTTGGAACTGGCTTTAACAACTTTCTGGTTTCCTCACTGATTAATGGTCCAGATAAAATCTTTGCCGTGTGGCCACTGAAAATTTGCGTGAGAGTCAAATTTGTGTGAGCGTCATGATTCTGCCATTTTGAAAATTAGGCTTCCGCCATGCCCCGTGGGGCAGCACGAGTCACTACAGAGCTCTACACAACCCACGTGGCGAGTGCAGGGCTGTCCCCAAAGCCGGGTCTGCGGCCTCAGGATGGTTTTCCCTCCACATGCCGCCGTCTGCTGGGAGGCTGACAGGAGGCTCCCGCCCATGAAGCGATGAGGGGAACAGGTACTTCGGACGGGCCCCCTTGCTGGCCGTTCCGGGGACAGCAACAGACACAGCCTACGCTCTGGAAACCCCACTGGGTGAGGCACTTCCCGCACCCCCTCGTCTGAGCTCAGGCTGCTGGGGGGGGGGTGTGGGAGGGGACTGGGCCGCTGGGGAAGTTTGGAAAGTAGAGGTGGTTGGGGCGCGTGGGGCTGCCCCACATACTCTCCACAGCTCCGGGCACAGCACCCACGTCCACGCAGCTCCGGGGCACATCTGACGCAAGTCTTAAAGCTGGCGTGGCTGGGAGGGTGACGAGTGGCCCCAGACTTGGGCACCGGGATGGCGGGAAATGACACTGACTTAAATAATCTACCACTGGGAATGACTTCTGGAAGCTGTCCCTGCTGGGCCCTCTTTGGGGTTGAAGCATCTTTCTCCCTGCGTGTCTAGAGAGTGTGAAAAGACGAAGCAGTGTGGAGCATTCTAGAAGGTGGCAGGCAGCAGGGGTCTGCCTTCTCAGCCTCCTCGCTGTCTGGAGAAGGTATCTGGATGGCTCTCAAAGCCAGCATTGGAGCAACTGTGAGCCACGGCCTGAGGACGGGACAGAAGGAGCCGGGTTCCCGACAACCCATGTGCTGCCCCAAGGGAGACCTCCTTTAGCCTAGAGAGGAGGGAACGCTCGTGGCCGGGGGGAGCCCCTGGAATTTATGGTCCCTCAGGGCCGAGTCTAACCCTACCTAATGCACCCAAGGGACTCACGCAGGCACGACTGGAATCCGGTCACAAGCTGAGTGACCACGGAAGGTGTCCTTTCCAACGGGAGTGACAGTCGCATCTCTGGGGAACAACCGAGGTCATCAAACGCCAATTTGGTCCAACCATCCCACTCCCAAAAGGCTGGCTTTGTGCCCACAGTTCCGAAGACGAACCCCTGCGTCGCGGGTCGGGTGACCAGAGCTCGTAGCTGTAACACGGCTCTCAGTCTGAACCTGGCCTGACCATTGATCTCTGGCAGGAAGTCTGCCTGTCCTCAGGCCTGTGCTGATATCAGGTCAGGTTCATGTAGAGATGCACATCATCCCAGGGAAAATGCCAGCAGGGTTTTGTTAAACGTAATAAATTATACTGTATCAAAATACATTAAAAACACCGAAGTATTGAGACACCAGCAAGTTCTGGCTCAATTAACGTCTGTTCTTTCTCAGGAGAAGTGATGTAAGAAATGTAGCCTGACACCAGAGCAGACACTGTCCCCACCACCACCGGAGCGCGTCCCCTGAGGACCTGTCTGGCCCAGGAGGTCACTCCCCGCCACCCCCGCTGGCCACACTCCCCCCAGGACCAGCGGGACAGCCCCAAAGGGCCAGCCCCGAGTCAGGGCCCTGGGTGACCCCAGGCCTTTGCCGCAAGCATTTTGGTGGGAATCCAGCCTTCGTTCGCTGCTGCGCGAGCCCGAGGCGAAAGCAGACCGTAAACGCCCTCACTCTGCCTTCCCGGAGAGCCACCTGCCGAAAAGGCAAAGATTCCTGAAAACTCTATGCTTTTGGCAACGGCTCAGTCTGGATGTGCTTGGCTAGAAGGCGCCCAGTTAGGGCACAGCTGGACAGGGGAGGCCGTCTCCCCCCCCAGGATCCCGAAGGTGCAGAAAACACGTCAACCAGCACCGTCACGGCCAAATTAGGGCAGGACCCCTCGGAGCCAGTGACCCTGGGGATGGTGTCCCCACACCCAGGTCGGCCGGGCCCCTACACTCACTCCCAGGGCGTGGGCTTGCCCAAGGCACCTGCCGGCCGGACAAGACACGAAGGAGGCTCGGAGGGAGCGTCGGAGGGAGTAGGCATCCCTGGAGGGCAGGGGGCGGTGTCCCTGCTCTGACGGGGCCAGCACACCCTCATGCCGCCTCTGACTCTCCTATTCCCGATCCCTCTTCTGCTTTCCCTCTGCCCTGTCCTGCCTCCTTCCCCGGACTCCTTACAAAATGTCCATTTCACGCTCTGCTTCCCGGGACATCTGGAAAACCCTGAAAATAAGGGCAGTGAGAAGCACCGGTCCCACCAGCTATCAAGGCGCATTGTAAAGCGTCGGTGACATGAACAGTGAGAGGTCACTGCAGAGACGGAACGAGGGACCGACATCCACGCGGGTGTATGCGTGAGAACGTAACGCCTGACGAAACGGCAGAGCAAACAGTGGAAAACGTGGACTATTCACCGCACATCGTTGAGCCAAAAGGCGAATGGTTTTGAAAAAAAAATTAAGTCGGTCCCTGACCCTCCTGTTTTACCAACATAAATTCTAGTTGATCCAAGATTCAAATGTTAAAAAAAAAGACAACGCGTGAGTACAAAAGGAAAAGATGATTTTTAAAAATATGTTTGCTGTGGTTTTCATAAACATGAAAAAATATACCGTCGCGAGTTTTAATGAATTACCGTTTTAAATTTGTGCACGGCCAAATAGAGCACTGAACAAAAGAAGGGCTACTGGGTTTCTTTGTTTTGCCAGGAACATTGACGTGAGGTCTGCCCTCTTAAAAACTACAGAGAATTGCACCCGTATAAAGTAAGTCTGCATATGAGTTAAGAGAGTTAGAAAATAGGAGAAGAGACAGAGGAGGATACGTACGCAGGACGGTAACCCTGGCCTCCCTCTTCTTGCTGGTGTTAACAAAGGACAAGTCTTCCGCAGAGCGGTGACAGCCGTGGTCACCGCCTCGTCTTGAGCTGAGCCGCCTCCCCCCCAAGCCACACTCAGTGATTCGACCTGTCTCGGGAGCCATGGACTGTCCCCCTGTCTCACCACCCAGTGCCCTCAGGTTTTGGCTCCGACGCTGCTCTGTGAGGCCCCCCTCCTCCACCCAGACACGTCCTTCGAGCCATCCAGAAGTACCTGCCGGGCCCACGTCTTAGTCCTTCTCCGTGTAAACGCCCGTTAATGCACCCATATCTCCTGCCACACGTGAGGGCCAGTCGTTCGAGGACAGTGACGGCTCCCGGCTTTATCTCTGGGTCTTTCCCCAGCTCCCGGCACGTCCCAGGTGCCCAGCACGCACATGTCCCATGAACGAGCACATGCACTGGGGGAACTAAGTCCGAGAAGCCCCCGCGGACGCAGCCCGGCCAGGGCCCAGGGGTGGGGTGGCCTTTCTGGCGCCATCGCCCGTGGGAGCAAGCAGGCAGGATTACACAGCTTGGAGTGGTTGCTGGAAAGTCATGTCTGCGAGCGGGATCCGGTGACCCGGACAGCCATGGCCTTCCGAGAGGACAAGCACGGGGCCTCCGGGGAGCCCCGCCTGAGTTAGAGCGACGGTGCTTCGTGAGCGCGCGGAATGGGACGGGGGCATAGACTGCGCACCCGTGACTGAGAGTTGAAAATCTTAGGAGAAAGGCATGATGTTTGTACGTGACAATTGCCTCCGAGGCAAGGTGATGCTGCAAGAGGTTTACGTTGCGTTTTTAGAGTTTGAAAATGTAAAGCGCCGAGGACTCCCTCCCTCTGGCAGGGGGGTGGTGGATGAAAAAGGAACTGACACAACGAGCTGTCCCTCCACAGAGACCCTCGGGTGAACCCAAACAGTGACACTCTAGAAGGGAAGGCGTCCCTGCTGGCCTCACGCAGAAAGGTCGGAGATTGATTTTCCCTGCAGTCCATGTGCAGGGGAAGCCATCCGGGTGTCGCCTGGCCCTGGGACCATGCATCCTGTCCCCGGGCGTTCCTGTCGCCATCTGGCCTCGTGCCGGGTCAGCGCTCCCCACCACACCCGCGGCTGAATCGGACCAGCGGTGGAAATCGGACTCAGACTGATCCCAATCGGCCTCTTTCTGTCCTGGAATATTGCTTTGAGGCTGTTAGAACTGAGACAGCCTTCGCTTAGGGGCAGAATTGGAGGGAAAAATTTTTTTTAAGTGAGTTTTCTTGTAAGGAAGCAGAGGGATGGCTGGATCAGGCAGCCTGTCCCATGGAGCTTGGCCCTGGCCGTGCGCACCGAAGGGCCCTCACCTTGACCTCGCAAACTCAGCTGCCATCTGGCGGGGCGAGGAACCCTACTCCAAGTGAGCACCAGCCCTGCGTGTTTCCCTCAGTAGACCCGCCCACTCTCTAGAGGCTTCTACTGAAGCTGAGGTCACCACAACCGCCGAGGGAGACATCCAGGCGGGAGCCCCGGGGGGCTGCATCAGCCGTAAATCCCTCCCCACTGGAGCCGCCTGTGCGCCGTTAGATCGGAAGGCGACAGGTGTCCTCCTGCCCAGGAGTGGGAGCGAGCGGACGTGTAGGACAAGACACAGTGGCCGACTTCGTTTTGAATAACAGGCACCCGGGAGCCTCGGCACCAGAGCAGGCCTCCAGCACTTGCTCCCCGGCCTCAAAGAACAATCAGGAAGGTGCTGCGTTAGAGACGGGGGTGGGGAGACAACGCATCTGGGGGGTCAGGTGGGGCAGCCACACTCAGAGGAGCCCGTCGGTCAGCGGGTAATAAAACGACTCTGTGCTCCCGGCCGGGTCCAGGGAGCCAGGCCAGTCTCAGGTGCAGCGGCTCAGCCACAAGCCCGGGGGGCAGCCGGGCGGCCAGGTCGGCCTCCGCACAGGTGCACGAGGGGTCATCCATGAGTGCCGCGGAGGTCATGAGAAAGTGTGGACCACGGTCCCATCTGTGTCCCTCGCTCGAGTCCTCTCCTGGGGCGAAAAGGAGAAGGGGGGATTTTGTAACCGGCGCTGTGCTCCCATCAGGAAAAGTTCAGCGTCATCAGTGGAAAACAACATCCCCCACAAAGGACAGTGAGGCCGGCGGTAAGATCCCCTTGCTTCCCGAGTCCCAGGCAGACGTGTGGACCCGTATAAGAGAGTGAAGGCAGGTGAGGCGGTAGGAGACCCGGGGGGGTTGGGAGTGTGTCCGCAACACATTATCTACGCGATAAACCCAGCCCCGAAATGGGCTCGTGCCCTCGCTTCCTCCTTGCCTACCAGCTAGAAAGGAACAGGGCAAACACTGAGGCCACACGCACACACCTGCAGGGGCCTGTGCACGCACACATAAACGTCTATACGCATAAACACACACGCATATACACATGTATGTACACATATGCACACGCACACACACACACACATAGGCACACACACACACACGGATATACACACACAAACGCAGATACGTACACAGGCACACCCATCCATCTCAACTTTCGTTCGTTAGTAGTGGGTCTGCAAGACAAGAGGCCGGGTATTGGCGACCCCCTCATAACGACGAAAGAGACATTTGAGCTGCTTCTTTGTCGAAAGTGTCATAAAAGGGAAGAACTTCCAAGACGCCACGTCGGGCATCACTTAGGACGCCAAAGTGCGCTAATTCCCGGATATTTCAACAGTGGGTTGGCTGTTCCAGACACCGGGCCACGTCGGTCCGTGGTTTTATAGAGAATCTCACAGAATGTCGGATCCCTTCCGGGAAAGTTGTAGTCACAAGTCAGATAGTCCCTTACCCTGGTGGAGTCTGCGTTCTAAATCCAAAAATGTTTACCCAACGCCGAGCACGAAACACAGGACAGAGCGCCGGTGAGACCCCGGGACGCCTGGCTGCGGACGGACAGCGGGACGCGGGGCCTCCCAGCCTCCCCTCCCGGCCGCCCTGCGCGGCACAGCTCAGCCTCTGCAGACACCAGAGCCGCGAGTGTGGCTGGAGGGACACACACGGACACTTCCAAACCCCGACCACTGTCGACTGCAGCAGGAAAAGCCTTCTCTGTGTGTGTATTTTTATTCATTTTTATTACTTTTTAACGCTTACTTATTTTTGAGAGAAAGAGCTAGCGGGAGCAGGGGAGGAGCCGGGGGGTGGGGGCGGACAGAGAGAATCCCAACAGGTTCCTTGCTGTCAACTCAGAGCCCGACTCGGGGCTCGGACTCACCAACCGTGAGATCACGACCTGAGCTGAAAGAGTCGGAGCTCAACGGCCCGAGCCACCCAGGCGCCCCATCTGTGTGTTTATTTTTAAATCGTAAGCCGCGTTTTCTGCCGCAGACCCCGAGAACGGCGCCGAGTGCTGCTGAGACGGGGGTCGAGCACGGTAAACACCCGCGGTGTGGACGCAGCGGGGAGGATGCTGTGTGGACGCTGCTTGAAGCATCGGGGCCATGAGCGGAAAGACCCGGACAAGAAACTAGTCCGAAGGCTGCGAATGTGACCTTCCTCCCTCAGTCCCCGCTCCCATCCCACTTTGCAAAACGGAGCTCGAGCCACGGCCACCGGGAACGCAGTAAGGACCGTGCCATCACTCACACGTGGTGTTAGAAAACACAGACTGGGGCGCCTGGGTGGCTCAGTCGGTTGAGCGTCCAACATCAGCCAGGTCACGATCTCGCGGTCTGCGAGTTTGAGCCCCACGTCAGGCTCTGGGCTGATGGCTCAGAGCCTGGAGCCTGTTTCCGATTCTGTGTCTCCCTCTCTCTCTGCCCTCCCCCGTTCATGCTCTGTCTCTCTCTGTCCCAAAAATAAATAAAAACTTAAAAAAAATAATAATAATTTAAAAAAAAAGAAAACACAGACTATCGGCGATGACTTGGAAAGACGCGACCTGGCTCGCAGGACCCACGAACAGCCCATTTTCCCGAGGAAATCCGGTCGCGAGGTGAGGGGCAGGCCCGCGTGGGGTTCGGAAGGTCGCCCGACACAGCAGGTGCGCTGCTGACTCCCGGCTGGCGAAGGACCCTCAGGGAGACATCTGTGTGGAAGGCTCCAGGTTCACACCAGCTGGGCGCCCTGCCTTGGGAACGCGGCACACGGGGCCCCGGTGGCGGGACCCTGGCTCCCAAGGGCTGAGTTGCCCCGCAGGCCGTGCGCTGTGAGCGCAGAGCCCTTGCTCACCTGTGAGTCATGATCCCCCGGTTCCCGGACAGTCATCAGCCTGATTTCTCTGTGCCTCCCCACCGTGTCACGGCCTCTGGTCCCACGGCCCCGCCACAGTCGTGGAGGCGCAGGGAGAGCTTCCCGACTGAGTGGCAGCAGCAGGTGCGTGGCTGCCTCCCAGACGGGGCGGGGGAGGGGGGAGCAGCTGATCCTCGGGGGCAGAGAGCAGCGTCCAGCGTGCGGCCACCACGGCGAGCGGGCCTAGCCAGGGGTCTCAGGCCGCAGCACCGCACGTGTCCCCGCGGCCCTGGAGGGAATGTCCACAGGGAGCCGTGCGCCCAGCTGTTGGCCAGGCCGCCTCCAGGGGCTCAAGCACACGTCCTGCTTCTCTCCGGCTCGTCCCAGACAGGCCGGGCCTCGAGGAGCCGCTGACCCCGTGTGGAAGCAGGTGGGGACGAAGCGGACACGGGCAGCAGGGTGACAGTGGGGTTCCGCCACGCTTCCGAGGGACGCCCACGCCTCGTGCAGGGGCGGGGGGTGGCGGTGAGGCTCCGTCTGGAAGCACAGGAAGCTGTGAGCAGGGCTAGCGGTTTCTGGTGGCAGCTACTTGGACAACCTGTTTGCATTGGCTTCGGGGGCCGGGGAGGCGGGAGAACGCCTCAGAGAGGGTGCTGATGAAGTCAGAGGCTAGAAATAATTCTGAGTTTCAGTTTAATGTTCAGAGTTCTTTGTCACAAAACCCTTTCTATAAATATAGTTTCCTTTAAAAATGTTTACTCTCGGGGGGCCTGGGTGGCTCAGTCAGCCGAGTGCCTGACTCTCGATTTCAGCTCAGGTTATGATCCCACAGTTCGTGGGGTCGAGCCCCGCGTCAGGCTCTGTGCTGGGCGCGGAGCCTGCTTGAGAGTCGCTCTCTGCCCACCCCCCCCCCCCTCCGCTCGCACACCCTCGTTCCCCTTCTCTAAAAAAAGTAATAACGAAGTAAAAATCTTTATGCTTTTTCAAATTAAATGGTTTTCCTAAAAATGGGGGAACGGTATACAGGTGCATGGGACAGAGGGCACGTTCGCCCCCTACGCCCACACTTGTGCTGTGCAGAGAAGGGTTTGGCCTGAGTCTGCTTGTAGGCTCATTGTATGCGGGTGTGCAACGCGTGCACCTGTGTGTATGTTGGTACTCACGTACGCATATGCACATGTGTCCGAGAGGTTTCTTTCTTCTTATTAAATGTCTTCATTTTTCATTGAAGTATAGTCAACACACCGTGTTGTATTAAATCCAGGTGTAGGAGAGAGTGATTCGACATCCACACACCACACAGTCCTCACCGCCACATCACACGCCAAACCACTGATCCCTTCCCCCACCCCTCCCCGCCGGTGACCAGGGTGTCCTCTGTGCTCAAGCGTCTGTTTTTTGATTCGTCTCTTTCTTCTTTATCCGCTCATTTGTTTTGTTTCTGGGCCCCATGGAGATGACTTTTTCCATTAAAATGGGCTCGCGCTACTTTTGTTCAAAAACCAAGCAATAATGTTCAGTAGAAGGGTTTATAAAATGTTCTCGGCCACACCACGCTCTCATCCGGTCTGCCTTTCCACATCTTGCCGGCAAATCTTTCCCAGAGAGCCAAGCAGTTCCCAGATAAGCAGCCGCTGGATGATCTGCAATTTGCAAACAGGTCCTGCGACTTGCCGAAGCGAAAACAGGTCTTACGCAAGGGTTTCCCGAGGTACTACTGAATACAGTTCAGTTCTCGCTCCTTGCGACCAAAGGCAAACCAGGAAAACATCCAGCGTTCTCCACGATTCAGGACGCCGTGCGCCACGATAGTGACGGGAGCGAAGGAGGCACAGAACGAGGTAAAATCCACACGTGTGACGTTGCTGACTTTGGGGACATAATTCAAACTTTATGGACGTTTGCGTGTTGTGGGATCAAAGGCACAAAATTATCCTTGGAGATTTACCAAGGTAGTTTCACAGCCCCGAAGCTTTGCCTGTGCAGACAAAATAATGTATTGAAAACTACCCAGAACATTCCAACATGACCACCACTCTGCCGCTCGCCCGGGGATCACGGGCGAAGGTGTATTTGGCCCCTGACGGTCTCAGCTTTCTTAGCTATTCACAGGGCTCCCCAGGACCCTGTTCAAGCAGAAGGTCTCGGGCTCTGCTGGGCTCACAAGACGTGGGGCTGGAACTCTCTGTGGGGGAAGAACCCTCTGGGTGGGCATCGGTGGAGCCGGGCAGCCGCTCTGTCACCCTCATGGAGATGGGGGCGGGAGCAGAGTGTGATCGCCCTCCGCATACGATCCGTCATATGACCTGCTCTGCTGGGGGACGGTCTGTACCCCACCTGAACTTGTCTGATTTCTCTGTTTGCTTCGTTGCGAACAAAGCCCTTGTGTTTCGTCAGTGTCCAGATACGATTCTGGGTGCTACGGGCGTATCCGACCCAGGGCAGGCCCAGCAAGTAGCTTGAACAACGGCGGAAGTTGGTGCTGGAGCTCAGGCAGCAGAAGGCCCATCGGAGGGAAAGGGAGCGTGCACGTGAAAAACAAAGGGGGCGTGGGTGCATGTGCACGCACGCGTGTGGGCTAAACCTGGCGCCTCCCTTCCCCTCCCAAATACGAGAGTGTGGGGCGCCTGGGGTCTCAGTCGGTTTGGCGTCCGACTTCAGCTCGGGTCACGATCTCGCGGTTCGTGGGTTCGAGCCCCGCGCCGGGCTCTGTGCCGACAGCTCGGAGCCTGGAGCCTGCTTCGGATTCTGTGTCTCCCTCTCTCTCTCTGTCCCTCCCCCGCTCGCACTCTGTCTCTCTGTCTCTCCTTCAATTAAAACGAAACATTAAACACAATCTTTAAAAATATATGTCCAAAGACAAGAGGACGGCGTGGGACGTTTCCCCTCTCAGACTCGTTCCGCGTCGCGACGCTGGCAGGCGCACACACGAGCGCTAAGCGTGGCCCGCCAGCCTTTCTCTCCGGGACAAGGTGACGCTGCTTAGCCTTTCCAGAAGCCGCGGCTCGGGGGCTCTGCAGATTCCCGTGGAAGATGCGGGCTGCGTGGTCAGGCCTCTGAGGCTCAGGAGGAATGGGCGCGAGGGACCCCGGGGGCGGGGAGGACCCAGAATCGCAGCACGGCTCCGAGGGAACACCGTGAGCATGAACACAGTTGGGGATATTTCAGGTCCTTCCCCGGGCCCTGATTCTGCTGACTTTGTCCTGAGCAGGGTCTCCGCTCTCTGATAAGTGATGAGGAGCAGGAGGGGCCTCAGCCGAGGGAGGACAGGACCCAGGAGGACCGCAGCCCGCTCCAGAGGACCGCCTACCAGAGTGCTCCTCACAGGCACCCGCCTCACCCACCGGCCAGCCTGCCCCTTCGAGGCTTCAGATGCTTTGAAACCCTGGCTAGGAGATGAAGAGAATGCTTTCTGGAGCCAGAGATCAGAGAGTATAAATTGCTCTTCCAGGAAAAAAAAAAAAAAAAAAAAAAAAGGAGCCACCAAATACATTTGTTTCCAAAGCATAAGAATTCCGAACTTCAAGCAATAATTTGCTCCCGTCCTTACATACGCATTTTTCATCTTTATTAGATGAAAGTGTAAGTAATGATGACGACAAATTTGAATTTGTATGGTGCTGCTTTTATCAACAAAGGTATCAGGTTTAAATGTCAAGAAAATTGATATTAATTGGCTTCCAGAAGTAATTTCTTTAAAAGAGCCGATCCCTGATTAGACTTCCGAGAATTAAGGCTGTCTTTAGCTTCTTAGCTGGAAGTTTGCTGATTTAAAGTGTGACCTTCCAGGACGCCCCCTGGGAGCATTAGGGGAGCTCAGTGTTAGCCCAACAGTGGCACCTAGTGGCTGGGAGAATCTCCTGCCTGTCAGACCCCATGAGTCTCTAGAACATTCTTTGTCTCAGCGGTGTGCCAGGCGCTGAGTCTTTCACCTTAATATCCAGTGAGCGATCCTGAGGATCCAAGCAGATCTACAAAACCATCTTTTTCTCCTCCAAGTGATAAGGTGCTGATGTTAATTTTATGTTTTTTAATGTTTATTTATTTTTGAGAGTGGCCAGCGTGTGGCCGTGTGGTCGTGTGGCCAGCACAGCGCCATGAGGCCAGGTCTCCCCCGAGCCTCTGGTTCCTCCAGTGGGAAGAGGGAACCTGGGCTCACAGCTAGGCTGCCTGGCACGTGAGTCATTTTGTGGGAGCCCCTAATCTGATTTCATACCATGGGGGATGCAGGGGAATGTGCAGGGCTCGACCACTGGGAGTGTGACTATCAGGGAGGAGGGGGGCGGGGCTTGCGACGGCACTTGGATCTTGGCAGACCAAGTTCATATTTGCGGTGCCCAAGCAGGGATCCCAGTGAGAGGTTTTGTTCCACAGCAAAACTGCAAAAGTCAGGGGCGCGGTCTGCCCGGGGAACGGGATGGGGTGCAGACCTGCCTGATTTGGATCCTCAGACCAGGATCCTGCCAGCCCTGGAGCCCAGTTCGCCCGTGCCCAGGCAAGGTGCTGAGTCACAGCCCCGCTCACCGTGGAGGCTGCCTTCTAGCCCCGTTTGAGCAGAAGGGCTGGCAACCAGTCCTGGAAGCCGTGCCCCCAGTGCTGCTGGAGCCCAGAGGCGGGCGGGCAGAGCTGACGGCCCCCAGAAAAAGCCAGCACTGAATGTGGGGGCTTCCCGTGTGGCACACGGCAGGGAAATTAATGCACAGCCGAGTCCCAGCCCCTCCAAACCAGACAGCTTGTTTGGGAAACCGAGAGAAACCTGGAATGTCTTTTCCTCTTCCCGTCCGGGCACAGGGGCTGAGACACAGCCCCATCCGCGGTGCAGAGTGTCTTCCAGCCCCGTATAGACAGAAGGGTTGGTGACAACGCCTGGAAGCCATGTGACCCAGCAGTGCTAGAGCAGAGAGAGGGGCAGACAGAGGCGATAGTTCGCAGAGCAAAGCTAGGGGCCCTGTTCTTCCAGGGAGCTTGGGTACGGGTTGGCTTGAGTTAAGAAACAAAGAATTGTACCAGCTTTCGAACTGTTTCCCCTGTTGTTCCTGGGCATCCCTGTCCATCTAATTCACAGCCCCGCTCATCACTGAAGACAGCTTTCAGCCCGTCAGGCCAGGGAACCTAACCAAAGCACGTGAGAAGCTGAATAGCCCACTCAATAGTCCTGTGTACAGCGGCACTTGAACCGAGGGTCCAGCCTGTGACTTCCCCCATCTGCAGAGCTAACCGGTGGCCTCACCTGACCAGAGAATTCTGGCCTGATTCAGGTCCCCAGACCATGGGCTGTACAGGTCCTGGTCCTGCAGCCCTGCCAAGGCAGGGAGGCTAAATCACAGCCCCAGCTAGTACTGAATATTACCCAGCCCTGGCCAGCTGGTAAATCTGACCAGAGAGTCCAGCCAGACATGGAGCCCATCCTACAGCCTCACTTGGGTAGGGAAACAAACCAGCAGTCCTATTCAACAGTTCTCAGCCAGTAGCACAACCCCAATTCCCAACCACAGAGCTGGAAAAGCGGTCTTGCCAAAAATAGACCGTAATAGTAGGGCCCATCTGCCCGAGGACATTACCAGCAGACACACCCAGAAACTCAAACTGAACTGACTGGTGAAGAACTCTCCCTGCCAAAGCAAATCTGGAACATCTAGAAGAGCTCAGTTACTCAAATGCACAGATACCACTGCAGTGAATCAAGGATCATGAAAAATCAGGTAAGTACGACACCACCAAAGGAAACCAATAAAGCTCCAATCACTGACTCTAAAGAAATGGAGATCTATGAGCCGTCAGACAGACAATTCAGAATAATCCTGTTAAGGAAGTTTAGTGAAGTGCAAGAACACAGACAGACAACTAAACAAAATTAGGAAAACAATGCACCAACAAAATAAGAAGTTCAACAAGGGATAGTGACCATCGAAGCAAACAAATGAAATCCTGGAGTTGAAAAATTCAATAACTGAGCTGAAGAATTCAACAGAAGAGAAGTTTTTAAGAGTAGACTCAGCCACGCAGAATAAAGAATCAGTGACCTGGAGGACAGGACAATGGAAATTATTCAGTCAGAGGAGCAAAGAGACAAAAGAATGAAAAAGAGTGAAGAAAGCCTATGGGAATTCGATAAAAAGAAACAATATTCACATTATGGAAATTCCAGAAGGAGAAGAGAAGGAGAAAGGAACAGAAAGTATATTGAAAGTAACAATGACTGAGAACTCCCCAAACCTGGAGAGAGAAATGGACATGCAGATCCATGAGGTCCAAATAGGTTGAGCCCAATTAGGGCTACACTGAGACAAATTGTAATTAAATTGTCAGCAGTCAAAGACAACAAAATAAATAAATAAAAATAAAAATAAAAACGGAAAAACCGGAAACAACAAAATGGCAATAGTAAGCCCTTACCTATCAATAGTTATTTTAAACATAAAGGGATTGAATTCTCCAATTAAAAGACATAGAACAGCTGAATGGATAAACAACCAAGATCAAACAATATGCTGTCTAGAAGGGGCTCATGTTAGCCTTAAAGACACTCACAGACTGAGGGTGAAGGAATGGAAAAGACATTTCAAGCAAATGGTAACAACAACAAAGCAGGGGTAGATATATCTACGCTGGACGAAACAGACTTTAAACTAAAAACGGTAACAAAGAGACAAAGAAGATTATTAAATGATGATAAAAGGGTCAATACATCAAAAAGATATAACAATTATAAATATTTCTGTACTCAACATTGGATCCCTAAATATATACAGGAAAAACTAGCAGAGATAAAAGAATAAATCAGTAAGAATACAATAATAGTTAACGACTTTACTACCCCATTCTCAACAGTGGAGAGATCATGCAGAGAATCAATATGGAAACAACAGATTTGAACAACACTATAGACCAAATGGCCCTAATAGACATGTACAGAGCATTGTAATACACATTCATTTCAGGTACACGTGGGCCATTTTTAGAATAAACTATATGTTAGACCATGAAACAAGTCTTAGCAAATTCTAAATGATTGAAATTATATCAAGTATCTTCTCTGACCACAATGTCATGAACCCAGAAATCAATAACAGAAGGAAAACTGGAAAATTTATAAACACATGAAAATTAAACAACACTCCCCTGAATAACTAATGGATCAAAGAAGAAATTAAAGGAGAAATAAAAAAGGTTTATGAGAAAAACAAAAATGGAAACATAATGTATCAGAACATGTGGGGTGCAGGAAAAACAGTTCTAAGAGGGAAGTTTATCGCAATAAATTCTTATATTAAGAAGCAAAAAATATCCCAAATAAACAGCTGAACTTTATGCCTTAAGGAAAAAGTGAACACGAAGTTAGAAGAAGAAAGGAAATAATAAAGATTAGAGCAGAAATAAATGAAATAAAGAAAGAAAAACAATAGAAAAGATTAGCTAAAGTAAGACTTGGTTCTTTGAAATGATAAAATTTACAAATCCTTACCTAACCAAAAACAAAAGAGAAAGGACCCAAATCAACTAAATTATAAATGAAAAAGGAAACTTTAGAGTGGACACCACATAGATTCAGAGGACCATAAGAGGCTATGAGGAGAAACTATATGCCAACAAACTGGACAACCTAGAAAAAAAATGGAAAAATTTTTAGAAACATATAACTACCAAGACTAAATAAGGAAGAAATAAAAAATATGAAGAGACAAATTTCTAGGAAGGAGATTGACAAAGTAATAAAAAATCTCCCAGTGAAGAAAAGCCCAGGACCACTGGCTTTATCAGTGAATTTTACCAAACATTTAAAGAAGAATTAACACTAACTCGTCTCAAGCTCTTCCAAAAGAATGAAGAGGGGAGGATGTTCCTAAACTCATTTTATGATGTCAGCATTATCCTGATACCAAATCCAAAAAAGGATGTTACTGGAAAAACAAAGAAACAAATAAAAGGCCTACAGGTCAATATCCCTGATGAATATTGATGCAAAATTCTCAGTAAAATACTAGCAAGCCAAATTCAGCAGCACACTAAAAGGACTGTCCACCATGATCAAAAGGGATTTACCTCTTGGAATGTGAGGATAATTCGACATACAAAAATCAATCAGTGTGATATATCACATTAATAGAATGAAAGAAAAGAATCATATAATCATTTTGGGGCACCTGGGTGGCTCGGTAGGTTGAGCATCCGACTTCGGCTCAGGTCATGATTTCGCAGATTGTGAGTTCAAGCCCCGCGTCGGGCTCTGTGCTGACAGCTCAGAGCCTGGAGCCTGCTTCAAATTCTGTGTCTCCCTCTATCTGCCCCTCCCCCCACTCGTGCTCTGTCTCTCTCCTTCAAAAATAAATTTTAAAAAAACATAAAAAAAATTTTTAAAAAAAGAATCATATAATCATTTCAACAGAGGCAGAAAAAGCATTTGGCAAAATTCAACATTTTTTTTCTCAATAAAAACTCTTAACAAACTAGGTATAGAAAGAACATATCTTAACATCATAAAGACCATATATAACAAGCCCATAGCTAACATCATGCTCAATGGTGAAAGTTTGAAAACTTTTCCTCTAAGATCAAGAAGACAACAGTGCCCGTTCTCACCACTTCTATTCAACATAATATAGAAGTCCTAGCTAGAGCAATCAGGCAAGAAAAAGAAATAAAGGGGATCATAATTAAAAGGGAAGAAGTAAAATTGCCTCTATTTGCAAATGATATTATTTTATATAGAGAAAATCCTAAAGATTCAACCAAAAAAACCGTTAGGTCTAATCAATGAATTCAGTAAAGTTGCAGGATACAAAATCAGCATATGAAAATCAGTAGTGTTTCTATACACCAAGAACAAATGTTCACAAAAGGAAATAATTGAAATTTATCCCACTTGTAAGTGGGATAGCATAAAAAACAAAATACTTAAGAATAAATTTAAGGAGGTGAAAGATCTGTACTCTGAAAACTATAAGACATTGATGAAAGACATTAAAGAAGACACAAATAAATGGAAAAGTATCCCATGTTCATGGATTAGAAGAATTAATATTGTTAAAATGCTAATTCTACCATAAGCCTTCTGTAGATTTAAGGCAATCCCTATCAAGATTCCAATGGCATTTTTTACAGAGGTGGAAAAACCTCCCAAAATTTATATGGAACCACAAAAGACCCCAAATAGCCAAATAAATCCTAAGAACAATGCAGAAAGCATCACTCCCTGACTGGAAGCTGTACCATAAAGCACTACTTATCAAAAGAGTAAGGTACTGGCATAAAAACAGGTGAATACACCAATGGAACAGAAATGGGAGCCCAGAAATACACCCAAGCATTATACAGTTAACCAGTGTTTGACAAGGGAGCCAAGAATACTCAGCGGAGAAAAGAAGACAGTCTTCTCAATAAATGGTGCTGGAATAATTGGATATTCACATGGAAAAGAATGAAACTGGGCCCATATCTTACTCCACCCAGAATTAACTCAATCAACATGGTTAAAGACTTAAATATAAGACCTGCTGTCATGGAACGCCTAGAAGAAAACTTAGCAATAAATCTCCTTGACATGACTCTAGGTGGTAATGTCTGGATGCGACACCTACAGCACAGGCAACAAAATGAAAAATAAACAAGCGAGACTTCATCAAACAAAAAGCTCTGCTCAGCTGAAGAAACCACCAACAAAGTGAAAAGACGACCTATGGAATGGGAAAAGTATTTGCAACCCATGTATCTGATAAGGGGCTAATATCCAAAATACATAAAGAATGCACAAAACTCAATAGCAAGAAAGGACAAAAGACAAATAAACAGCCCAATTAAAAAATGGGCAAAGGACCTGATAGCCACTTCTCCAAAGAAGATATACAAAAAGACAACAGGTACGTGAATAAATACACACGTCTCGAATCATTAGAAAATGTGAATCAAAACCGCAGTGCGATGTCACCTGACACCCGTTAGGATAGTTAAAATTAACAACACTGGCAACAAGGGTTGGCGAGGATTCAGAGAAAGGGGAACCCTCATGCACTGGTGGGAATGCAGACTGGTGTAGCTGCTCTGGAAAACAGTATGGAGGTTCCTCAAAAATTAAAACTAGAATTGGGGCACCTGGGTGGCTCAGTTGGTTAAGCGTCTGACTTTGACTCAGGTCATGATCTCACAGTCTGTGGGTTCAAGACCCATGTCAGGCTCTGTGCTGACAGCTCAGAGTCTGGAGCCTGTTTTGGATTCTGTGTCTCCTTCTCTCTGCCCCTCCCCCTGATCCCTCTCTCTCTTTCTCTCTCTTTCAAAAATAAATAAACATTAAAAAAATTTTTTTAAATACTTTGGCCCTTGGATCTTACAATCATGTTAACTATTTTTCAGAAGTTGAGCTATGTGTCTTGAAACTCACATTTATACTCTGTTCTTTAAGACAAGTACATCCAGGGGCGCCTGGGTGTCTCAGTCGGTTGGGCGTCCGACTTCGGCTCAGGTAATGATCTCGCGATCTGTGAGTTCGAGCCCCGCGTCGGGCTCTGTGCTGACAGCTCAGAGCCTGGAACCTGCTTCGGATTCTGTGTTTCTCTCTCTCTGACCCTCCCCCGTTCATGCTCTGTCTCTGTCTCAAAAATAAGCAAACATTAAAAAAAAATTTTAAAAAAAAGACAAGTACATCCATATTCTGCACCATTGACAATTTCTTTCAATGTGAAAGGTACCATTATATACATATATCTATATGTATATAATGTAATCATATTATACATGTATTACATTATATAATATATATAACGTGAAAATCATTACTTTAAAGATTATATCTGCTAGAAGTTAATAGGGGGAAAGTTCAAGTACAAGCTGATAGAAGTCCGATCTTTTGCCCCGTTACGGTGGATTGTAGTTACTGTGGATTGCAGAGAAGGTGAATACATAGCAGCGCCCCTAGTGTTTCACAGTGTCGGTGATAACCAAGCTCATGAACTCCCAGCAGCCTTAATGACCTAGGTGCCTCTAACTCCGACGAGAGACAGAATGTGACTTCTCGGTACAGACCGCTTTTCCCGTGCCCCGGTTGGTTTCTTTTAGGGAACTACGAACCTACGTGTCCACTGATGGTTGACGTCTTTAATCAGGATGATGGAAAGCAGCCTGAAGAACATTCTTGTGGTTTCGTTTGGATTTCTGCTTCTCTTTACGGCCTACGGAGGTCTGCAGAGTCTGCAGGTAAGCGAGGACACTTCTGAACAAACGTCCATCTCTTGGCCTCTGAGAATCCGCAGGGTCACAGAAGACAAGGAATGTAGGATTTCTTGTTAACCGATTCACTCCCAAATCCTCTCAAACAGTGGTTTTTATGTGCTTACAAATGTGCAGCCCCACCCTCTCCGACAGGATTGCACAACAGGGAGTGTGTGTTTGACCCTTGGACAAGAACTGTGGGTCTTGGGCTCGTGATGTGATTTGCCTTTGACACAGTTAAAAAGAGAGAGGCACACGGGAGCGGCGGGGTGGCTTAGTCGGTTGAGCAACCAACGTCAGTTCAGGTCATGATCTCACGGTTCGTGAGTTCGAGCCCCCCATCGGGCTCCGTGCTGACAGCTCAGACCCCGCTTCAGATCCTCTGTCCTCTCTCTCTACCCCTCCCCCGCTCGTTCTCGTTCTCTCAAACATAAGTAAAACACTCAAAAAAAAAAAAAAAAAAAAAGAGGGAGAGTCACAGGATGACTCATTGCGGATTCTGTGTCTTCGTGCCTTTGGCTTTGTGGTTGGGGTAGTAACATGAATTTATCCTATTTTGCTAGACCATAGAGATTCCAAGCTTCTTTTTTTTTTTTTAATTTTTTTAATGTTTATTTATTTTTGAGACAGACAGAGACAGAGCATGAGCATGAGCAGTGGAAGGGCAGAGAGAGAGGGAGACACAGAATCCAAAGCAGACTCCGGCCCCTGTCAGCCTGACACGGGGAGTGAGCCCACAAACCGCAAGACCATGACCTGAGCCGAAGTCGGACACTTAACCTACTGAGCCACCCAGGCGCCCTGAGATTCCAAGCTTCTTTAAGCAAAACAGTGAACTAGGACAAAGTTGTCTCCATAGCTTTGACCCCAACCCCCATGGCACTCTCTCCTCCTCAAGCCTCTAAGAGGCTGTAACAAGGGTCACATTTGCCTAAAAGTAGATTGGCTGTATCTTCCCCAGGTAGTTACTTGTTGTTGTTGTTGTTGTTTCCTTTTTAAAGTTTATTGGACGGAACGTGTAGGTTTCATGAGCGGTGGAAAGGTGTCAGATGGTTTTCCTCTCTTCTCTTCCTCATTTCCTGTCGTCTGTTTCTCTCAGTAACCAGTTCCTTTCTCTTGTTTTTCCAGCTTCTGCTCCATAATGACTTTTTGGCTCTGATGTAGGAGACCTGTTTTTGTTTTTGGTTTTGTTTTAAATCCGAGTTACTTAACATACATACACAGTGTAGGGTTGGTTTTGGGAGTAGAACCCAGCGATTCATCCCTTGCATACAACACCCAGTGCTCATCCCAGCAGGTGTCATCCCAGCAGGTGTCCTCCTCGATGCCCATCCCCCAGCCCCTCCCCCCTCCCCTCCAGCAACCCTCAGTTTGTTCTCCGTATTTAAGAGTCTCTCATGGTTTGCCTCCTTCTCTTTCTTATCTTGTCTTTCCTTCCCTTCCCCTGCGTTCATCTGTTTTGTTTCTTAAATTCCTACATATGAGTGAAATCATACGGTGTTTGTCTTTCTCTGACTGACTTATTGTACTTAGTGTAACACACTCTAGTTCCATCCACGTTGTTGCAAACGGCAAGATTTCATCCTTTTTGATTACCGAGTAATATTCCATTGTGTATATGTTGTCTTTATCCATTCATCACTTGATGGACGTTTGGGCTCTTTCCATACTTTGGCTATTGTCGATAGCGTTGCTATAAGCATTGGGGTGCATGTGTCCCTTCGAGTCAGCACTCCTGTATCTTTTGGATAAATACCTAGTAGTGCAGTTGCTGGGTCGTAGGGTAGGTCTATTTTTATTTTTATTTTTTTTATTTTTTAATTTTTTTTTCAACGTTTATTTATTTTTGGGACAGAGAGAGACAGAGCATGAACAGGGGAGGTGCAGAGAGAGAGGGAGACACAGAATCGGAAACAGGCTCCAGGCTCTGAGCCATCAGCCAGCCCAGAGCCTGACGCGGGGCTCGAACTCACGGACCGCGAGATCGTGACCTGGCTGAAGTCGGACGCTTAACCGACTGCGCCACCCAGGCACCCCGATTTTTAATGTTTTCAGGAACCTCCACACGGTTTTCCAGAGCGGCCACACCCGTGTGCATTCCCACCAGCAGTGCAAGAGTGTTCCCGTTTCTCCGCATCCTCGCCAACATCTGTTGTTTCCTGAGTTGTTAATGTTAGCCACTCTGACAGGTGTGAGGTGGTATCTCGTCGTGGCTTTGATTTGTATTTCCGTGACGATGAGTGATATTGAGCATCTTTTCATGTGTCGCTTGGCCAACTGGATGTCTTCTTTGGAGAAGTGTCTTTTCACATCTTCTGCCCATTTCTTCACTGGATTATTTGTTTTCTGGATGTTGAGTTTGACTTGTTCTTTATAGATTTTTGTATATTAACCCTTTATCCGATACGTCATTTGCAAATATCTTCTATTTTATTTTAAGAGAGAGAAGGAAAGAGAGAGAGAGAGGGAGCAGGGAAGGGGTGGAGCGAGAGGGAGAGAGAGAATCCCAAGCAGGCTCTGTGCTGTCAGCACAGAGCTAGATGTGGACTCAACCCCGTGAATCATGAGATCATGACCTGAGCCGAGATCAAGAGGTGGACACTCGACTGGCTGAGCCACCCAGAGGCCCAGTTGCTTGTGTTTGGAAGTGTACTTAACACACGGGCCACAACCCAGAGAGAGCAGGTGGCCCCCACCCCCCACACACCCAGACCCACCCCAGTCTGCCTGGGGTCTTGGGAGTAGAAGCACCCATGATCATTGCTGAGGTGCCCTCTTCCTTGGAAGACATCAGAGGACCAGACCTCCAGCTCTGTGCACCATCCGCCACCCACTTCCCCCACCTTCTGTCCCAGCCCGAACCGCCTTATCTCCTCCTTTGCTGGTCCAGAATATGTAAACATGGTTTAACTGGGATAACTGTCTCCATTGATCAGGACTGGCTTAAGCAAAAGAATTCAATGACATGGACAGAAGTGACCTGAGGCATGACTGCATCCCCGCCGTGCTGGAAGCACCTGTCTGTCCCTGTCATTTCCTTTGGCTTTCAACTGGCGGGCTTCATTCCCAATCCCCAGGGTCCCAGCCCTGATCTGGACTCACCCCGGGACCCAGGCACGCGTCTACACAGCCTTCCCCCTGCAGCAGCTGCAGCCTTCACACCCCTGTGGCTACTGATCTGCTAGTCCTTCACATCTCCACTCGGATGTCACCTCTTTCCCTTCCTTGCTCCCTGGAGCCGAAGTCTGGGTGGGGTGCTCACAGGTGCTGAGGCAGACGCCTGTGATCGCGTGATGCCAGGACCACAGCCACCGCTCCATGACCGAGTCCCCCTGACCAAGACGGGCCAGACACGCAGGGGGCAAACTATGGATAGTTCTGTGAACGAGAGTCATGGGTGCGTGCTAATCTCCAGCTGAACTCTCTTCTCAGGCTCTCTATGGGCTTAAAGATCCGACCCTACTCCCCAGTACTGAGCTGGGACCTATCTTGGCAGGCTGCCCAGCATCATCTCCCAGAAGAGCTTGACGGCTCTGGCCATCGTGCAATGTTCGTGCTGCCTCTCCGCCCAGGATGAGGCCCGTGAAAACGCATCCCCACATCTCCTGCCCCCGGCACCTCCCACCCTTCCCCAGGTTCCCCCTCATCCTCCAGGTCTCATTTGGTCTTCACTCCTTCTAGAAAGTCTTCCTGACCCCACTGGGCTGGCCCGAGTTTCCCTTGCAGGACTCACTCCCCAATGCAATAGACTGTTTGCTGCTGTTAATGATTCCTCTTGGCTCCTGTCCACTGTGCACTCCTGGAGGGCAGTGGCTGCTGAAATTTCCTTTCTTTCCACTAGAGCAGGTGCATACAGCCTCTGCGGGTAAGCGTTGAAGACTCTATTTGTTGAATGTCCCAATTGTTTATGCAGGCAGATCTTGCACAATTCGAGCTCAACATGCACACGTACTTATCTGCACACGTGTATTTGCCGACTGGCTCTCCTAACACGTGCAAACACAGGTGTTTGAACGTGGCCATTCACATAGAAAAGAAATTTGCTTTTGAAATTCCACTTTGGCTTCTGGCATCCGTCTTCCTTTTCGGTGGTTTGCAGTCAAATCCGATTACAAGTGCCTTATGCACTTCGCTGGCTCGCGGCGGTGCCGTGGGCGGAAGAAGTCCCAACGCAGAGAGACGCCTCGCGCCTCTCACTCCCACCCAAGGAGGCGACCCCAGTCATACAGGAGGAGTTAACGCGCATGTATGAAGGAAACAAAGCCTCAGGCTCATCCAGCTCTCTCGCTCCGCACTCCTAGCAGCCAGAGTCATAAATGGAAATTTCCAGCTAACCCCCATGGCAGAACAGAGTGCTCAATTTCCACCTTCCAGCCAGATGTCAGAATTCTCTTGGGACTAGCTGTTTTTATCATCCGTTTTAATTCATCCGCAAATACCCGTTTAAGTCCCTGCTTTGGGCTAGGCATCGGGAGAGATTTGGAAAAAGCAGAACATTTCCCTGCGTTCGAAGGTATCGTTGTCAGCTGGGGTGACATCGTGGGTCAGCATGTGGTGTGGGTCAGCATGTGGTCAGAATTTTGCCACAGAGGTCAGGCAAAATTCCAACAGCAGATCAGAGCACAGGTCTCCGTGGATGACGTTATCCAGGAGCCCTCAGACACCCCTGATCTGCGCTGGAACAATGGGCACCCTCTGCAAAGCGAGGACAAGGAAGGTGGGAGCACGTCGGGGGGCCGGGCAGCAAAGGAAGCGGGAATCCTGGACCGGTGGACACAAGGCAGAGTAAGAAGTCAGCCCGAGGGTTTGGGGTTCCGGGGGGCAGATCGGCAGTGAGGGAATGTCAGAGAGCAGTACCTGGCCGCGTGGTATAGGGTCCCTCGCCACAACACGTCTTGCAGGGGCGACCAGGCAGGAAGGGATGTTAGAAACCAGGCATTAGATTGCCAGCTTCCAGATCATCTGGGCACCCCACTGTGCTTGTCAGTCTGCGAGCAGTGTTCCCTTCTTTATCTCTTCCATGAAGACAGTAACTCTGTTTCCTCAGCTTAAAGGGGAGAAATACAAAGCTCTCCTAGAGATAAAAACGGATTCACAGAAGGCGTGTGGCCATCTGCCCCAAGCGACCCCAGCACCGGGCCTCAGGCTTTCCCTCTCCCCAGGATCTAGCAGCAGCTGACTCATGGTTCGGACTGTGCTTCCTCCCAGGCCTCACCTGTCAGCTGGGGGGGAGCACCTGTCAGCTGGGGGAGAGCACCTATCAACTGGGAGGGGAGCATCTGCCAGCAGGAGGGGAGCACCTGAGCATCTGTCAGCTGGGAAAGGAGCACCCGTCAGCTGGGATGGGAGCACCTATCCTCTGGGAGGGGAGAACCTGTCAGCTGAAGGGGAGCACCTGTCAGCTGGAGGGGAGAACCTGTCAGCTGGGAAGGGAGCACCTGTCAGAGGAGGGGAGCACCTGTCAGCTGGGAGGGGAGCACTGTCAGCAGGAGTGGAGCACCTGAGCATCTGTCAGCTGGAGGGGAGCACCTCTCATCTGGGAGGGGAGCACCTGAGCACCTGTCAGCTGGGAAAGGAGCACCTATCCTCTGGGAGGGGAGAAACTGTCAGCTGGAGGGGAGCACCTGTCAGCTGGAGGGGAGCACCCATCAGCTGAGGGGAGCATCTGCAGCTGGGAGAGGGCACCTCCTCAGAGTAGCCTGTTGCTCGTGGCCTCAGGGACCTAGTGGTGACCCAGAGCTCTGTCCCCTTGGCTACTGGCCCCTCTGACCAGGGCTGGGTTTGTCCCCACAGAGCAGCCTGTATGGCGAGGAAGGGCTGGGGGTGACGGCACTCAGCACGCTGTACGGCGGAATGCTCCTGTCCTCCATGTTCCTCCCACCGCTCCTGATTAAGAGGTTCGGCTGCAAGTGGACCATCGTCATCTCCATGTGCTGCTACGTGGCCTTCTCCCTGGGCAACTTCTACGCCAGCTGGTACAGCCCACACGGCTCGCGCCCGGGTCTGGGTCAGGACGCAGGTTCCTGCTCAGGAGCACTGAGCTGGAGCCTGCTTGAGGGTTCCCCGCTGCTTTCACTTTAAAACGAGTGCCGTTTCCGGGAATTCCTGTCTGCTGCTGGGACAGGACAGGCTTTCTTCCCCTTTTTTCCCCGCCAAGATGTCTCCGTCCCTTTTGCTGGGCCTATCTCCTCCCCTGCTTCCCAGCCCTGACCTTCCCTCACATTTTTCATGGGCCTTGAGTTTCCCTGTCTGCACCAGGGGCACTTTTGTGGCCCCAATGATGAGAGCTAGACCTTGACGAACACGTCGAGGGTGAATTTCAGGAGACTTAGCAGAAGGTGACCCGAGGACCCAACACCGTGGCCTCACCCCATCACAGAGAGTGGACACGTCAGGGTGCAGGGGCCCAGCCTGAGACCTACCTCCTCCCTGATGGAGAGGTGTCCTCTGGGACCAAGCTCCAAGGGCACCGGCCCCACAATCTTATTCCCGGGAACACACCTATCAAACATCCCTTGGAGGGACACCTGTTGTCACCTCGGACATAATGATTACGGTGATTTCACGTTCTTCTTTTTCTTATTGCCATGGAATTTTCACACAGAGTCCTCAATGAAGAAGGTAAACCAATCACTCAATCGATCGATCAACGTTTCAAAAAATAAATAAATCGTTTTAAACATAAAGCTGTTAGAAATACTCAAAAACCACCCAGCCTTATTTGTAATCCCAGCTCATTGGTGGTTGCTTGCAAACACAAAGAAAACTCACTGGCAATGAATTTGTCTCTTGCAAACTAACCAGAACCAGAAAAGGCACCGAGTTGGGTCCTTTATCTGGGTCTTGTGGTGAAGCCGTCAGTCTAACCAATCCATAAACATGACAAGGCTTACGATGGGCTAGGCATGGAGTTTCCTCCTCCGCAAAGGTAGGGAAGATTGGAGGGGGGAAGGTACTGTCTGTCTGTGTTTTATTTTACAGGTTCACCTTGGTTCCAACCTCCATAGTGCTGGGTCTGGGAGCAGCTCCGCTGTGGTCTGCTCAGGGCACGTACCTCACCATCATGGGAAACACACAAGCAGAGAAGGCGGGGAAAGTTGGCAGAGACGTGGTGAACCAGTATTTCGGCACCTTCTTTCTCATCTTCCAGTCGTCCGGGGTGTGGGGCAACCTGATCTCATCTCTGGTGTTTGGCCAGACACCCAGTCAAGGTAAAAGGAAACGGGGCTCCGTGATGACCCCCGAGAGGGCCCCCCATCCCATTTACACATGTCTTTATTCCACAACTGGAGCAGGTGAATCACCTAAAGACGTGGTTCTCAACTGCCTGTGCCCAGCCTTCCCTGGTCCCCATCTGTTCCCTGGGGGAGTCTGGGCAGGTCCGTCTTGTCCACAAGTGCCCTGGCCATTCTGACTCTGCCCTCTGTGGGCAGGGGGAGCCTCCCAGAGTAGTGTCCTGGGAGAACAGAGGGCCACTGCCAGTGGACCTTGGGTTCCTGGAGTCATCACTATCCTTTTAGACTAAGAACAGGCTCGACTGATTTATTGTCCCACTGAATTGATCCACTATCCAGTGTCTTAAATGCTCCACAAACGACCTGTTGTCCTGTAACCGATTTGAACATTTGACGGCTGATGTCTTAACCCATGTTTTCATCTGGACATAAAGTGTGGGTCTGTTTTATGCCTGCGCCCTCTGACATCTGAAGATTTAAACCAAGGACAGAGGGAAATAAATCTCTTCAATTCTTACAGGAAACCTTTATCGATGGGGGGTGGGCAGAGGTCCTGACTCCTGACTGCTATCTGGATTATTTCTGTCTCTTTGTCCTGGACCTGCATCCTGCCATCCCCTATGAAGTCCTGCCTTTGGGGGACTCCCAAATCCCCCTTCCCCTGTTCCTCATGTGATGCCATCACTTGCTAAGTGCATGGAGAAGGGAAACCAGCAGGTCATAGACACCCGTTTTTACTCATTATCGCTGTCGAGGTCAACAATAATCCAACAGAAACTAGAACTAAGGTTCGGTCTCTACAGCATGACTGGTGGGAAATGGAGTGGACAGGTTTAAAGCCATTTGGGCAAGAGAGCTTAATTCTCTAAGCGACCCCAGGACCCAGACCCCGAGGAGCGAGGCATTCCAAGGGCCCGGCGAGCGCACCAGCCAAGGGGGACTTGTGGCGCTCCATGTGATGACATCTGTATCACGACAGATGTCCTTTCTTCCATGACGTCCGCCTCCTCCAGAGACTCTGACACGGTCTGGGAGCCACTGGTGGTGCCCACTTTATTCTTTCAGCAGATTGGGAAACCAGCATTCAGAAGAGGGCCAAAGCAACCTGCCCAAGGTCATGGGACCACTACAGATGAGTGTGAAAGAGAACGCAGTGGTCCTGACACGTAGCCTAAAGCACCTTATTTCTTCTTGATTAGTTCGGAAATGTTGGATGTTTTCATTATGTCCGGAAAGTAATACAAGTAGCTGTTGTGCAGCGTGTCTTAAAATCATGGATACGGCCACGTGCCCGGGGGAAGTGTATCTGGAGGCACTTGGTCAAACAGACCCGTGTCTCGTGGCTTTGACCCATCGTGACTCTTGGCCCTGGGGTGTCCAGGCCCCTGTTGGCTGCACACTTGAATCCTCCTGCGCCTTGTCCTATCAATTTTCCACGTTCTCCTGTCATCTTTTTGCTTCCGACTGCACAGAGGCCATCCCAGAGGAGCAGCTCCTGTCTTGTGGGGCCAGTGACTGTCTGATGGCCACAGCGTCCACCAACAGCACCCAGCGACCCTCGCAGACGCTGATCTACACCCTGCTGGGCATCTACACGGGTATGTGCTCACGGCGGGCTGAGTCCCAGGGGAGGCAAACCTAACTCTTCCCTGGGTTGAGAAAGAGCAACTTCCCAACGTACAGATATTCCTGTAAAGTGTGCTCAGCTTTGCACCGATGTGTTCTTCGTAGGAAATCAAGTGCAGAAGACCAGGGCTGTCTAATAGAGTTTCCTGTGATGACAGAGTCATTTTTCTTCTGCAAAGTTCTGTAGCCGTCAGCCCCATGTGTTTATTTATATTTTTACTACCTAAATTAAAAATACTGTTCCTAAGTCACAGCAGCCACATTGCAAATGCTTGATGGCCACGTGGGGCCGATGGCTACCATATTGGACAGGACCAGGGTATACCACGGTATTGATGGATTGGCTACTTGTGTGTCAACTATGTCCAAGTGACCCTGGAAATCCAAAACCCTGTAAGTTGTCATCTTTTTCTGAGGAATATATTTGAATGGCTCCTGCTGGTGTGGGGCCGGGGTCCTTCTTGCAGCGACCATTCTCCAATCAGGAAGACCCCAGGGTTCTCAGCTACTGGTCACAATGCAGCTGAGGGACGCACACATTGGAAGTTCATGGAAAGATGGGTTCTACTGGTTCTTATCCTTAGAAGCTCATGTTAATGCAAAATATTTATGTGAATCATTTTCTAAATGACCTCCCTGTTAGAGTCACTAGATTTATAATTAAAGGGGGTATTTTTAGAGTAGTGTTTTTTGTGTTGGCTGGGTCGGTTTGTTTGTTTTTACCGTTTGAAGAGAATTTAAATCTATTCTTTGTCCTTCTTAAAGATCACGGGTCTGAAATATGTTGAATTTGGTGGGACTGAGTCCCGGGATCCTAATGGGATCAAAGGTTACCAAGGCTGCGTGTGCCGTCAGAATCCATCCCTATGCTGAGACCATCAGCTGCAGGCAAGGTCACCTCCAGATCAGAGGTCACTGAGTGAGAACTTGTAAAACAGCCACTTTGTGTTGGCAAAGGGGAGCGAGCACCAGCGAGTGCCACGCCATAACGTGGACCTTCTCCGGTCCTGAAACTAGTAACTCAAGACCTTCGATAAGCTCAGAGCCCGATGCAGGAGAAGATGTGTATTCGGCTAACAGAAATTCGATGCACCTGTTTTGAACGAGGTTTCCAGCTGACACGCGGTCACATCTTCTCGGGGGATTGGGGTCCAGGGCAACTTTGACGAGGCGGTGGTACCGAGCGGGTGTCGAAGGACGAGGAGAGGCTTACCAGGCAGAGAGGGAGGGGGGAGAGGGCACTACAGGCAGAGAAGCACAGAGGCGCTGGTGTGGCCGCGGCGGACGAGGCCCTGGAGGGGACAGAGGAGCCGGAGACAGTTGTGGGATGAGCCGTGACCCACCGTGAAAAGCCTTGATGCTGTGCTAGACGGTCCGGACAGGTGTAGACTCCTTTCCTGGACAGACTCCAGCATTAGCGTCCTTTGGAAATACAGAAAACTCGTGGGCAGAGAAGCCGGCCCTTGTGAGACCCCCCCACCCCCGCCCCAATCCGCAGGAAGAATGAAGAGTAAAGGGCAGCGAGCGTTTAACCACAAAAACTAAAGCTTCTGCGGACCCAGAACTGCGTGTTTGTCCCCCCGTCTGCAAAACAGCAGTGCTCCAGCTCTTCCCCCACCGGCCGGACACTAAATATTCTAGGCTTGAGGACCGAGTGGTTTCCACTGCAACTATTCAGTGATGTTTTGGCGGGAAGAGAGGCCTCAGTTAACATGTCAATGAAGAGCGAGGCTGTTTTCTTTTCTTTTTTTTTTTTTTAAATGTTTATTCATTTCTTGAGAGAGAGACAGAGCGTGAGCGGGAAAGGGGCAGAGAGAGAGGGAGACACAGAATCCGAAGCAGGCTCCAGGCTCCGAGCCGTCAGCACAGAGCCTGACGCGGGGCTCGAACCCATGAACAGGGAGATTACAACCTGAGCCGAAGTCAGACGCTTAACCCACTCAGCCACCCAGGCGCCCCGAGGCTGTTTTCTAATAAGACTTTACTTACAAAAGCAGCCAGGAGCAGGAGCTGGCCCACGGCCTGCGTTGCCCTGGTCCCAAGGAACAGCACAGGCCGTGGAAAATGCGTTTTTTGCATCCTCAGCCCCCGTGTGAGTTTCCCCTGCTCAGCACGCGGCCCTCAGGCCCCTCCCGCAGGTCTCTGGCCGCTGCCCCAGGCCCAACGTTACCCAGAACTCATGCCCACTGCATCCAGGGGCCCGAGGGAGTGGCAGTCCAGACGGTCGTGTCAAACGGGCACTGTGCACGTGTCCCATGAAGAAATCGTCTCTGATTATTCGTACCCTGGCCTCACACAGGGTTTCATGGGTCCCCTTCCTGTGAGCAAGGCCGTGTTACCGTAGAAACACACACGCACACACAAAGCAAACCAAAATGGAGAAGAACGGACTAAAGGAAAGAACTCTGCCTCCCCAGAGTGTTTTCCCGCGATCCCTGAGCTCTGTCCTCACGAGGCAATTCCTTTCGAAGCCATTCCCTCCAGTATACTAGACGTGCGACACACGCACGTTCACGCCCCTTGAGAAGGTTCTGGGTCACGGGCGGCCCTGGACCGTGTGTGATTTTTCCTAGTAAACACGTGGCTTCCGTACCACGACCCAGCCGCAGGGCTGCCTCGGGGCTCTTATCCTGGGAGTCATGTGTCCCGATGGCTTCACGCGCCTGCCCACGGGGGAGGCCGTGGCCCCAGTCAGTGGGGAGCTGACGGCACGCCTCCTCCACGTGGTTACACACCCGTCTTGCCTGTGCATGGACCGCTCTGGAAACCGCTTCGCAGCTGAGATGCCCAGAGGCCCCCTGCACGTGGCTCTGACTGGTGGCACTCACCGGGTCTCCAGGGACAGGTAGTGACTGCCCACGACCTCGGACGGCAGGTCAGCAGACTTCCGTGCGCCGTGTGTTGGAAAGTGTCGTCAAAATGCGGAGTTACCCCGACCTGGGGAGAGAGGATTGTGTTCAGCCCAGGGGAAAGCAGCTGAATGACAGAAATCAGGTTTAGAAGTAGATCGGCACCTCCAGGGTGTGCGGGGCGTGTGGGGACGGTCCGGCATCGCATCTCTGCCGACAACGTGGAAGGGGGCGGGTCGTGAGCCGGGCGCTCCCCCAGCACCGGGCCAGCGCACCGTGCAGGCGGACGCTGAGACCAAGTACAGATTTAAAAATAACTCAAGTCCTCTTCAAGGCTGCCGGGCCTCAGCCATCGGGCTAGAAATCCCTGGCGGCCCCTCAGAGAAACGGAAAAAGCCTCCCGGCTCCCGAGTCCCTCTGTGGCTCGCAGAGCACCGTGTTTAGCACCGAGCCAGGGAGGAGAAAACCGGGTATACGCGGACCCCACACCACCAGGAAGGAAAGAGGTGTCCGTGTGAACAAGAGTCAGTGAGCTGTAGCCCTCGATCCGGGTATCGAGGTGGGTTCGTGGTGCAGACGGAGGTCCGGTCACCACTGGGGAATCACAAAGGCGCATGGTGTCCCCCACGGCAGGGGGTGGGGATGAAGAGTTGTCTTGAACAAAACCCGTTTGCACAGTTAGCACACCTGCACCCACCGCGAAGGGGGCGCCCCCCGCGCAGTCCCTCCGCCCGGGTCCCGGGCTTCCGCGGCCCCGGGCACAGCACCCCACCTGCAACGGCGCCCCTCAGAGCCCTCCCTCACCCAAAGCCCACAGGTGCACGGCTCTGCTCTGTCCTTCCCCTCGGCCGGTCCCCTTGGGGGATCTGCCGCCTTAGAGCAGCTTACTGCCACTTACTGTCTACAAACACGCGCTATCCCATCGTATTCAGGAGGCGCCACACTCCTGCACCTAGCTCGCCCCCCAGGGCTTCCGGGTAAAGATGCTGGAAGAGACACAAGACTCAGCAAACGAGAACCGCGGCGACTCGCCATCCCGAGAAGGGAGACTGGCCGTCAGTGGGAATTCCGTGAGGGTCAGGACAGGGGAGTGGTCGCTCGGGAAGGGCGCCGAGGAGTTTGTGTTGCTGGCCCCGAATGGATGCCCCCAAGGAGAGGAGGGGGCAGATGGGGGGTGAGTAGCAGGCAGGTCCTGGACCTCGGCCTCGCGCCCTCTGTCTTCCCTCCAGGGAGCGGCGTCCTGGCCGTCCTGCTCGTGGCCGTGTTTCTGGAACCCATCAAAGGTGCGCAGAGGAAACGCGAAGGAGACGAGGGGCCGTCTTTCTGGTCCACCCTGCTGTCGACCTTCAGGCTCCTTGGAGACAAGCGCCTGCGTCTCCTGGTGCTGCTGCCCATGTACAGCGGGTTCGAGCAGGCCTTCCTCGCGGGCGACTACACCCGGGTACGAGACAGCGCGGCACACGGGGCACCTGTGCGGCCTCACCTGTGCCCGTGGGGTGCTGCCCCGGGGCCGGGCGGGGGCCGGGGCTCCCGAGGGAGGGGGACGCCAGGTCCTTCGCGGCCTGCGGAGAGCTGTGCTCGTGGTCTAGGTCACTCCCGCCTCCCCGGGGCCGGGCCTTACCTCCAGGGACCATGCGTCCCTCGAGATGTGTCTTCGGGGGGGAAGGGGGCCCCGGTCACGCGCGAGCCATTGCACAGAACACCTGCGGGATGCTCGCCTGCACCCGACACTGCCCGTAGTTTAGACTCAAAAGTAGGGAAAGACATAAAATCCACGAATAACACCTGGAAGTCCCCCTCGGGCCAGTTTTCAAATGATGCGTCTCAATCCGGAGATGGATGTGGCTCTCGGGCCTGTCACCCTGTCCTGCCCTAGAGGCCTGACCCACGCACTGCCCGCCCCCTTCTGTGCGCAGGGCAGGCCTCCGTGGGGCAGGCCAGCAGAGGGAGGCCCGTGCCCTGGGGCGGGCCCAGCGGGAAGGCTCGGCCACCATCCAGCTCGCTCCCTCGTGGCACGCTCACCAAGCTGCTGTCTCTCTGGCTCCCTGCCCACGTGGTGTCGGGTCCTGAGGAGCCTCCCGGGGCCACAGAAAGGCTGCCTCAAACAGGGGCGGTGGACATTGGAGACCCCCTCTTCCAGAAAGGGCTGGGTGGGAGCTGGGGCGCCGAGGGGCTGGGGAGCCAGTCCCAAGGGTGCTCCCCGAGGATTGCCCTTCCTTGTCCGGAATCCGGAATTTTCTCCGAATTCGTGCCCGCCACAAGCCCCCTCCCAGGTTAAATCCGAATTCCGGGCAAACCGCAGTATCTTTTAGGCTGCGTATGTTCCGGGCGGGGTTTGTGCGTCCCGGGTCCTCTCTGGCCCCCTGCTCCCGGGACGGCCCTGACGGAGGGCGGTGGGGTCCAGAGAGTCCACACAGATGACGGAACCGTCCCTTGGCCTTTGGTCAGGGCCCCTCCCACGGGCCTTGCCGCTGACCTCCGGCCTTCTTCCTCCGCCTCTGCCGTCCGAAGCAGCAGCCTGTGTCTGTGTGTCTGTCCCGGCTGTGCGCGGGGACCAGAGTGGTGGGTGCGGGCGTGAGGGCGTCGGCGGTGGCAGCACCGGGGCCGGGGGCGCAGCCGCTGGGACCTCACGGCCTCGTGCGGGAGCACTTCTCGCCTCCGCCGAGATGCGCTCCGTTCTCTTCACTTCTTCTCTATCAGGGGTTTGCCTCCAGGGCTGTCGTAGGTTCACAGCAAAACCACAGGCGGTTCAGGCTCCCGAATCCCCCTGCCCCCTCCCCACGCAGCCTCCCCATCATCCACGTCCTGCGCCAGAGCCAACAATGACATCCCGTCACCACCCCGTCGGGGGCCGTCCTGGCGCTGGACGCCGTGGGTTGGGGCAGACACGCAAGGACACGTGGGTAGGACACTAGGGTGGCACAGAGCGGCTTCGCCGCCCCAAGAATGCGGGGGGCTCTGCCCGTTCACGGCTCCCCACGCCTTCCTCCAACTGTCGTGCAGAGGAGGAAACGACCGAACCCGCGAGGAGGGGCCCGAGGTAGCGCCTCCGTGGTCTGTGAGAACACACAACGTGAGGCAAAGGCTGCGTGGGGGGAGCCCCGTCCAGACGTGTGTCCTTGTTACTTCCTACCCGGCTCGAGCACGAGGCTCCAGGCCGGTCCCGCCTGGCGGCCGTCACGCTGTAACCCCCGCGGGCCGCCCGCTCACGTCCCCCGTGCTTCGTCCTGCAGTCCTACGTCACCTGCGCCCTGGGGATCCGGTTTGTTGGTTACGTGACGATCTGCTTCTCGGCCACCAACTCGCTGTGCTCTGTGCTGTACGGAAGGCTCTCCCAGAAGACGGGCAGAGCCGCCCTCTACGCGCTAGGTGCGTGGACGCGCTTCCCAGACGCGGGCGGGAATGGTGGCCGGCGGAGTGAAGGGCGCGTTCCGCTCAGCGATGGTGCAGGGGCACCACAGGGAGGCTCCCGGAAGCAGGCGACCCGTCCTCACGCGGTGCACAAGGACGCATCCCCCTCTGTCCCTCTTGGGAAGGGAGGAGAGAGGAAACACACAGCGGTCGGCGCGAATAGCGAGAACTATGGGCGTCAACGGTCACCTGGCCACCCGGTTAGGGTCTGAAGCGTCTGGGGCAGCGGGGACACGGCGAGAAGGGGAAACAGTAAATGTTTGTCAGCTCCTGGTGGGAGTAACCCGCATAGGTTCCCAGGTCATCCTTGCAATCGCCCCGTGGGGGGTGGGGGGGGCACTGCCCACTCTGCAGATGAGGAAACGCAGGAACAGAGAAGTGTGGTGGCCCACCCCAGGCCACACAGCCAGCGCGGATGCACCCGTCTTCAATGCGACAGCAGTTTCTGGACCGTCACGAGGCATCTCTCACCGCCTCGTCGAGACAGACGCCGCAGGGCGTGTGCACAGACCGTGGCCCAGAACTCAGGGCCCGCTGGGGTAAAGCCAGGAGGAGTGAGCCTGGGAGCTCCGGCCGCCCCTCCGTTCTCACCCCTGCCCGCTCGGGAGGGCGGTGCCGTCCCCAGGCCGCCACCACTCAGGGAGCGGCTCCTTCCTCACTTCGGGGTCTCCTCGGCCAGGGCACAGAGACCCCCCCCTGCCAGGCGCAGGGCACACCTCCCGCACGGTGCCTGACGCAGGGGAGGCCTGCGGTGAGCAGAGGGGTCACCCTGCTGAGCACGTGGCAGTTGGACTCTGGAGGGCACACACGCGGGCCAGCCGGCCCGGCCGGGGTCAGAATCCACGCGAGGACGTGGGTTTGGGGCATTCCCAGGAAACGTTTACACAGTGCGGCAAATGGAGACTCCGGAACCACTCGGAGCCCTCACTTCCGGCGGTTTCCCCTCTGCATCCACAGGTGCGGTCACCCACCTGTGCTGCATAATCGCCCTCCTGCTGTGGGAGCCTCACCCCCGCCAGCTGGCCGTGTTCTTCGTGTTTTCTGGCCTCTGGGGCGTGTCCGACGCCGTCTGGCAGACGCAGAACAACGGTGAGCGCCCCCGCGTCTCCCGCCTGGCCCGGCCGTGGGGGGCAGGCGGTGGCGGAGGACCCCGCGGCCGGGGCCACCTGGGGAGATGACGTGCCCGGCGGGGGGTAGTGGGAGGCCCGCTCCAGGTTCTTTCCGTGGACTCGAGGGACTTTGAGCGTCGGTTCAGACCCAAGGTGCAAAAGACGAGAATCGCCCAAGGGTACAGCTCCCTTCCCTTCTAAGAATGGTGGTCCCTCCCCGGCTTTCTGCTTGAGGAGCGTGCCCGGTGCCGGGCCCAGGAGGCTGGAGAGGCCTTCAAGGCGGCCTCGGTCCAGATGGGGAGATGGCTGTGTGATACTCGCGGTGGACGAGCTGGCAGGTTACGGTGACAGCATCCAACCAAGGGCACTGGGACTGCGGGTTCGGCTTTCTGGGAGAACGGAGTCGGGGGTGGGGAGGCGGCCAGTGGGGGCTGCATCTGGAGGTCACGCCTGAGCCAGGCCCTGGCTGATTGTCCCCAGATAGAGCTGCGGTGTCAGCAGGGTGGGGAGTTTGGGAGGCAGGGGGAGGCCGGGGTGGGGCACAGGGGTGGGGGAGGCCAGGGGAGCTCGGGAGGCAGGGGGAGGCCAGGGGGGCCACGGGGGTGGGGGAGGCCAGGGGAGCTCGGGAGGCAGGGGGAGGCAGGGGGAGGCTGGGGGAGCTTGGGAGGCAGGGGGAAGCTGGGGGAGCTTGGGAGGCAGGGGGAGGCCGGGGGAGGCCAGGGGAGCTCGGGAGACAGGGGGAGGATGGGGGGGCCACGGGGATGGGGGAAGCCAGGGGAGCTCAGGAGGCAGGGGGAGGCAGGGGGAGGCTGGGGGAGCTTGGGAGGCAGGGGGAGGCCAGGGGAGGCCAGGGGAGCTCGGGAGGCAAGGGGAAGCCGGGGGAGGCCAGGGGAGCCCGGGAGGCAGGGAGAGGCAGGGGTGGGGGGGCCACAGGGGTGGGGGAGGCCAGGAGAGCTTGGGAAGCAGGGGGAGGCCGGGGGAGGCCGGGGGAGGCCGGGGGAGGCCAGGGGAGGCAGGGGGAGCTCGGGAGGCAGAGGGAGGCAGTGGGAGGCCGGGGGGGGCCAGGGGAGCTCGGAAGGCAGGGGGAGGCAGAGGGAGGCCGGGGAGGCCAGGGGAGCTCGGGAAGTAGGGGAGGCAGTGGGAGGCCACGGGGGTGGGGGAGGCTGGAGCAGCTCGGGAGGCAGGGAGAGGCGGGGGGGGGGGGCACAGGGGTGGGGGAGGCCAGGAGAGCTTGGGAGGCAGGGGGAGGCCGGGGGAGGCCGGGGGAGGCCGGGGGAGGCCAGGGGAGCTCGGGAGGCAGAGGGAGGCAGGGGGAGGCCAGGGGAGGCAGGGGGAGCTCGGGAGGCAGAGGGAGGCAGTGGGAGGCCGGGGGGGGGCCAGGGGAGCTCAGGAGGCAGGGGGAGGCAGAGGGAGTCCGGGGAGGCCAGGGGAGCTCGGGAAGTAGGGGAGGCAGTGGGAGGCCACGGGGGTGGGGGAGGCTGGAGCAGCTCGGGAGGCAGGGAGAGGCGGGGGGGGGGCACAGGGGTGGGGGAGGCCAGGGGAGCTCAGGAGGCAGGGGGAGGCAGGGGGAGGCCAGGGAGGCCACGGGGGTGGGGGAGGCCAGGGGAGCTCAGGAGGCAGAGGGAGGCCGGGGGAGGTCAAGGGAGCTCAGGAAGCAGGGGAGGCAGTGGGAGGCCGGGGGGGGCCAGGGGAGCTCGGGAGGCAGGGGGAGGCCAGGGGAGGCCACGGGGGTGGGGGAGGCCAGGGGAGCTCAGGAGGCAGGGGGAGGCAGGGGGAGGCAGGGGGAGGCCGGGGAGGCCACGGGGGTGGGGGAGGCCAGGGGAGCTCGGGAGGCAGGGGGAGGCAGGGGGAGGCTGGGGGAGGCCAGGGGAGCTCAGGAGGCAGGGGGAGGCCGGGGGAGGTCAGGGGAGCTCGGGAAGCAGGGGAGGCAGGGGGAGGCCGGGGAGACCAGGGGAGCTCGGGAAGCAGGGGAGGCAGTGGGAGGCCGGGGGGGGGCAGGGGAGCTCGGGAGGCAGGGGGAGGCCGGGGAGGCCACGGGGGTGGGGGAGGCCGGAGCAGCTCGGGAGGGATGCCACAGAGCAGACTGGGGGCTCGTCAGCAGCAGACGTCCACCCCTCGCAGTCTTGTGCCTGCCAGTCTGAGACCAAGACAGCAGAGGCCACTTCCTGGTTCAGAGAGCTGTGTCCTCACGTGGCGGAAGAGACAGGGGGGCTCTCTGGAGACCCCTCATAAGGACACAGGTCCAGCTCACGAGGAGTCGCCTCGTGACTGAATCGGCCCCCAGAGGCCCCGCCTCCTGACACCATCACCTCGGGGTGAGGGGTCAACCTATGAATTTGGGGGACACAGGTGTGGTGGCCACGGAGGATGGGACACGCTGAGGGGACAGCTGGGCCAGGATGCTGGGTGGTGGAGTGGGGAGGCAGGGGGCCAACGGGGGCCAGGCCGCCCGGGGAGGGTCCAGCTTCGCTCAGCAGAAAGCGCTCACCCCGGGAAGGACGAGGCCGGCCCCGTCAGGTTACGGAGGGACGGACGTCTGCGGTGTTAACTCGGGAAAGACAGCACAGAGCTGCACGGAGGAGGCGGCCGTGGCTGCGCAGAGCAGGAGGGGAGGGAAGGTGAGGAGGCCAAGCTTCCGGACAGAATGCACAGCGTGCGGGAGCCGCCGGGCCAGCGGGCGGGCGGGGCCTGTGGCCTCGGGAGCAGCGTCCCAGGATGGGGGGGAAGGGCAGACACATGGCGGGGGGCACAGACACAGAGAGAACGCGGGTGGGGGCTCTCAGCGCTGAGAGGTGCTTCTGTGTAAGGTCCACACTCACGAGGATGCGTCTAGATCCGAGTCAGGGGAAGAGTGAGGGAAGGGCCAGCAGACGGGAAGGCGGCTGAATGAGGGCATGAGGACGAGGAACGGGGGGACAGGAGCACAGAGGTGTCCCCCTGGCTCCGAGGAGGACAGCCGCCCTTTGGGGACCACAGGAAGGAAGTCGGAATAAAGATCCACAGGAGGACTTGTCATCCCGAGGAGAGGAGTTAGCAGAGTTCTCACAGAGAGCTGGCCAGGGACAGTGGGGACAGCAGGGGACAACAGGGACAACGGGGACCATGGGGGACAGCGAGGACAGCAGGGGACAGCAGAGACAACAGGGGACAGTGGGGACCATGGGGGACAGTGAGGGACAGTGGGGGACAGCAGGGACAGCAGGGGACAGCGGGGACAGCGGTGGACAGCAGGGACAGCGGGGACAGCTGGGACAGGCGGCATTAGTGAGCTATACTGCATGCTAGATGCTGGGAAGGCACTCAGGGACAGAGCCCACGGGCAGGCTCACTGTTACCCACACTCGGGGAGCCGGGGGTGGGGGGCAAAGCAGAGAGGCAAGGTCACATGCAAGGGCCGGGCCCCGAGGGCAGAGTTCGGACTGGGGCCCAGGCCTGGAGCTGCCGCCCAGAGCCCCGGCCGTTCCTTTAGACCATCTCTGGAGTCGGCCGGGAGCGAGTGCAGAGCCAGCTGGTGACCCCGAGGCTTCGCCACCCACACACACAGGCCAGGAGGCAGTGACACGGCACTTGCCAGGTCACACAGGGTGCAGCCTGAGACAGAGGCCACCAGAGGTCGGGCTGAGGTTGATGGGTGTCTGTAGGATGCGAGGCCCCACGGGGATGGGCAGTGAAAGACACACAGCAGAGGAAGGGACCATCGTGGCACAGGGGTCCAAGGGCCTGGCCCTGACTTCAGGGGCGTGCCGCGCTGGGCCGTTGGTCGTAAGGCTTCCGGGCGGGAGGCTGTGCACGGAGGGTCTCACTCCCGCTGAGCAGGAGGACCCCCCGTGGGAGGGAAGCGAAGGTCACCTTGCAGGTGACAGGGGCAGCAGGGGCGGGTCCGGCTGCACAGTGAGTGGCTGGAGCCCAGCAGGTGGCCAGGGAGGCCCCGTGGAGGTCTGAGCAGGGGGCTCGACCAGCCCCCAGGGAGGCCTGATGTGGGAGTCAGCCGGAGCCGAGCGACTGGGGCGTCAGGGGGGGCTCCCGCGTCAGCTGTCGGCGGTGATGGGATGAGCCAGAGCCGAGGGGCCTGGGAGACACCGCCGGGACGGGAGCGGGAAGCAGGGGCGTGGGCGGCAGGGGTGGAAGCCACGTGGCCGCGGGCTTAGATTTGGGGAGTGGGTGAAAATGACAGCCGAGTCTCCCACAGACCCATCTACAGCCTGGGATGGGGAGGGGGTGTCAGGGGCCCAGGACGGGCCAGGAAGAGAGCCGCTTCCCCTAGAGATGCGACCACCCAGCCCTGACCTGGGAAACAGCAGGGGGCTAGAAATTCGGTCGGGCCCATCCCCCGACTCCTCGAGGGCGGGAGGCCGGCTGCTGCCCCTGCGGCCACGACCTCGGCCCTCACGGCCTCCGGACCCCGCGGTGGCCCCTTCCTTACGACCTGTGCGCTTGTCAGCTCACAGGGCAGCTGGAAAACGTCTTCGGACAGAGCGGACCCTGCTGCGTTTAAGGGCTTCGGGCTTCACGGCCTGTCTACTGTCCCCATAGCGCCGGTGAGGGAAGGACGCGCAGACGCTGGCGTTAGCGTTCTTGGCGGTCCCGAGTTGTAAACCAGGGACAGGTCACGTCACCCAGCGAACCCGCACGCAGGGGTGGGCGACTGCGGGTGGGTTACTGCCAGCTTGCGGGCGTCTCTGACCCCTCGGGACTTTCTTCGTGTCTGCACGTTAAAGGTCAGGCGAGGGACCGGGGAAGGGGCCGCATGACGCGTGACACTCCTTACGGTAAGCCTCCAGCTGTTTCAGGGGACTGGGGCAAAAATGCTTGGCTTTCTTTCCCCCCGAGACGCGGGAATCGCGGCTCTCGCCCTCCTTTCCGGCCTCGGACGCGGGAGACTGAGGCCGGGCCTCGTCCAGATTGTGCAGACCACGTCAGGCGAGGTCTCGCGGGTGAACGGAAGGACTGCCTTGAGTTAAAATGAGCTATTTCCATCTTCCTGCACAGGCACAAACTTCTTTTTTTTCAAGGAGAGACTGGTTGCGGGGGAAAATTGTTCTTTTCATGATTTAAGACTTTCTTTTGGAGTCTGAGCTCGCGGTGGCCTCGGCGGGGAGCGATGGTTTACCCCCCGAGTCCCCTGCAGGCTGACTCCACCAGGCTGGCCTAGAACTCACGGCCGGGCAGCACGGAGCGTCCCCGCGGTCTTTGTGTGTATGAAGGCTGCAAATTTGGTCAGCTTTCGCCGCCACGGACGCCGCCAAGAGCAGCTCTCTCTTGTGTTTGGAAACAGCGAGTTGGGCTTCTCATCTTGTCCCTGGACGTGTGTCTCTCGTTTGAGACAATACGTGAGGCGAGCCCGTCCTTTCCCGATCCGTGAGGCAGCACGCAGTTCCGTGTTCTCGCCGTCGCTTCCCAATTCAAATACTGACGCAGAATCAGCCGGATGCCTGGCCCACCCGGCCTCCCTCCGGGAGCGGGGCTCTGCAGCCCGACGCTGGACATCCCCCGGGGCTCCAGAGGCTCCCGCAGAACCTTCGATCTGGGCCACTTGTTCCCGTCTGTTCATTCGCCCTGACGGTTCAGGAAAGACAGGTGCCGTTGCCATAGCAACCCTCGCACACCAGTGCGCTGCATTTGAGATTCAGAACGTCTGGGCTAAAAATACTCCCTCGCCCTGCTGGCCGCCCAAAGGGGTGTTCTGGGTTGATGAACACAGAAAACGTGAGCTCTCGTGTGCCCAGTTCACTTAACCTGTCTTTTCCAAGCAAACAAGACGGCCCGAGGACCCGTTCACGCCTCACGCGAGGACGGGAGTCAGCCTCTGCCCGCGCCCACCCACCGGCGCCTTCCTGGGGCGGGATGGGGCTGGCAGAAAGGCTGCTTTTCTTTTTAAGTAACCTTTTTATTTTGGAATCATTTGAGCTCACAGAGAAGTTGCAAAGACAGTCTGGAGAGTTCCCGTATAGCGTTGACTTAGTTTCCCCTAACGCTAACATCTTACAAAATCGTGGTAACACTTGTCAAGAAGAGGAAGTAATGTTGGTACATGAGTCGACTAAACTTTAGACTTTATTTGGTTTTCTCCAGTTTGTGTGCTCCAGGGTCCCAGCCAGAGGCCACACCCAGGGCCCCACCCAGGGTCCCATCCAGAGTCATCCAGGGTCCCTCCCGTGGCCCGCCCCAGGCCCCCACCCGGGGCCCCCACCCAGGCCCCCACCCGGGGTCCCATCCAGGCCCCCACCCAGGCCCCCACCCGGGGTCCCATCCAGGGCACCTATCACGTTGAGTTGCCACATCTCCTTTGTCTGATCTGTGAAAGTTTCCTTGTTGTTCACGACCTTGACAATTCGGAAGAATACCAGTCCGGCATTTGGGAGCCTGTCTCTCATTTGGGGTTATCGGATGTTTCCTGTGATTAGGCTGGAGTTATGGCTCTGGGGGAGGAAGCCTCCAGAATAAAGTGCTCTTCCCATCACATCAGTCACTGAGGATGAGAAGAACCTTGATAGGCGGTCAGCCTGGGCCCGCCAGACTCAAATTTAATCTTGAAATCTAAAGATGCCAACCTCCAGACAAACACATCAGCTTAAAGTCAGAGTGGCCGTGTCACTAGAATATTCATGAAATTGGGGTGTGTTTGCTCTGGCACTGTACCTACTAAGGGGGCCACCGTACCTGTTGGCCACAGAACGTGGAAACACCTGCCGCTCACAGCCCTGGTGTCTCGGACTTGGATTTTCTTCCTACTCCCCCCACCCCCCACCTGCCCTCTGGTGACCATCAGTGTGTTCTCTGTAGGTAAGAGTCTGTTTCTCGGTTTTCCTCTCTCTTTTTTCCCTATGATTGTGTGTTTTGTCTCTCAAATTCCACCTACGAGCGAAGTCCTATGGTATTTGTCTTCCTGTGACTGACTTATTTCGCTTAGCGTAATACACCCTCCGTGTAATCCGTGTACGCTTAGCGTAATACATCCCTCCGTGTCGTGGTAGATGGCAAGGCTTCGCCTTTTTACGACTGACTGATATTCCATTGTATACATGCCACATCTTCTTTATCCACTTGTCAGTCAGTGGACATTTGGGCTGCTTCCGTCATCTGGCTCTTGGGCATGATCCTGCCATAAACGTCGGGGTGCTTGTGTCCCTTTGAATCGGTATTTTTATACCCTTTAACTAAATACCAAGCAGTGCAATTGCTAAACCATACGGTAGTTCTATCCTTTTTGAATGTTTACTTATTTTTGAGAGAGGGAGGAGAGACAGCACGAGCGGGGAAGGGGCAGAGAGAGAGGGAGAGAGAGAATCCCGAGCAGGCTCTGTGCTACCAGCACAGAGCCCGACGATGGGGCTTGATATCATGAACCGTGAGATCGTAACCTGAGCCGAAACCAAGAGTCAGACGTTTAACCCGCTGAGCCACTCAGGCGCCCCAAGGTAGTCCTATTTTTAACTTCTGAGGAACCTCACAGTGTTGTCCATAGTGGCCCCACCAGTTTGCTTTCCCACCAACAGCGCACAAAGGTCCCTTTCTCTCCACATCCTTGCCAACACCTGTGCTTTCTTGTGTTGTTGGTTTTAGTCATTCCGACAGGTGTGAGACGATATCTCATCCTGGTTTTGATTTGCATTTGCCTAAGGATGAGTGACGTTGGGCACATTTCCTGAATCTGTCGACCATCCATAGGAAGACGAGAAATCTTCAAAATACTCTGAGGAGCTGCTGACTCCCAGGTCTTGTTATCAGACTCTCTTTGTGGGTGAACTTGTACTAACATGGACGCCTCGCAGACCCGGACAACAAGGGCACCTCCTCTGAGCCTTCCAAACAGCCTCCTGTTGTCCCAAACACACGTATGTTGTTCATAATGTGCGTCTCACGTCGTATCGTGCCGGTGGCCTTGCCCTCCTGAGTCCCTCCCGTGGTAGGTGGACAGCCGAGTAACCGGATGCCAAGAAAAACCTTCTGGGTGTTGATGTTCACAGGCAGGGCCACAGGAAACCCTGCTGCTGGCCCCCAACCTTCCCCGCGGTGCTGGAGGGCCTCTCTTCCCTCCATCCCTCCCCTGCAGAATGTAGGGAGAGGGAACAGGGCAAAGGGCAAGGGAAGGAAGGGAGCTGGGGGAGGGAGGTGTGTGGGAGTTCCGTGTGCGCTCTCTCTCCCACCGTGCACAGCTGCCCACCATGCAGGAAGGGAAGGACGGTCCCAGGAAAGTCCCTACGACTTCCCAGACTCCCGCTGTCCCCAGGAATAACAGGCGCAGATCACGTCTGGTCCCACTGAGGCTGGGGGCAGAGGGCAGTCCGTTCCTCCTGCCCGAGCTACAGGACTACACTTGACACATTGGTCTGCTTATTGTCTCATGCTCTCTACTCTGGTTATATGTCCTGTGTTACCTCCACTCCCACCGGGGTGGGGGACTTCTGGGCAATAACTAGACAGAACGAAGGGGAAGAGGCAGCTCTTGTCCTGGAATCGCCCCCCCCCCCCCGTTTCCTTGTGTTACTATTTATCCTCTGAGCGACCGCATCGGGTCTCTGACATGGCGCAGCAACCCCACGGGACGTGGGCTCGGTGTTTTACCTGTTGGTTCCCTACTCGCTTCATGAAGTCGCCGTCCATCCACGGGCCCACTTGGCCATTCCACGAGTACCTTTACTGACACTTTGAGAGCGCTGGAATTACTGTGATGAGGATGGGACGCTGGGCGGGATGGCCTCGTGGGGAACGTGACCGAAAAAATCAGAGGCGTGCCGCCGCTGGCCGGCCACGTGCAAGGGCACGAGACATGGAAGCCTGGCAGTGGGGCCGGAGCGGGGGGCACGCTCCACAGTGACAGGTGGTGCTGGGCTGGGACAAGGCCAGGTGACAGCGGCATCTGCCCCCCTGATGAGATATTTGTTCTACCCCAAAGCCAGGCGGGGCCACTGAAGGCACCGGTGTGGGAGGGATATGACACGTTTACACTGTAGAAAGATGGCCCTAGTGGCAGTGTGGGGTCACACGGAGCAGGTAAGACAAGAGAGGAGGAAACAGGTCTGGAGCTGACGAGAGACGAGGCAGGGAACCGTCCAGACGGGACACATGGGCCACAAGGAGAGGGAACCCGAGCCCAAGTCCAGTGAATGGGCCGAGGGCTTCCTGAGAGCACACATCACACCTTGTTCATGTTTGCAGACCCCAATGCTGTGACTGCCGCATAGTTGGTGTGGATGGACAGCGGTGTAGACGGAGGCAGGAGGGGTGAAGGGGACCCGAATCCAGCTGGTGTGATCTTTGGGAGAGACCCGGCTTTGTTTCTAAGCTGAAGGGAAGGAGAAGGGCTCCAGTGATGGGGTCAAGTGCCCGAGGAGACAGGAGCGGAGTGTGGCCTCTGTGGAACGTGCCCAAGGAGAGGTGTCCTTGGCGAAGAGACAAGTCTACCGGCCAGAGGGGAGGGTGTGGTGGCCGGGGCAGCTCAGGAGGACAGAGCGGGACAGGCGGGCGCTGGGCATCAGCCGGGATGCTCGGGACGACCCCTGGGGGTCCACCGTCCCTGCCGAACGCTGTCAGCCTCCCCGCGCGTCTGCCAGCTCCCTCAAGTCACGGAGGTGGGGATGCTTCCGGTCCTCAGCGAGGAGCACCACACGTCTTAGCACCCCTGCAAACTGGAAACAAAAATCGTTTACTTCCACCCAGAAGCATGTATCAGGTTGCAGCAGGCTGCTCGGGCCGCCAACGGACTACGGTGGGTGGGGGGTTCGGCAACACGCAAGGCTGTTTCCCACAGTCCTACAGGTCCGGGTGTGGACAGGCTGGCTCTTCGGACGCCCCTCTCCTTGGCCTGCGGACGGCTGTCTCCTCCCTGTGTCCACACACGATCGTCCCTTTGTGCACGTCTGTGTCCTGACTCCCTCTTCTTATAAGGACACTAGTCATGTGGGACGGGTGGGAGGGGCCTCCCTAACGAACTCATCTACCTCCATCACCTCTTTTAAGGCTCTGTCTCCACACACAGTCGCATTCTGAGGTCCTGGGGTTAGGATTGCTTGCGTTCGTCTTTGCTTGGGACCCCAGGGAGTGGTCGTGCCTCGTGTGGCACACAGGTCAGGCCTCCAAGCTCACCTTTTCCTTTCCCACGTAGTCACCCACCGAGTGACGGCTTGGCCCGAGTTCCCACCAGTGCTAACGTCGCGTGAATTCTGTTTCCTTTACGTACGATGCTTCCTCACTGCCAACGATGTGTCGCCTGACTTGGCAAAGTCCCCATCGTGAAATAATTCCGGGTTTTGGTACGAAGCGAAAATTCCTGATTTTGTTGAGAAAATTGGGCAGCAGGAAAGCCACCGTTTCAGCAATAGTTGAAAGCAATCGTTTGAGGTTTTGAAGCAACGTGTTCATGCCCGTGTCTCCCCCACAGCTCTTTACGGCGTTCTGTTTGAGAAGAACAAGGAGGCGGCCTTTGCGAACTACCGCCTGTGGGAATCGCTAGGCTTCGTCATCGCCTTTGGATACAGCACTTTTTTGTGTGTCAACGTCAAACTCTACATCCTGCTGGGGGTCCTGAGTCTGGCCATGCTGGCCTACGGGACCGTGGAGTATCTGGAGGCCAAGAAGGCGGCCAGGCCAGCCACTGCGGAGCAGGCAAAGCCAGCAGAGGGGGAGGAAACGGAGACAGCCATGTGAAAGGGACGCGCACCAGGCCCGGGAGCCCCGCGTCCCCAGGAGATCTCCATCTGAAGTGCCTCAGACCTTATAACCGATTCTTCTCAACTACGGCAGCGACACCGAGCCGTCCTGAAGACATCACACCGTCACATGGTTTTGTGTGATTTTTTTTCTATTCTAATAAGCGTTCCATCCACCCTGTCGCTCGCAGAGATCGAGAGGGAACGTGAAGGGATCCATTCAGCTCACAAAGGAAGAAAGTCGGGGGTATCATCAGCCAACGGGAACTTGCTTAGATACAACAAACCACTGTACTTGCTTCTGTCGTACTCGCTGTCGTGGTCGTTCGTGAGAATTGGAAGGATGTGGACGTAGGGAGTCCAACACTGTCGTTTCACAAATGGGTAAACTGATGTCCAGGCAAGCCCGCCGACTCCCTCCCGGAGTCAGTGAGCGACAAAGCCGGGCAAGAGTTTACGTCTCTTGAAGCTTATAGACGATGAGTTTCTAAATAAATGCAACTACATCATGGGCTTATCTTCTGTGCAAACACTTTTATTCTAAATACTCGGTAGAGCACACACACACCAGTCACCAAGTAAGTGAGTGAGCCCGCCGTAGACTAGAATCTGTAAGACAACTGTTACACACCCACCTTCCGATCAGAACCCGCATCCACCAACGGTCTATTCCCTCTATTCCCACCCTCGTGGTCTTTAACAAGCTGCTAACACTGGCCTCTGCCCCCTGCTGAGCCTCTCCCTTTTCCACGGCTCTCAGAGCCCTCTGGCCCCTCTGACGGTGTCCTGGGGTTTGTCACCCTTGCCCCCTCCACCCCAAGGCACCTGCTCTTGGCCCGGGCTTCTCCCTCCACTTCCCGTGAAGCCCCTCCCGCTTCCCCATGAACAGGCACCCCCACCCAGGCCCCAGCCTCCGTTGCAGCCTGGCACTCTTCCAGACCTTCAGCAAAGTCCCATCAGGTCAAGCCTCTGTTGAAAACCCTTCCATGGCTCCCCATCTCAATGAAGCGAGTTGAGTCCTGTCCCAAGGAGACCGCCAGGCTCCTCTCCAGGACATCTTGTTCCAGACCTTTGCTCGCACGCCTCTGCGACCCTGAGAATCTTCTGGTCTCTCCACACCAACGCACCCAGCTCATGACAGGCACGGTCCCCTCCACCTCGGAGGCTGAGGCTTCCGTAAATAAACCGTGTGGCGTTCCTGGATACAAATCAGGTAAGACAGGCCGGTGTGGAACTGATCTTCGGTTTCTCCCTCGGCTCAGAGCCTCTGAGAGGGAGACACCCCAACTCGCTTAGGAATCCCTCCTACCTTCCAGAGGCGCCCTGGAAGATTATCCTGGAAAAAACGGGCCACATCGTCCTGACCCCACCGGGTGTCTGCTGAGACATAGATGGCACTGAGAAGCATGCCCTGGGCCAAAGGTCGACAGGAAAGCACCCCCCCACCCCAGGCTGAGAGCAGAGCTGGAAGTTTGTGCAAAGCCCTGGAGAGACCTGGAGAGGCACCTGTCCAAACTGGCACCCCACGGCAGAGCCCAGACACAGGGGGGACGCAGGCAGGCCTGATATTTTATGTTACTTTATCTTATTTTGTCTCGTTTTTATTTATTTTTTTAATTATTACTTTGGAAGGCTGGGGAGGCGCCCTCGGTGATTGGTGACATTGGGCAGCTTGCTGTCGAGTGTCTGGCTTAAACGGCAAAGGCTGGATGCTCTGCTCTGTCGCTCGGGGTGCCAGCCCCTTCCTGATCCATTGGGCACTCGAAGATGAGGGGAGCGTGGGCTGAGGGGCCTGGTCTGGAACTTGGGGCCCCGAGGCCAGCCTGGTCCCAACGCGGGGAGCAAAGGCTCTCTCAGTAAGGGCTGAGGGCACGGTGTCCCCCGGCACCCCCACAGCAGGGGTCTCGCTGGCCTTGAAAGAGGCTGAGGGGTCCCACGGGTCCTGACCTCGTTTGCCTTAGTGGATGCGGTGACAGAGGCCCACAGGTCAGCGCTGCCGCGGACACGGGCTGTGGTCCGGGGCGGCCGACCGGTGCTCCCGGAGGCTCTGGGCAAGCGGCACTCTCCCATCTGCCAAACCAGCCGCCTGGCTGGACATCGGGTCTCCCCGAACATCGCCTCCTACACCATCACCGCCTTCTCTTCTCTCTCCCCGCTCCGAACTGTCTGATGAGAAGAGTTGGTGAGCGTGCCCCTGTGCCCAGCTGCGGGGCCTGGCCGGCGGGTGAAGGATGGGTGGCCAGTGGCCTCGGTCAGACGAGCACTTCCTGCCTCGCCTGTGCCAGCGGGAAGCCTGGATTGTAGCAGAAAGCAAGTGATTGAGTCTTGCTCTCAGTCTTCCATTTGTACGGTGAAGATCTCCCGGAATCCGGACAAGGTGTTGTTGCGAAACTCCGTGGACAACGGGGTGTCCCCGCCTCTTCCCCGGACTGAGGTTAAAAGACAGCCCTGCCCGTGCGACCCTAGACTCCGTGGCGTTATTACAAACCTCAGCTGATCTGATCCAACAACCATAAATCGCTTGGCCCGACTCCCAGGGCTCAGCAACAAATACCTAATTTTATTGCTCGCTCAGAGTAACTGAAGGGGGTGAGGTTCAACAACTGTAGAACGTATGAATGTATATATGTCACAACGTATGATTAAAAACCTTCCTGAAACCAGAGATAAATCTAAAAGAAAATGGCAAAGGTAGAAATAGGAAACTTAAAAGCACCTAATAAAGAGAAAGTAAATGTCTTAAAAAATCTAGGCTTGCAGCCGGTAGGGAGTTCCTGCAATTTACAAAAATGAGCCCAAGCGTCCTGGCAGCCAAGGCGATTAAAAAAAAAAAACAAAACATTATATCATCATCGTTACTTGATGAAAGGGGCCTTGTCAGTGTTTTCACAGAGAATCATTTTCCAGGTCCTAAAATGTAAAGGGGTGTTCATGCGGGTCCCCCAGTGGAGACCGGGGGCAGGCACAGCAGACGCGGTCTGACGGACCTCCGTGTGTGTTTTATGGCAGTTTGATCGCCGCGATCTTTGACAGAGCAGAGGGCCCTCCGAAGGGGGTCCTGTGCCCAGGTGGCTCGGGGAGCCAGCATGCCCAAGGCGCGGGCTTCGGGGACGGCTGGGTCACTTTCTGCTGCGGGAGCCTAGAGCCTTCTCCTCCAGAGCCAGGGCCCAGGGCCTTCGGAGATCCTACCCTACCCCCGACGGGGGCTGGATCGGGGTCCACTCCAACCTGGGTTATTCAGGGAGTCACAGCACACAAGCCATTTCACTGGTCAGCAAGTGACCGAGTCAGAGAGGAAGTACCAAGGGACTTCACCACTTCCGGCCTCACGTCGAAATCAAACCCAGAGAGTCTCCTTCCTCCGGGGCCTCTTTCCAGGCCCACTTCTGGCCACTGGCCCCAACTCGAGTCCTCCCAGAAGCCCCCGCGCCCCCTTCGCAACCACGTGACCGTTTGTCCCCCTCCCCCCGACCCTGGCCCACAGTGTGCTAATGTCCCCAAGCCCTGCGTCCCTGGGCGCTCACCGCTGCCTTGCTGAATCACTTCCTCCCCAGCTCACAGACCCACGAGGCCCGGCCTTCTCTTTCCAACGTCGGCATAAAATATATGCGATGTGGGCCTCGTCACGGAGTGCGTCCCAGTCGCCTCACCCCAGCTAAACCAGGAGTCTCCGTGCACGCGTGCTCTGGTGAGATGACCAGAGAGGGAGGCGCCTCGCTCTCCCGAGTCTGCTGGCCTCCAGACCCCCACCAGGCACCCCCGGAACCCAGCGCAGTGGGAGAGCACCATGCAGCACGGGTGTCCTGTGAGTGGCAGGGCAGGCCCCCCAGCCTCAGGATCAGCACTACCAGCGCCCCGAGCGCTTGACCCCCGGCAAGCCTTCCACGTGCGTGACCTCATTTCGTGACCTCCGGACTCGTGGGCATCCGGCTTGGTCTTTCCTGACCTCTGACCCAAAGGCACTAAGTCCTTCTCAGGTGCCCGGGCCCCAGCGCGGGGGCCTGACTTCAGGCAGTCCGGGGTGGAGCCCGGGTACCAGCAGTTTTAAAGGCTCCCCCTGTGACGGGGCGCTTGGGGGACTCAGTAGGCTAAGCCACCGACCTCGGCTCAGGTCATGATCTCGCAGTACCTGGGTTCGAGCCCCGCGTCCGTCTCTGTGCTGACAGCTCGGAGCCCGGAGCCTGCTTCCGATTCTGTGTCTCCCCCTCTCACTGCCCCTCCCCCGCTCATGCTCTGTCTCTCTCTCTCTCTCTCCCAAAAATAAATAAACAGACAAAATTAAATAAATAAAATCTCCCCTGTGGTTTGACTCTGTGGTTGATATATGAGTCTAACTGAGCATTGCTTTTATTTTGTTTATTTATTTATTTAATATTATTTTAGAGAGAGAGAGAGCATGTGGGGAAGGGGCAGCGAGAGAGAGAGAATCCCAAGCAGGCTCCACACCCAGCGCAGAGCCCGATGGGGGGTTCCATCCCAGGACCCTAAGATCATGACCTGAGCTGAAATCAAAAGCCAGATGCTCAACCGGCCGAGGCCCCAGGCGCCCCGTAACCAAGCATTTGCTTCTAAAGCGGATTATTTCTGGGTCCTTGACGCTTCGTGCTCACTTAATTAGTTCATGGCATGTGAAGTGCGTTTTTTAAAGTTGGAGACAACTTCTAAAGAATTTCTGGGACTAAATATTCACTCATTATTTATTCGTTCATTGCAAATATTCATCAGATACTGTTACTACCGTGGCTCGCGTCATCTGACGTCGCAGGATTCCGTTGCCCCTGGGATGCCGTAAAACAACACAAAGCTAATAGCAGTTCCACCCACATTTAGCCCACCAGCCTAGGGAAACGCCACACCGCGGCACACTGAGGCCCCAGGAGCACACTCACCTTGGCCATCGGTACCTCCAGCCTCGGCCACTCCCTCACTGTCAACGGCACCCCTTGCTCTCCCCCCCACCCCCCGCCAGCCTCCACTGGCCCTGCACCCCCGCCCAGGTGGCCTGGAGCCCCTCGGAGGCTCCCCCTCCTCCTCGGCCACCCGCAGGCAGGCGGGCATCCCGAGGTCCGGCCCCTGCCAGGGACCACCCTGGTGCTCTGGTCCCCCTCCCACGCAGAGTCACCGGCTGCAGGCTCCTCCCCGACACTGCCGTCACCCCACCTGTCAGCCCCCATCAGTCACCAGCCCTGTCCAGTTTGCTTTCTGGAATTCTTCCAAACCCCTTCTCTCCCCGTGGTCTCTGTTGGCAGATGACCCCATCAACAGTCCCTCGAAGTGCAAGGCTGACACGGTACTGTCCCTGTCCCTTCACCAGTAATGGCCGTTCTCTTCAGGATAAAACCCCAATGCCCCCACCTGGGGTGCGGGGCTCCCCATGACTTGTCCCACCTCACCTGCACCTGACCACCCCCCCCGCCCCGCCCCAAGTATCAACATCCCTGTCTCTCACATCTCTGTGACTTTGTGGTCATTGCTGGCTTTATGAAAATTTCCGTCCTCCTCCTCTGCCTGGCTGACTATCTCAGTGCTCAAGATTCAGCTTAGATGTCACTTCTTCCTTGTAAAACCGGCCTGCTCCCCGCAGGCAGCGACCTGCCTGCGTCAGGTGCCCTTTCAATGCGTCCCGGAGCCTCCTGTCCTCTCCGTCACGCCGGCTGGCACCTGCCACCATCTGTCCCCTCCCGTGTGGGGGTGAGAGTGTGGGCAGATTGCACAGCTGGAAGGTAATCTGGCGGTCGGGCCATTTCCCATCCCTCCCATCCCGTCCCTCCCTCCCTCCCACGGGGCTTATCAGCCTGCAGGGCGCGGATGAGGACAGACTGCCCGGCGAGCGAGAAAGCCAAGTGGGTGGGACCCCGCGTGCTCCCCGCTTTCCCGCAGCTGGAGCCCAGGCCACAGCGCTTACACAGCGCCCCCTGGCGGGCAGGGCGGCCACCGTCGCCCTCACGCGCGGGCAGAGGGGCATCCTGTCCCTGGAAGGTGCTGACGCCTGCTCACCAGGCCACCCTGCGGCTCCCCCCGGCCCTCTCCGTAAGTGTGGCCAGGCACCCTCCCGACGCCCCGCGCCTCGTTCGGTGTAGAACAAAACCCTGCCTCCCAGCGAGGTGCTCCTTTGCCCTTTCCCCCAACTTCCTTACAGAAACAGAACAAAACAACGGAAGGCCTCCCTACCAGCCGCTTTGGAAGGGCCAGCCTTTCTCGGGGAGTTCAAAGGCAAAGCGTGGAACGGGCCTGCATCCGTGTTTCCCCTCGGGATGGTTTCCTACAGTACGGACCATTCCTCATTACAGAGGGATTCTCTCCTTCCAGTCTCTGTCCAGCTATCCCCCCGCAGGTGCTCAGAGACCCAAGTGGAGAGTTGAAGCTATGACCGTGAGGCCCATGGGGGATCTCTGGACAGCCAAGCACGCATGCTGGGATCTGCTCACCCACTCGGCGAGCCCTGGGGGCCATCCACAAAATCCTGAGCGCTGATGCCCTTCAAGAAAAGCAGATTTGGGAACATTTCCAACACGCTAGGGGCCACGGATCTGATTCAACGCTCCAAATACGTGAGGAGCCCCAGGTGCCAGCATTTGAAGGTCTTTCCCGCCACCTGTCCCTCGCCGACCGCCCTCCATGACCTCTGTCCCACGGCGGTTTTAGGGAAGACAACCTCGATTTCTGCTGCCTCAGCGAGTATTTCCTGCCCCTGAACCGGATCCGTGAGGCTTCCATCGGTGACCCCAACAGGGCCCAAGCAGGAAAATGGCCCTGAACAATTCTCGTCACACCAGGAAATTCTCAGGTCGGCAAATTAGACCGTGTCTATGCACTCACTCGAGGACGGGGTCAGGACCGATGCTGGTGTAATTGAGGGGCAAGTGCCCGCTTCCGGGGGAGGTGATGTGATGAGGGACATCGGGAGGCGCTCAGCAGACTGGAGCCCGGTTAGGTAAAGGGGAGCCAGCCTCCCACTGCAGCCTGGGGCTGGGACAGGTGTGCAGGGAGGGAAGGCCGGACGTGCACGAGGCCAGAAAGCAGAGCAGATCACGTAGGGCCCCCAGACCAGGTTCGACTGGATTCTATTGTGAGCCACATGGGAACCTGAAGAGTTTCCTGTGGCTTCTGTAATGAAGTCCATAAAAATACGTCTGAGTGGCGAACACGGTGGGAATTCATCCTGTCACGGTCTGCAGGCTGGAAGCCCCAAATCAAGGTGTGGGCGGGGCCACGTTCCTCCGAAGGCCGGAGTGGAAAATCCGTCCTGCCTCTTCCAGCTCCTGGTGTTCATGTCGTCTCAGGTTATTCCCGGGCTCGTAGATGCATCACACAGGTCTCTGCCTCCGACCTCACGTGGCCAACTTCCGTGAGTCTGTCCTCTCGTGGCATTCTCCTCTCTGTGACTGTCTTTGTGTCTTTCCTCCTCTTCTGCTAAGGACACCCCCAGCATGACCTCATCCTAACTAATCACGTCTCGATGACCCTGGTTCCAGAGAAGCTCATGAACGTGGGGGGACACTCTTCACCCCCATACAGAACCCACAAGATAGAAGCGAGGCCATATGACTTAATTGTAAGAGGCTCACTCTGGCTGCTGGTGGGAAGGCACAGTAGGTGCCGAGGTGAGACAAAGAGTCACAGGCCATTGCCTTGGGAAGCTGTCGAATTGTCGGAGCAAGAAGCAAGAGTGGCCGGGACCCAGGCTGTCACGGTGGCAGGGAATGGAAAGAGGGTGAACTGGTGGCACTCAGGACGTGCTTGAAGGGCAGAGGCCACAAGATGTGTTGAGGCAGAGAAAGAGCCAAGGAAAACTCGGGAGTCTGGCTTATCCAATAAGTGGGAGAAGCAAATGGCCGCTTACTCAGACTGGGGAGCCTCGCAGAGGAGAAAATCAAGAGCCTGGTGTTGAGCACGTGACATGTGAGGCTCTCAGACATCCACGTGGCTCTGGTGGGCAACGGTGAGACGTCTGGGGCTGGAATGTGGGGGTGTCCTAGGGGCAGAGAGACCGGGACATCAGCCTAGAGAGAGGATGTTAAAGCCACGGCGCAGAAGGAGACCAGCCGAGTGAGTGGTCCTGGAGCGGAGCAAAGCCCTACGGTCTCACTCCCTGCACCTTCCATCTTCAGAGGCCAGGGTGAGGGGGAGGAACCAGAAAGGAAGTGACCGTGGGGACAAATGAGTGCCCCCAAGAGACTGACATGGCAGAGCCCAGTTAGTGACAGGTCCCAAAGACGCTCAGCTCTCTTGTCAACTGCTGGGGTGTGTTGGGCAGATACAGTAGAGGACAGATCATTGATTTGGCAAAATGACATCACCTGTGCGAAGGCCGAGCAACTCAGTGGGAGTCTTGGGGATGAAGACTTGAACCAAGTGGCTTAGAAAGAGTAGAGAAGTGGAGACAGGAAGGATTCCCAGCCCTTCCCAGAAGGTTTCTTGGGAAACGAGGCGGTGGCTAGAGCCCGATATGGGAGGGGGTGAAGGATCATTACAGGACTGAAATACTGGGGGGTTGGGAAGGACAGGGCATTAAGATTATTCTAGTTCGAATCCCTTGTGTGGTAATGACGAAAAAAAGCAAGAATAATCAGCAAGGTTAATGCCTCTGATGACTTGTCCTGGGTCACAGAGTTGGTTAATTGAAGAAACGGGATAGAACTTGATTTCTTAACTCTTGGTTGTTTTTCTACTAAAAGGGTAAGTGAGGAGGGTAACTCCAAATGCCACTCGTCAACAGAGATATATGCCCTTAATTTTTTTTTGGAACGTTTTACTGACTTGTAAGACAAAGACAATGTAAAGTAAAGGAAATGTACAATCACACAAGTACAGCTTGATAAAATTCTACGACCTGAAAACATCCATATGGCCAACACCCAGACCAGGAAACAGACACCTGCAACATTCTATCACTTCCTTCAAGGGCAACAATTGTCACACCATGGATTCTTTTCTTGTACTTAATTACATGTATTTCTCTCTTGATTAAGTTTTTGTTGTAGAAGTTTCATGTTTGTAAACGTCCTTCAAGAAGTACTGAGGAGATCATGGTAACCAGAAAAAGCCCGTTCTCCATCCTTCCAATGAACCGGGTGCTGTGCTAGGTAGAGTTTTCAGTGAACGTTAACTGGCAAATGTCAAGGGCTTGGTTGTTGGTTGGGAAGATGTTTCGAAGGCAGGAAAGATTTCTAGGCTCCCAGAGACCATGCGGTTTCTCACACGTCTCTCCCTTGGGCCTGGTAGGTGGTAGAGAAGAATCTCTTTCCATCAACCACCTGGGGTGTGAGTTTGATGCTCACTTGGGGGAGGTGGGATTGAGGTATAAAAAAAAAGTGAAAATTCTACTTACTGGTTCCCTGTTTCCTTGGACTCCACCAAAGTTCTAGATTTAAGCATCATAATGAACCTAACGTCCTCTGGATCCTGTCAGAGCAGGTAAGTGTGTCCCAGTGTGAGGACCGCTCACCCTTGAAGGTGAGGCGAGACTGTCATGAACAGCGCACACCGGGGAGGCCCCGGAGCTATGATCAGTGAGCCCCAAGGGTGTTGACTCCCGCACGGGGAGGCCCCGGAGCTGTGACCAGGGAGGCCCCGGGGCTGTGATCAGCGAGCCCCAAGGGTGTTGGCTCCAGCATGGGGAGGCCCCAGAGCTGTGACCAGGGAGGCCCCGGGGCTGTGACCAGCGGGCCCCCAAGGGCACTGGCGTCAGCCTGGGGCAGCGGTGTTAGCGGTCCCTGAGCAACGCAGAGGTGGCCCGTTTGCCTCCCGGCCAGTTCTCTAGCCAAAAGATCCAAAGTCCGTGTGGTCAGCTCCTGGGAGGCCCCCAGGCTTCCCTAAGCCTTTCCGTGTCTGAGGAGGACAGGATCCCATGGGCACAAGTCAAGGGAGAACTGAGCCCACTGAGAAATCTGGAGAAGAACCTGAGAAGAAGCAGTTCGGGGAAATGTGCTCGCTCTGGGCGCTCACTTTGGACGAAGCCAACACGTTTCACCTGGTAAGTGTGCGCCCCACCTTCTTCTGCTCATGTGCCCTTAGAGTCTCTTTTGTGAGAGGTGACTGTGTGCCAACGTCCCCAGAGAGCAGACAGCTGGGAAACTCAGCCAAACGTCTCTAGTCGAAGGGGAAAATCGTACACTATTCAACAAATTCAGGATGCGTAGACGATTTCGGCCCAGATATCCTTCCTTGTGTCTGGATGGCCAGCCCTGTCTCTGCCCCTGACTCACAATCATCGCCACACCCACCTTCATCTGGTGCTCGGGAAGACGGTCGGGGGAAAGACTCAACGACTCTTGGTTTCTACACCACTTCCCAGCACGTACGGCTGCAGGGTAACGATAAATAATTAACAACGAATGAACACATCAAACCCAGAAAGAAAAATGCCTTCTGGGCCACGTACGATGAATTGCTTTTGTTCTTGGTTTGCTAATTAGGAAATCCGCAGTGTTTCCCTTCCCCTGGGACAGCTTAGCCAGGGCTCTGTTGTGCTGTGTGGTTTTATATATCATGTGAGGCAATTTATTGGTCCTGAAAGGGTATAACAGTGTCTGTAATTAAATAGTTGGTGTCGAAACATTAAACATTCATCAACAGAGTAATAAGATGCTGAAGCCTGAGTGAGCTGAGTTCAAAGATCCTATGGGGAGGCACCTCATATACAAATGCAGGGCGGATTCTGCCCAGGGTGTGTCCCAAAGTCCACAGGTGTGGTGCTCGGGGCCTGGGGGACAGAACGAGGGTGTGGAGGCAGCACACAACCAGGGAAGGACGGGGCCAACTGAGGTCTCAGGTGTAAACTTGACTTACAGAAATGATAAAGATTCAGGGGCGCCGGGGGGGCTCAGTCGGTTGGGCGTCGACTTCAGCTCAGGTCACGATCTCGCGGTCCGTGAGTTCGAGCCCCGCATCGGGCTCTGTGTTGACAGCTCGGAGCCCGGAGCTGCTTCGGATTCTGTGTCTCCCTCTCTCTCTGCACCTCCCCTGCTCACAGTCTGTCTCTGTTTCTCTCTCAAACGGAATAAACCTCTCTCTCTCTCTCTCTCTCTATATATATATATAAAGAACCAATAACGATTCATTTTGGAAACTCAACTGTTCTTATGTGGAAATGGTCTATTTTGAGGTCCCACCTGGGTGAAATACAAGAGGGTCCCAGGACGGCCCCCAGAGGAGCCCGCCTGCCTCTTCTCGTCCGTCCGTCAGCCGCCCTGGGCCTCTCTGTGTCCTCAGGTGTGTGGCTGATGGGGCCACTGGGCTCTGAGCTGAGTGTGGTCCCCACAGATAGAAGACAGTCCTCCGGAGGAGGGGGGGGGGACGTGCAGAGGAGCCCCAGGTCCATGTCCGGATGGGGCCTGGTCCCTCAGGCCCTGCGGTGACGTGTGCCCCCCCTTGTGAGGAGAGCAGGTTCGCATCACGGAGGGACCAGCAAGGAAGCTCCCAGTTCTGCCCCGTCGACTGGGCTCTGCGGCTGCCGAAGGCTGACCGCACACCCACTTGGAAGCAGGGCCGGGCTCGGGGACGAGCGTACGGAAGTCACCCCGGGAGCCGGAGGGGGCCCCAGCGCGTGCCTCCGTCCCGGGACGCACCCCTCCCCGACGGCTCAGGGGGCCGCGTGCGCTCTGACCAGCGGGGCCACCGCGCTCAGACCTGGTGGACTTAGGAGGACGAGCATCCCGCCCACCTGGGTCGTATCGCTTGACGACACGCTTTCGTGCGCGAGGCGGGAGCACATCCTGGGACGCGTGGGCAGAGGGAGCGCTCAACGGCACCCCATAGTGAGTGGGGGCGCTCCCCCCCGGAGCAGCCCGTGCTCTCCGAGACCTGATGGACGGACGCTACGGCTTCGGGGCGGAGCACGGATTGCCTGGCACACAGACGGCTGGATGCAGAGGGAGCAGTTTTCCCCAAGGCAGGTGTGGAGGGTGTGGGCCCCAGAGGAGGGGAGAAAGGGAGGGCAGGCGAGGAGAGAAGGCGGGGCTCAGGGCCACCAAGTCGCGATGCCCTGAGGCCACAGCTAGGGCTTGGGTGGGACACCCGGCTCCTGACCCTGCCAGGCGGGGCTGGGAAGTCCCGGCGGGGAGTGGCGTTGGGCTGAACAGCGGCTGAAGACTCATACGAAGGCCTTGAATGCCACGCTAAGAAGTGTGGCCTTCAGACGTAGATGTGATGTCTCAAAGGCTTTTCAGTGGGGGAAAAAAAAAATCCACTGCCTTTCCATACGCAGTTGGCAAAGCGGCAAATGTAGCTCCCCGGTCCCGGGACACTGGACATTTTCACGTCAAGTCAGTTCCGGTCCACTGGATGCAAGCCTCGGGCGGAATCGGGTGGGGCCTCACCCCCAGGGAACTGAAGGCTTTAATGATAAAACAAAACCTATCACCAGTATAAAAAGTTGTGCCCGGGCACTGATTTAGAATAATTAAACACTGTTCTGATTTTAAGTTAATAACAACTTATTTAAAAAAAGGGGGGGGGGGGATGGTTGAGGGGGATGGTCAGCCACCAAGTGGCTTCGCCCACGTAGAATCACACGGGAGTCTACAGCCGCCGTTCGGTCCTAGTTGATAAAAACGGAGTGCCTTGCATGTCTGAACAACTCGCCTCTAAATCTGAAAATCGCTGCGCGAGGCAGTGTGAAGTTTCTGTCGTGTACGCGACTCTTTGATCCACGACAGGGTGGTGTGTTTTTACTGTTCCGGGTATGGCCGGAGGCAAGGCCGTGTGGATAGTAAAAAAAGTTGATGAAACCATGTTTTCACCCAGGACACATGAGCACACAGGCTGCGCGGGGTAAATCTCCAGTAATTCCAAACGAAGGCGGGGCAGAGGCTTTCGAAATTAATCGTTGAGGTTCCGAAAGCCGAGACCAAAGGACGTAGACAGAAGCCGGTTCTCTGCCTCGGTGGGATCTGTGTTTGCTTTTGCAGCGCCTGATTTCAGGGTCACCCAAGAAGGGTCCCTCTCCTCGACCCCCAAATATTTCCTCTCTCAGTTCAAAGACGACAGAAATTCGTGGAATTCAATCACATGGTTTCATACTACAGCCCGGTCTGGTTCCAACAGAAGGTAGCTGGGGGCGGTTTGTCCCTCACATGGTGAATGAGCTCCAAACGCAGTGTGCATAGACACAATGGACTCCCTCCTGATTCTTTTTCAAGGTCCCGTTTTGGAAGGACCAATGTGGGACTCAGCAGTCTGAGGGGCTGCGGAGGCTGGGGGCCGTCCCCTCCCACAAATTCCGGCTCCGGAATGAGTCTTCTGGGAGAAGCAGGGATCCCAGGGGCCATTCTGAGGGTTCATTGTTCCCACAGTGGGGGCAACAGTTGTGTTTGGCCCGCTTCCCTCCCAGCGGGCCCGTGTGCCCAGGAATGTCATCAAGGTGTGGGAAAAGAAGCCCTTTCCCTCCACAAGCCAGGAGAGAGCGTGGCCAGGGCTGAACCAGACTCCAAGAGATCATAAAACCCCGTAATTATAACAATGACCTAATCACACGCCTGAAGTCGGCTTCTGAAGTTCAGGTTGCTGCTGCTTCTCAGACGCGATCTCTGCCCTGATTACGTCGGCCGGGTTTCCACCGAGGAGGACGCGAGACCTGGGCGCGCTCTGCGATGTGTGTCCCTGGTTGCACGTGACCAGGTCGGCCCCGCCTTCCCGCGTTCCCTCTCCACACGCGGTGGTTCAACGGTGATGATGTTTTGATGCGTGTTGGTGTTTTCTGTGCACGCGCGGGCTCGCTCTGCCCCTACGAGCGTTCCAGCCACGTTCACGGTAACGATCTCGGGCTCTCCTAACAGAGATACAAGCACGTGGCCTTCACCTTCTGGGCGGGTGCCCCTCTCCCTTCGGATAGCGGCTTGGGGAGTAGCCCTGCGTGCTCTAGTTTCCTTCTGGAAGTTTCTATGTGGAGGCCGACCTCCGTCTTGGAGGGCCCGAGAGGGCTCTATCCACCAAGCCTCACTCGCCTGCAGGATCTGTAGATCTGTGGCCGTCCCCCGGTCAAGGACATGCCCGCCTCACAGAGCCCCTCCCAGGGGCCGCACCTGAAAAGCGTAGCCTCCCACGCAACAGGGCACGCGGAAATGCACGCGGGAGATGGCGACTCTGTCAATATACACATATATGTCATAATTTCCCTGCAGTGACCTTGTGGAGTTCGCACGTTATTAGTCATTACTGCTACCTTGATACGTTCCTGGGCCAATCAGTGTGACTGCCCAGGGATGCTGAGAACCCTGGTTCCCAATAAAGTGTTTTCAAGTTCAGCGAGAATGTTTACCGCCTTCTTTTCAGAATAAAGCCCGTGGACCCTGAGAGCTCTTCGCCCGGGCTATTGCTCAGTTCAGAACTGCCAGGGTTAAGTTGACCAGTGTCTCGGCTCCTGCCCTGGCTGAATGGCAAATGCCCTTAAATGATTGACAATTTCATGTCATAGTTTCATGTTATAATGCGCACGTGTATTTGCGTACGATATTTTTATCACATTACACGATACTTTGCTTGCCTCTTAAGTCTTAGTATCGCAATTATGTATTATGAGCATCAATGAATACAAAGTGATGCCTTCGGGAAATACCCAGGGCTCGCTGCCTGTGCGGGCTGCTCTGATCATAGAAGTTATTTGTGTCTTTCATTAATTTCATTGTAATGGCGATCGTTTCAGTTCCCACGAGGACCGCTTACTGTCACAGTTCTGAGTGCAAACGCCCAAATAAACATACAGCGTATTACATGTTTTATATGATTTAAACCAATCAGTTGCTGATTTAAGCACTCGTAGCAAAGGTAGAAAGGCCTAGTGTGTATCTGGTAAAAGGTCAGGAATGGTGATGTCTATTTTAATTGTGAATAGAATTTGCCACTAAAGTTTGGGCTCAAGACTGAGAAGCTGAAGTTAGCCATAAATCTCTTGGATCCTGACCCAGATAAATAGGAGTTTATAAAAAGAGAGAAGGGGGCACCTGGGTGGCTCAGTCGGTTAAGCAGCCGACTTCAGCTCAGGTCACGATCTCGCGGTCTGTGAGTTCGAGCCCCGCGTCGGGCTCTGGGCTGATGGCTCAGAGCCTGGAGCCTGTTTCCGATTCTGTGTCTCCCTCTCTCTCTGCCCCTCCCCCGTTCATGCTCTGTCTCTCTCTGTCCCAAAAATAAATAAAAACGTTGGGAAAAAAAATTTTTTTTAAATAAATAAATAAAAAGAGAGAGGACATTTTGGGCGGAAATGAGCAACGGAGTAGGAATCATGGCTGACGTGGACAGAAAATGTATGAAATCTGTATTCCCCTCATCACAGGAAAAACTATACCCCCCCTGCTCCTCCCCTGTCCCGACCCCACACTGGGCTGCTGGTTCATTCATTTATTCCACAAACATACAGGGCACCCAATGCAGGAACCGGGATTAAAAAGACAGCCCTGACCTCAAAAACGCCTATGTCGCTGGGTGAGGCGGGCGAAGGGCCATTTGCACAGCCGTGCTGGCCCGCAGCACCCGGGAAGTGCAGGCAGCGGGGACCCCGGGGGCGGGGACAGCCACCGGGGCAGACTAGGAGCGCAGACACGCAGAGCCCACGCCCACTGGAGCGGACGGGGTCGCCTGCAGCCCCAGCAGATCCGCTCCGGGTGCAGCACGCAGGTGGGGGACCCCGCGCACAGTGGGCGTCGTCCCGGCTCGGCTCGCGGTGTGAGCCCGCCCCATGTTCACGGCCAGGACAGCAGCGGGAGCTCGCGGACTGTGGTCAAATAACCCGCATCGTCTCCTTACCACACGGACGCAGGCGAGGCTGCCTCGGCAGTAAACAGTCTGACCCCCGCGTGACGCGCAGCCCCCCGCCCCCCTCCAGGGGCCCTCGCTCCCCCTCTCCTCTGCAGGGTCTCTCCACCTCCATCCAGAACCCCCCCCCGCCGGGCCCTGAGCCCTCTCGGACCGTCCGAGCCTCCTCTTAACAAGGTCACAGAATATGCGACCCTTCAAAAACCTCTGAAGGAACAGTGACACCTGGGACCCACCACCCAGTTTACACAGATCACCGCGTGGAGGGGCCACCGCTAACCCTCTGCGGGACTTTGATGCCCCCTCCCCTCCTCCCTCCCCCTCCTTCCTCCCCCTCCTTCCTCCCCTCCCCCTCCCCTCTCCCTTCCCCTCCCCTCCTCCCTCACCTCCTCCTTCACCTCTTCCCTCATGTCTCCTTCCTTCTCTCTTCCCTCCCCTCCTCCCTTCCCCTCCTCTCTCCCCTCCTCTCTTCCCCTCCTCCCTTCCCCTCCTCTCTCTCCTCCTCTCTTCCCCTCCTCCTTCCCCTCCTCCATCACCTCTCCCTTCCCCTCCTCCTTCCTTCCCCCCTCCCCTCTCCCCTCCCCTCTCCCTTCCTCTCCTCCCTTCCCCTCCTCCCTCCCCTCCTCCCTTCCCCTCCTCTCTCCCCTCCTCTCTTCCCCTCCTCCTTCACCTCTTCCCTCATGTCTCCTCCCTTCCCCTCCTCCCTCCCCTCCTCCCTCACCTCTCCCTTCCCCTCCTCCCTCCTTCCCCCCTCCCCTCTCCCCTCCCCTCTCCCTTCCCCTCCTCCTTTCCCCTCCTCCCTCCCCTCTCCCTTCCCCTCCTCCCTCCCCTCCTCCCTTCCCCTCCTCCCTTTCCTCCTCCCTCACCTCGTCCCTCACCTCCTCCCTCCACCTCCCCTCTCTGTTCCCCCCTCACCTCCTCCTTCATCAGCAGGAGGTCAACCTTTGGACACCATACAGAGGGGAACCACATGTGCATTTCACGGGTTCTCTTCCTATGTCCACGGACCACATGGCCACACCTGGAGCTGGAGCCCACCCGTGGCTCATCCTGCCGTGGCCATGAGTGGTGTGACCTCCTCACCGTCCTCCCTCCTAGAGATGAGGCTCAGACCAAGGGAGAAAGTAGGCTATTATGAAAATCTCCGTGGACAGCTTCACTCTCAGCTGCAAGGAAACCATCTCTGAGATGAGAGGATGGTGTGACAGATGGCTGGGTCACCCTGCTCCAGAAGGGGGGGGGGGCATGTGGCTCCAGCGCCCGTGAGCACACAAAGAGGTTGTATCCTGGTCCCCTCCAGCAGGTGGCCTTCGGCCCACACCTACACTCACGGGAACGGCCGCGCTCACCTTAAGATGAGCACTTCGTCCTCTACAAGTGTGGGAGGCGAGAACCGAGCGACTGGGGACGTGCCCCATGATGCCCCCCGGGCCGGACGGCGTGCCTGGCACGGGAAGGGGCCTCTGCAGGCTCCCCCACCCGGTCCTCACCGCCCGCGTCGCCTCCCCCGTCCTACGGAGGGCTTCCGAATTTGTCCCCAACCAGTTTTTAATCACGAGGCCTGCCCCCTCCCACGTGCGTTTCTTCGTCAGACGGGAACCGTGTGCTGTCCGCAGCGTCTGTCCGTCCGTCTGAAAGAGGCTGGATGAAAGACACTTCAGTGGCTCCAGACCTTGTGTTGAGCAGAGAAAACTCTTAATTACGCATTTGGTTTCTCAACGAATTTTCACAGGCAAGCGGACACTCAGCTGACACGGGCCCAGTGGGTGTTGCACAAGCGTCCCAGTGAACAGCCAGAGCCTCATCAGACCATACGCTTCACGTCTCGGCTTTCTTGGTTTCAGGAAGCCCAGGTTTGCCGGCCGGCCTCAAGATGGCATTTCCTGGGTCTGTTCTCGTCCGCTGACCTGCGGAGCCGGAGAAGGCCGGGCCCGAGCCACCGCGTGCTGGTTCCCGACGGAGCCGGGCGCCCCCCAGAAGGCCACACTGTCCTTTCCTGAGAGGTTTATTCCCCAGGCTGGGAAGGTGGAGGTTGCCAGGAATGGGACACTATCCCATCAGGTTTGCCTGACTCAATATTTCCCGCGCTGCTTTTGTGAAATGGTAACTAATGTGACACAAATTTTAGGAGGGTTCCATGATCAACTAAGTTTGGGAAAGATGGCGTGTGTCTTGGAGCTAGGAAGAGACTAAACTTTTTTTTGAATTTATTTTGAGAGAGAGGGAGAGGGGGAGAGCACAGGCACAAGCAGGGTAGGGGGGGAGACAGGGAGTCCAAGTGGTCTCCATGCTGACGGCATAAGGCACGATCTCACGAACTCTGAGATCACGACCTGAGCCGAAGTCGGATGCTTAACTGACTGAGCCCCCCAGGTGCCCCAAGACAGAATCTTAAGCAGGCTCCACGCTCCGCACAGAGACCAGCACGGGGCTCGATCCCACGACCTGGGATCATGACCTGAGCTGATTCAAGGGTCAGACACTCAACTAACTGAGCCACCCAGGTGCCCAAGAGAAGGAACGTTTTTAACTGCGTTTGATCCAGCTTCCATAATTATTTTTGATCTTCCCCCTTACACACACACACACACACACACACACACACACTACTATAACACGTTAATATCATTGAACATAGCTTGAAAACAGTGCTGTAAATTGCAAAGATTGAATTTCTCAACAGCCGCACTGGGGCTGTAGCTCCCGGGGGCCCCTCCTCACCAAAGCTGTAACAACACCGACAAACACGAGGTCATGTGTTGACACGGCTTGTGTTCACAGCACTTCTGGACCCTCTTTCGGAGCCACTGTCCCAGCCCTCAGCAGCCTCGGATCAGAGCCTACCATATTCAGCAGCTGGCCTCAGAAAACAAGGAGACTCCTTCGCCGCTCCCCGACTCTTCCCAACTTCAAATCTGGAGAAGCAGGTGGGTGACAAGTTCGACCTCCTCCCTCCTTCCCGCCCACTTTCCCTCCGGCCAGGCTGGCTTCACCTGTCAGAGTTACTCCTTGGGCATCAATCAGAGCCTCTCAAACGCCACAGGATTTCCACCAAATAAGTTATGTCATGCTATAGGGTAAGTTATGCACGAACAATGCTAACATCATCAAAGAAATCAGTCAGAATTGCCTGAATGTGGCAGTTTTGATGAGCACTAAATCCTTGTTTCAGGATTTTGGAATAGCGACATCTCCCCCAAGAGGCGTTGGCTTTTTTACTCCCCCCCCCCCACCCACCCTAGATCATAATACAACATCATGCCTCATCATCAGCTTTGATTTTCTCCAAAACAATCTGATTTTCTGTCTTTGAAATTTCAGGAAAATGTCGAATATGCACTTTCTGGGCTTCTTGCAAAATGGGAGGCGCGATCTTCACATAATCATTGTTTGTGCAGAATGAATTTCTAAAACTCAAATTTTTCCTATCTATTTTCCTTGCAAGTTGCCATGAACTTGAAGGAACACGGCCTCTGACCCCTGGGCATATGAGGCAGGTGCTGGTGGCCACCACAGGGGTCTGGCCTAAGTTCCCGAAGCTTCTTGGGCTGATAAGACCCTTGCTAATCACGTAACACCCACGCATCACCTTTCTTTGGCATGTTCAGATTCATCTAATTGGAGAGAACCTGACATTTGCTTTTTCTAAAGAATGCCCATGTTTCAGGTCAACAGGATTCACTGAAGGTACAGACCTACGGCAGAGTAACCCTCAGGTCACCGTTGTGACTGCCAACGTTTTAACATGTCGCTAAGAGGAGGCAGTAGGCAGGTAACTCTGGAGCGACAGAACGCACAGGGAGGGGCCCGTCAGCTTCTGCAGGGGCAGCAGAGATGGGCGGACCCGTGCAGGGGGCAGGTTATCTGGTGAATGATGTCAGGGAAGGCAGACCGGACAGCTGACCGTAGGATGCGGGCTCCTTTACGGAAAAGCTCCTCTAGGATACGACCTCCCTATCCACCCTCTAACGCTTTTCTGATCCCCGGTTTTTAGAAAAGAAAACCTTATTTGATGGCAGAAGGCAGACCTTCGGGGGCCATCCCGAAGCCACCGGTGTTCCCTGTGGACGACAGAACGGCGGAAGTGGTGCAGAGCGTCCTGCTGGAGCGAGGGTGGGACAAATTTGACGAAGGAGGGCAGAGCAGCGACTTCCTCCTGCCGGATGACTGAGCGCGTCCGCGTGAGGCCCGGGCACCACCAGGCGGACCGGAAGGACCGCCTGGCCAGGCACCTGAAGCGCATGGAAGAGGACGTCCGGCGGCCCCCTGCACGGGTTCATCCCGCTGATGACGTTCGTCATGCCCCAGACTACAACAAGTTCATGGCTGAATACTCGCGGGAGAAGCACGTGACAGGCGCAAAGCGCAGCTCCTGGATCTGCAAGCCCGTGGAGCCGTCTCGCGGGACGAGGATCATCATTTCCGGTGACATTAAAGACTTAGTCTTTGATGATACATACATAGTACGGAAATATACCTGCCACCCTTTCCTCGCGGGCAGAGGTAAACCTGACCTCCGCATCTGCGTCTGTATCACGGGCTTTAAGCCTTTGACCATTTACGTTTATCGGGAAGGGTTAGCGCGCTTTGCCACGGAGAAGTTCGACCTGAGTAATCTGCAGAACAGTTATGCCCCCTTGACCAACCTCAGCATCAGTAAGTCCGGGGCCTCGTATGAGAAAATCAAAGAAGCGATCGGTCGCGGCAACAAGTAGCCCCTCAGCCGTTCCTTCTCTTACCTTCGCAGCTGGGATGTGGACGGCCTGCTTCTGTGGCAGAAAGTCCACCACGTGGCCATTCTCACGGGGCTCGCCATCGCTCCCTCGGTCCCCTTTCCGGCCAACTGCTTGGAGCTCTTTGGGTTTGATATTTTGATTGATGACAACTTGAAACCGTGGCCGCTAGAAGTCAACTTCAGCCTTGCCCCGTGGCCGCTAGAGGTCAACTTCAGCCCTGCCCCGTCCGTGGATTGTTCGGCGGACGTGTCTGAAGAGAAAACTCATCCACGACACGGCTGAGCTGATTTACTTGCGGGGTCTGAGGCACGGGAGGGCAGAGGGTAGTGACGGTCCCGGGGGAGCGGCGGGGTCCCCCTCGCGGAGCTGGATGCCGGTGGGCTCGACCGCGTGGGCAGAACCCTTCCTCGTGGGTCCCTCTTTCCGGTCACGGGCAGACCGCTTAAGGAGGAATCTGCAGTGAAGAAGCCGTGAAGATATGTCCCGAGAGTAAACGTGCCTCCCAGCCTAGGGGAATGACGAGTAGGAAGAAAGACCTTCTCCTTTCAACAAGAGAAGCCCCCAAACCAAGCCAAAGTTAAAGGGCAGACACACGCCCCACAAAGCACTCATTCTGTTCGTGTCCCTCATCCAGGCGTGCGCCCACCGGACAAGCATCGCCCCGTGCGTCGCCTCGGACCAGAGCAAAGTGCCATATCTCCAAGAAGGCAACTTTGTTCTCATTTTTCCTTTCAACGAGGCAACTTTTGGAGCTTCCAGGAGTAGATTAAACGTCAGGAGAATAATCCAAGAGTTCCAGACACGAATGAACAAACAACACTCCCAAGCAGCAGAAAAAGGAAACAAAGAGAAGGTGACACGGCTTTTGGAAAACCAAGGATTCCCTTGCCGGGGACAGCGATGGCTCAGCAGCCCCTGCCCCTCTGCATTCAGCACGTTGACCACGTCGCTGGGGCCACCGATGTGGGCGTAAATAGAAATATAGCAACCCTGACAAAGTAGAGCATGTGCAAATGATGATTAAATTACATGACCTGGGGCGCCTGGGTGGCGCAGTCGGTTAAGCGTCCGACTTCAGCCAGGTCACGATCTCGCGGTCCGGGAGTTCGAGCCTCGCGTCGGGCTCTGGGCCGATGGCTCAGAGCCTGGAGCCTGTTTCCGATGCTGTGTCTCCCTCTCTCTCTGCCCCTCCCCCATTCATGCTCTGTCTCTCTCTGTCCCAAAAATAAATAAACGTTGGAAAAGAATTTAAATTACATGACCTAACTGGTGTATTTGCTCCGATTGCTTGGGGAAATGCCACACAGCCTCTTCCCTGTCCTTGGAAATGCTTTATCACAATTACACTGTGCATTTACCGAAACACGAAAACAAAAGATAATTAGCGTATCTTTTAAGGACTCTGAGGTGAAAACGGTACAAAAAAGGCCAAGGGTTAACTTTTTGTTTCTTAATACACCATTTTATGTTCAAAATTATTTTTGTCAACTTAATGATCAGTCATCGGTATAAGGCGAATTACAGGAAACCTTCCCCCAGGGTACCCACGTGACTGCTATGTATAGGTCCTGGGTCCTAAATCAGACATTGCACCACATTGCTCCCCACTGGGGTCATCCATCAACCGTATTTGGAGAGTGTCCCCTCGTGGTTGGCCCCGTCACTGATAGATTACCATCCCAGCACGCGACCTCAGAACCTTCCAGATCTAGCCTTGTCACTCCTGCCACATCAGAAAGCACTGAAGCGTCCTAAGACACAAAAGCCGCAGCATTTACTTGAAAACATCACGCTGAGTGAGAAAAAAGCCAGACACAAAAGGCCACACGTAGTAAGATACGATTTACAGGAAGCGTCTGGAGTTGGCAAATCCAGACACACAACTTGATTGGTGGTCGCAGGGCCCAGGGTGGGGGCGCGGGGGCGCTGACCGCGAGTGGGAGCGGGGTTCCTTCTGGAAGACAAAAATGTTCTGGTGGTGGTTGCACAACATCATGTGCTAGATGTCACTGATGGTCAATTTTATGTTATGTTTATTTCACCGCAATAAAAAAAAGTTACAGCAAACCATACTTAAAGTAAGCAAGGATTAACTACTGAGGCCGGGGACACAGAGTGGGTGATACAGCCACCGAGGGACAAAGGAAGGAAGTGACTGCTCTCAGCGCCCACATATGATTCCTTATGGTGTTGGCACTCACAGCGGCCTCTGAACACCTAACAGAATCCTACTGTTCCATCTGAATGGTTCGGAAAAAAGGGAGAGAAGAAAGTTCCAGCAGTTAGCCCGGAGGCTGGACTGTGTATGTTGCTCATTGCTTGGTTTCAGGCATAAGCACATTTATTTACTCCCAGTCTTATTCCAGAAGAGATTTGAAGGAGTCACGTAAGACTGTAAGCACATCCAGATTGCCCTGGTCTTCTATCTCAGCTTTCTACTTTATAGTATTTGGCAAAGGAAAGGGCCTCTTCCGCACATATGGAGACGCGCTCTAACGAGACCAAGCCATGTGGCTACCATCACCCGAAAGCCAGAGATTAGATCTCATACCCCCTTTCATCTTGAGCAACAACTCAGACGTGAGGATGACCGTCCCAGAGACGTGCGCAGCACAGAACGTTAAGGAACGATGATTTCATTTGAGCATGTGAACCTCTGCAGCCCCGGGTCCGCTGCCCGGAAAACACGCACGATCCGGGCAGTATGCTCGTCGAGGCAAAATGCGGGCCAATTAAACTGAAATAACAGTGGGCTAACGTTAGACTTGCAAAGGCGACAGGAAGCCTATGTGTGTAGAGTTTGTATCAGGTGCACGCTTGTGTAAGGGACACGGAGGGAAGACAGAGACGCGGTATTCTGGGGGACAAGAGCCAAAGCCCCAAAGTCCAGAGACGTCTCCAGGAGATAGGAGGTAGTCCCTTAAAAGAATCCTTGGGTTTCCACCTCCGGGGAAATGGGATATGTGTACCTTTCCTTATTCCTTCGCAAAGTACAATCGAAGAAGCTAGATCACACCAGGGCACCGGGGCAAACACAGGAGTCATGGAGGGGAAAGAAGGCAGTCCCACTAGGGACCCCAAGCCAAACAGGGTGTTGGGTTTGGGGCTTTGGGGGGGGGGGGTGTCTCATACTCCAAACTGGGCACCATAGGAGCTGACAATGCCAATGGACACAAAGACCCAAGGGTCTCTGCGAGCGAAGGACCAGGAGACAAGCAGCTGAAGGGGAATTTAACTAAAGGAGCCTGCGGGACGCTGGGCTCTTTGACCCCAGGAAATCTCTAGGGAGCTAGAAACGCCCCGCAGTTGGAGGTGAAGGTTCTTACTCCATTTCAAAACTGGATCCCATCTCCCTTTGACTCGAGGTTAGAAGCAGCCAGCAGCAGGGGACGCGGGAAGTCATGAGAATCTCCCGGAAGGAAGGGGGAAGTAGGAGAGAAGTGTGCTCCCGGGACACAGCGGTCACACTGGGCTGGAGTGCGGCCCCCACCTGCCCAGCCCTCCCAGTGCCGAGTGGCCCCTGAGCCGGAAGCTGCTGGGTAACGTGTGAGCGGGTCGCAGAGGCATGGTGGCCGGCAGGGCGAGGCAGACCCCGGGGGCAGGCCGTGCAGACTCAGCTCTGGCCGGCTGCCCTCGTGGGCGTGCGGGGAGCCTTGCGGACACGGGCAGACAGAGGGCAGAGCCCCCCGCGGCGGTCTCTTCAAAACCTGACCTTCCAGACTCTTCTTGTCTGCTGCGTAGACTCCCCATGTTCGCCCGTGAGCACTGTGCAGACTGTGGAGGAGCTCGTGTGGGGCCTCTTGGCTGCCCTGCAGGCGGACCCCACGAGGAAGGGACAGTGCGAGGTAAGCTGTGTCCCCACGACCCCCGGTGAGATGCTCATGTCCCCAGGCGGGGTACCCCGTGACCTCCCCGTGAGTGGTCACGGCCTTGCAGTAGGACACCAGGCGGGGTAGCCGAGGGGTGAGGGAGGGTTCCCGGCTTGCACTGCGGGGAGATGGCCTCAGGCCGGGGGGACGGGCTGCCGGGTTGTTCCTGCCGGACTCGGCCTGCGCCCGGCTGGGCTCGCTCCTCCCCCAACCGCCCTCGCCCCCCTGTGTGGCTCTTCCGGGTTCAATCTCTCACTTCCTTTCATCAGAAAGAAACTCCTTCTCTCTCGCTCGCCCTCTGTGTGGAAAACCCAAGGAAGACCCTGGCCTACCCCAACCGTCGATGACAAGACAGGCCTAGGTCGCGTGGGTGTCATCATCCCGGGGGGTGAGGGGGTCAGGGGCGCCCCCGGGGAGCAGGGGGAGACTTTCCTGGAGGCAAGCGTGGGGTGCGGTGCTCAGAAGGGGACCTGGCAGACACGGTGAAAACGGAAGGGCGGTCAGATGGGGAGATGCAGGGAGACTGAGGCCGGGAGTGGCCCCTGAGGTCTCGACGCCACCTGAGTCAGGTGGACAGCAGATGTTGGGTGGAATCTGCTTCAGGAGAAAGTTACGGAAGGGTCCCAGACACCCACGGGGCCTCGGATCCCTCCGCGGTCAGGACCAGACTGAACAAAGAACACAGCCGAGCAGCGGCTCTCGGCACCAGTGAGGGCTGCCAAAGTGGTCACTGGCCTCCTGGAACTTTCTGGACCCTCCGCCTCATGTGCTCCCCCCCCTCCGTGTTCACCCACAGCTGCTCCCAGAGGATGGGCCCTGGGCTTCGGGATCCTTGTCCCCTCAGAAGAGGAGGAGCCCAGCAGACTCAGGAGCCCAGCTCGGGGCTGGGCCTCCCTGGCCGTTGGCATATTGTGAAGAAGGTGGGGATGCCCATCGATCCAGCGGGGCCGTGCAGACCACATCAGTGCCCTAAACTGGGGCGGGTGAGCATCCCTGAGACCCTCATAGTCACGTCACTTGTCTCTTCTGAGCTGGAAAACTGGGATAGAGTCTGGCGGCGAGGGTCCCAGGGCACCTGCCTCTGGGCACCCCCGCGGGGGGTCTCCCGGCCCCTGGCTCTGCGGCACTGCCTCCTCGTGGAAACGCAGAAACCACCTAAACAAGCCTGAACCACCAGACGGCACCAATGCTGGACACACGAGGGACACCGGTGCTTTCCGAGGGCAGACGGGGGTGAGGAGGGCTAGCTCCTGCCGTGGGAAAGAGCACACATTCCACGGTGGGCTGAGGGCTGCTGCAGCTGGCCTGGGGGTCTCTCGAGAAGAGACACGGGGATCTGGGCAGGAAGTCCAGCGGCCAGGGCAGTAAGTCCTGTCCCTGAGCGCACGGTGCCATCAGGCAGAAACCTGGCCACTAGAGGACAGAGAAGCCACAGAGCTGCTCGCTAGAGGCAGGCGACCGGAGTGGGGACGGAGCCGAGGACCCTCCTGGTCTCATACGTCCACCACCCTTGATCGGAAACTTGTGCGGGAACACGGGCTGCGGGGAGAGCCCTGTTGAGTGCATCCCTTCGGGAGCCCCCCGGGAGGCAGCAAAGGCCCCAGGACGTTGCGTCCTCATCCCGGGACCTGTGAAGATGAACACAGCTGCAAAACCAGCGGCACGTGCCCTCCCCCCAGATTCGACGCTCCGTGCACCGCTGACCTTCCGGATTTTTTCCTCAAAACCCTTCTGCCCTAAAAGGAACCAAGGTTCCTGGACAGTAGCTGATGCCATCCCTTGAGGCAGGAGAAGTCAGGAGGGGTCTGTGTACTGGGTCGAATAGTGTCCCCCCAGAGTTCACGTCCACCTGGGACCCGCGAATGTGACCTCGTTTAGGGTCACATGTGGTCTTTGCAGAGGCTTAGGATGAAGTCATTGTGGAGTAGCACAGGCCCTAAATCTGATGGCCTGTGTCCCTGGAAGAGGAGGGAAATCGGGGCGCAGACACAAACAGCGGAACGGCCACGAGGACACGACGCAGAGCCCCAGCCCCTGTGCTGTCACAGGCGGAGAGCGCCAGGAATCACCCGCAGCCCCAGAGGCGGTGAGGCCAGGGACAGCCTCCCCGGGGGCCTCCAGAGGGGGTGTGGCCCTGCTGCGACCTCAGTCGGGACTCCTGGCCTTCGGGGACCGTGGGGGGCAGACTGCCACGGTGTTCCTGCAGCGGGCTGCTGTGGTTTGTCACGTTTGTTACGGCAGCCACAGGGAGCGGGGACAGGCCGCCACACGCTATTCCCATGAGCATCACATACTGAATCTGTGAATCAATTTTTACTTCTTTGAGAAGATCTAATCTAATTAGAACCCACCTTCATTGTTTTAAAATTTTTTTTAGACTTATTTATTTTTGATAGACAGAGACAGAGAACAGTGGGGGAGGGGCAGAGAGAGAGAGGGAGACCCAGAATCCGAAGCAGGCTCCAGGCTCCGAGCTATCAGCACAGAGCCCGACGTGGGGCTCGAACCTGCAAACTGTGAGATCATGACCCAAGCTGAAATCGGACACTTAACCAACTGAGCACCCAGGCGCCCCTACAACCCACCTTTAAGTGCTCAAGAAAAAGTGGTTTCAAAGCCACACTGACTCAGCTGAGCGTTACTAAACAAAGTCCTCATGTTTGTGACCACAGCCTTCTGTGTTCACAGAGCCTCTGATTTTGCAGAACCAGCAATAATCAGGGTTATGGCAACCCCATCACGTGATGGACTCGCTCACTTGTGCCAGAACTAATTTCCAAAACATCCGGGGCACTAGTGTCACAGTTGGGAGGCGGAGCAAAGATGCAGGAGGCCTGGGGTCCACCCGGATTTGCTCCAGGCCCCTGGCAGGGGGAGGGGGGGGACACGGGTAAGTAGGTGGTGGGAACGCAGTTTGGGACGGGCTGAGGGGGGAGGGGACCAGCGGACTGGAGGGCCTGCCCCTGCCAGGAGGGTGGATCACGGAAGGCTTTCCAGAGGCAAAGTGGCCGCACCAGCCTCCGGAGGACAGCGGTGGCGGCTCGTATAAGATGGGGCGGGGGCTCGTCCCAGGGAGGGGGGCTTGGAGAAGCCTCTGAAGAGTGGGAGGGAGCGGCAGGCAGGGCAGGTGGGGCCAGAGCGGGATGAGCTGGGATGCCATGCTCTGAACACAGATATTTTTCTTCGGGAACACACAGAGCACTTCTGGTGAAAAAGGGGATGACTCCATCATGGATCTTCTCCCACCCACCCCCACAGCATTCCCGGGAAATCTATGTGTCACACATAGTAGGGAGCCTCCAATCTGCCTGGAGGTCTTCGGGTCCTCATTCAGAACCCGAGCCAAGCTGGCCCCGTTCTCGAGCCTGAACGCTCACTGTGCTTTTTCTAGGCGTTTTTCATGCTGCCTTTGTGACCAACTGCATCCTTTTATATGCTGCTTGCAAATGCGTGTATATTCACAAAATAATGTATCGCCAGACTCCACATCCAATAAGAGGCTTGAGAAGGTGCTAGGAAGCCTTGAGGAGGTGCTAAGTAGCCTTGAAGAGGTGCTAAGAGCCTTGAGGAGGTGCTAAGGAGCTTTGAGGAAGTGCTAACAGCCTTGAGGAGGTGCTAAGGAGTCTTGGGGGAGTGCTAAGAGCCTTGAGGAGGAGCTAAGAAGCCTTGAGAGGTGCTAAGGAGTCTTGGGGAGGTGCTAAGGAGCCTTGAGGAGGTGCTAAGGAGACTTGAGGTGCTAAGTAGCCTTGAGGTGGTGCTAAGGAGCCTTGAGGAGGGTTAAGAGCCTTGAGCAGGTGCTAAGAAGTCTTTGGGGAGTGCTAAGAGCCTTGAGGAGGAGCTAAGGAGCCTTGAGGAGGTACTAAGGAGCCTTGAGGAAGTGCTAAGAGCCTTGAGGAGGTGCTAAGAGCCTTGAGCAGGTGCTAAGAACTCTTGGGGGAGTGCTAAGAGCCTTGAGGTGGCGCTAAGGAGCCTTGAGGAGGCACTAAGAAACCTTGAGGAGGTGCTAAGGAGCCTTGAGGAAGTGGTAAGGAGCTTTGAGGAAGAGCTAAGGAGCCGTGAGGAGGTGCTAAGAGCCTTGAGGAGGCGCTAAGGAGCCTTGAGGAGGTGCAAAGGAGCTTTGAGGAGGTGCTAAAAGCCTTGAGGAGGCACTAAGGAACCTTGAGGAGGTGCTAAGGAGCTTTGAGGATGTGCTAAGAGCCTTGAGGAGGTGCTAAGAAGTCTTGGGGGAGTGCTAAGAGCCTTGAGGAGGCGCTAAGGAGCCTTGAGGAGGTGCTAAGGAACCTTGAGGAGGTGCTACGAGCCCAACTGGAGTAAATTCCACCTTTTTGGAAGAAAGTGTGAAATGCATTGCACTGAGTCCTGATGACCAGTGTGCCCGGATGCACACACACCAGCCCCACACCCCATCCTGTTCTGATTCCAGACCTCACACACGAGACTTCCCAGGAATTCGGCAGGTACGTGTCCTGAAAACCACCAGTCAGGCCGGTCTTCTGGCTCCTGAACACAGTTTACCCACAAAAATTTCATTAGTTTCTCCTCGCTCGCCAGGAACAGAAGTTTCATTCTTTCTACTTGGTACAGCGGTGTTTCGTTTTGTCTGCTTTAGTGAAAATTCTCAGGGTAAGCTGATTCAAAATAAAACAATCAGCAAGTTCTTTTTTTTTTTTTTTTTTTTTTTTTTTAGCCAAACCTAAAGCAGCTTTTCCATAACGGGTTACTTTTACCTGTTAATCTGCAAGTGACCATGATCAGAAAGGAAAAGTCCTCTGTCCCACATAGCTGAACTAGAGTGCTTTTATTTTCCTTTCAGAGCTGAGACAGCACATTGTCCCTGGGTCACTTTATTATTCTTTTTAATGTTTATTTATTTATTTGGAGAGAGAGAGCACGAGCAGAGGAGGGGCAGAGAGAGAGGGAGAGAAAATCCCAACCAGGCTCTGAGCTGTCAGCACAGAGCCCAACGTGGGGCTTGAACCTACAAACCATGAGATCGTGAGCCAAGCTGAAGTCAGATGCCTAACCGACTGAGCCACCCAGGCACTGTCCCCGGGTCACTTTAAACAGCATTACCAAAATATTGAGGGCCTCAGCAATGCGTGCACGATAGACTTTAGGACTGAAATAATTATGGGTACCAAAACACGATTTTTCATGTCGATCAAATGAAAACACAAGTACATATTGAAACCGTGTACATAAACCCACATCTTGCGATCAGATTTTTCAAGAAGGTATTTCTCCCCTGTGACAGGGGGACTCTCCCCATTAGTATAAAAACCAGCTAACTGCCAATGTCCTGCTCATGTTCAAGGCAGCCTACGAGACAGCAAAATAAACAAGATATGGGGCATCATTTTGACTTTGAGATTAAATGATCGTAAGTCTCAGGAGGTGGCTCGCTGTCCTTGGGTCGGGCTCCTCATGGGTTCGCTCTGTAGTGACTAGAACCGTCTTCCTATCTGACCTGGCAAGGTCATGGGTGTTAGAGGTCACGGAGGGTCAGGCTGAGCCACTGTAATCCCGGAGGAAGGGGAACCCTGGCGCAGGCACAAGTTGAAACCACCTGCGGACGAAAAGAAGCCGGTATCTCTTCGTCAGTGGGCCCGAGGGGGCTGCCTGCTGAGCACCCGGCTTTATCTCTGTCCTCCCGGGCCTGTCATAGGGTAGAGCTGGCTCTTGAGATGAGCGAAGGGGGTGGTCTTGCTTGGGTCCTGGAACTCACGCTTTCATGAGCCCCGTGTTCTCCAACCAGTGTTGATCTAACCACCTGTCCTGACCAGGAAGCCTGGGGACAAGGGGGTCTCTTCCTTGACAATTTCTGGATGACTTCCGTTGTCCTAAAGTTTTATGTGTTCCCCATCATCTCGGGCAGTGAATATACTATCAGTTTTTTATGTCTTTTTAGCAAAGAAAACTATAATTGGGAAGTCACACAGAGCGTTGGGTGTTGAGGGACGATCCGCTTCTGTCCAGGACCATGTTTCCAGCCTCATATCTGAGCTTCAGCCACCCAGACGCACACTGGGTTTCCTGGTAGCCCGTGGAGTACACAATCTTGATGGTGCCATCGGGGTATTCCCTCCTCTTGAAGCAGGACGTTTGAATCTCCCTCTGCCCGTTGCTGAACACAATGGTTCTGTCACCGTTCCTGACGGGGAAGAGTAGCCTGGTAAGTCAGCCCCCTTGGCGGCCGGAGCTGCCCCTGTGCAGCATGTCGGGGCTGCGTGGGCATGAGCGAGGTCCAGAATCCTCATTCCAGACCTTAGTGAGCGAGGGCAGAGAGCGTGAACGGCCAGAGCAGGGGAGGCGCACAGTGGGTTCAGGGTATTGACAGAAACTCGGTCGGGCTGAGGGCAGGTGCGCTGGAGAATGACAGGGTGGTGGGCCTGCTCACGCAGTCTGAGGTCCTGGGCTGGAAGTTTTACCTTGAAGGAGAGAGGTGGGGACTGAGGGACCATGATGGATAATCGTTCAAGAAGAGTGACCCAGAGCCCATGTAGACTGCCCTATGAGGAAGCTGGGAAAAGTCCATCATGACGTCGAGCCACGGCGAGCCGGCTGGGTGCCGATGGCCTCGGGTTTTACCCTCTGCACATCGGGCATCAGGGAGGAGCGTGCCCTCGGAGCACTTTCTCAGTGTGTCTCAGAGAAGTTGTCCTGCTATCGACTCAGGTTTCTAGACGGGGGCATTCACTGAAGACTCAAAGTATTTTTTCGGTTGCAACTCAAGATGACCAAGGTCAGGGAAGAGAACAAAAACCAGTGTTTTCATTCATGTTCTCCATAGAGGGAACCAGATCAAAGTCATAGACAAAACCTCAGGGTCAGTGACATTATTTTCGATTAGTACCCTTACACAAATACTTAGACTTCTACAAAAAGTTGAATTAACCTGAAGAAATGCTTGACCATATGCACCTGTCGTGAAACTGGCCTTTCCACACTGACAGCTGTCCTGTCAGGAAACACAGTCTCTTCGCGTCCGTCACTCAGACGTTTCACTGTCCCATCCAGAAACACGGCTTCCTTTGAGCCATCAGGGTGGTATTTTTCTGTGGAAAACATGTTTTAAAAATGGCTCTCCCTAGTCTCCCTGCTGTATCTCTCAGCTGCTCGAACATGTTTTACAGCGACCCATCCCATAAAGGATTAGTATTCAAGACTCGATTTTGTATCCTGCTCTACTATTTTTATTTGAATATCTTGTTCCAGACAGATTGACCGTCTTTGGTCTCATTAGAACACGAAATCTGTATTCTCCCAGCTTTGCTCAGATTATCCCCCCAGTTACATTTTTCCTTTCCTTCCATGTGTTCTCTGGCTCCTTCAAGGTAGAAAGTCGTCATCGATCCCAGAGCAGCTTGGGCTTCTGAACGCCTTTGACCCTTAACTGTTGTCAACCTTCACTTCTGGTTTTCCACAGTGACTCGGGGTGTCAGACCAGGAAATGTGGTAAAGATCCTGACTCCCTCCATAGTGGCCTCCATGGACAACGCTGACTTACAACCTGATGCAAGAGGTAGAACACTTAGGGATGTCTGGTGGGCTCAGTCTGTAGAGCATGCAACTCTCAATCTCAGGGTCATGAGTTCAAGCCCCACTTTGGGCGTGAAGCCAAAAAAGAGGGGCGCCTGGGTGGCTCGGTCGGTTAAGCTTCCGACTTCGGCTCAGGTCATGATCTCACGGTTCATGAGTTTGAGCCCCATGTCGGGCTCTGTGCTGACAGCTCAGAGCCTGGAGATGCTTCGGATTCTGTGTCTCCCTCTCGCTCTGCCCCTCCCCCACTCACGCTCTGTCTCTCTCTCAAAAATAAATAAACATTTAAAAAAAAAAAAGAAAAGATGTTGAATCAAATTTAATTGACCCATTTCTATTTGCGTTCTTAAAATATTCATTTGCTTCTTTTTGTTTTGTCAAACGTTGGCAGTTGCTGGCAGACAAGAGACAGCCCAAATATATGTGAGAAAAATAAATGTGGTGACAAATCTGACAACCGAAGAAAAATTCTACCATTAAAATAGTTTTTAGCAAAAAACTACAAAAGCTTGTTTTCGTGTGGTAATTGATGGACCGCCCAGAAGAAATTGGGGGGGCTCTTTGGAACAAGACTTTTGAACACTGAATTCACGGACTTCCCGGTACTACTCAATGGACAAGTCTGCTGATTTGTACGGATTTACAAGAACGCGTGCGTAACGCACAAGCACATCTATAAAATGGCAGGATAAACGAGGCCTTCGGCTCTGCTCCCGAAATGCCGGTCATGGGTAGCAGTTTTGAAGGTATGGGACGTGCCTCCGAGGACAATAATAGGGCCTAGAATTCCCACGGAGAGAGAATGAAATACGGATCGTCAAAATACCTTTCTCTTTTGGGAGACCTGAATTAACCTCCATCAGTCATCTGAGGCGGCACGTGTGAACTAGCAGGTGTAATGTTCCCTTCTCCAAACCTTGCTGAAGGTCCCTGAGGACAGCAATTGCTCTGGGGTCCACCTCTCCGCTCACTTGTCGAGTCAGAGCCTAAAGGACAGGTCGTGACAGTAAAGACCCAACGTGACCCAACGAGATACACATGAGCGTCGCTGGAAAGCACGTCGAGGAGAACATGAATGCCCCTGGACCGTCCGTGAGGATCTGTTTAACGATGACCTTGACTCTCTCAGCACCCGGCAGGTCAGACGCTCTGGAAACGGCCACTGCCACGTATCCAGTAATGCTAAATAAAATAACATGGAAACCCACGAAAACGAGCTCCCACGCTCCAGGCAAAGGCCACGCACGCACGGCAGCGGCCGCCGAGAAGCAGACGGAAGGGGAGCCTGAGCACGTGGTCTCCACATCCCGGGCTTGGCTCCTGGTGGCTCTGCTGGTGATCAGAACTCATCCCTGCTTACAGACGACACACAGAGAGGTCGCTCCCCGGACACAAGGAAGAACTAGGAAACACCCACCCTGGGCAAGGGGAGCACACCAGGGAAACTGCCCTCTTCTGAGCTTCCCGAAGAATCTGAGTCCAGGTCGCCCCCAGACTAGACACCAGCCTGGAGGAGCCCCTGGAACCTCGGGCAGGAGCAGGCACGGAGCTTTCTGGATTGGCAGCCCCAAGCCGGGCCCCGCCTGGGGATGGCCGCCCAAGGCAAGCGGACACGTGGAACCACAACCATGGAACCGGCCAGGGAGCCGCCGTGGGGAGCAAGAGCCAGCACAGCGGCACCAAGGGGGCTCCGAGGCCACCAGCGTGATGTTACCAGGATCAGACCATAAAGTGGACGTGTGCGGAGTGGTTGAAGAATTACAAGAAGAAGTTGAAAACAGGAGAGAAGTGATATTAGCCGAAAAAGACTAGGTTAATTTGAAAAATACCTAAATGAAGTGAAAAAGATAATCTTTAAAACTAAAGCGAAAAATACGGCGCCTGGGTGGTTCAGTCAGTTGAGCATCCAACTTGAACTTGATTTCAGCTCAGGTCATAATCTCACCGTTCGTGAGATCAAGCCCGGAATCGGGCTCTGTGCTGACAGCGTGAAGCCTGCTTGGGATTCTCTCTCTCTCTCTGTCTCTCTCTCTCTCCCTCTCCGACCCTCCCCTGCTTGTGCTCACTCTCTCTCAAAATAAATAAATAAGCTGAGAAAAAATTAGAGCCAAAAGGTGCATTAAGTTGATGTAATATTCAGCGAAAGAGAAAATCGATGAGCTAGGAGATAATTTTAAAGGAATGTAACAAAGACAGGAAAAATATAATGTGACGAGCGACAAGGAGGGTAAGAGGAGGCGGGCTCATACACCCGCAACTGGAGGGAGAGAAACAGGGGAGGAAGGTCACGCTGGTGAGGACAAGAGCCGAGAACTTCCCTGAACCTGTAACAGGGCTGCCGGATCAGATGGACGGCGCCCCGTGACATTTGAGTTTCAGATGACTACTAACGATTTCTAGAGTAAGTGTGCCCACATGCGTATTGCACAGAACATACACCAGCCATTCACCGCTTTCCTGAAATTCAGATTTAGCGGGGCCTCCTGCGACGTCAGCAGCCCTGCTCACGGAAGACGGGAGTCATTCAAGCAGAGATGCACGCCGTCCCCCACGCGCTGAATGCAAGCCCATCTGCAACCAGACCGGTCGTAACGAGCCGGGAGACACAACATTTCCTGAAAGCGGCAAGACAGAAAAGAATCGCCTTCAAGGGAGGAAGTTAGGTGGAGGCCAGACCTTCCAACAGATGCTACAGGAGACAGAAAGGAAGCTTCAGCATGCTGAGAAAAATTCGTCTTTATCCTTTTGCTCAAAATTCTCCAGTGATTTCTCTCCGCACGAACGTCCAGGTTCTCACCGTGTCTCCACACACAAGGTGCAGAATAACAACACCCCCTCCCTGTGTACCCCCTCCGTTGTCGATCTTCTTACTTTTCTCTGTAGCTTTTAATACGTGTTGGGTTTTATTTACTTACTTCCACCTCTCTGTTGTCTGATCCCAGGAGTTGCGCACGACCCCGTTCTCCCTCGAGCCTTGTGTTGATGCTCTTAGGGCTCTGCTTCCTCTGGGGCCGGAGCCCCCTCTCCTTCCTCATGCTTCTTCCTTGACCAGTGTAACCAGCTTCTTTGTGTTTAGTATTTATTTCAAATTACTGATTTTTGCCTTCGTTGATGCTTTGTACGATAGCTTTGTTTTTTCCTCTTTCACGGATTTAAGGCTTTATATGTATTTTGTTTTCGTTAATTATATTTATTACGTTTCATGTTTGACTTGGCTTTCCTCTTTAACTGCTTGAGGTAGAGATAAGTGCTCATGAATTTTTGGTCTTTCTTCCCTAATATAAACACGCGTGCCTGTAAATTCCCTCCACGCAACTTTTTGGTTACATCCTTCCAATCTTGTTAGCATTTATTTTTCCAATGCAGTTCTAAGGGAGACTTATTTTTTACTGTAGTTTGTTTTTGTTTTTGTGTTCACGAGTTATGTTTGAAAGTGCCTTGAAATAATTTCCAGATGTACGGTGTGTTTTAGTTTTCTTATCGCCATTCATTTTAATTTAGCTAAGTTGTTATCGAACCATAGCTCGTATCCCTACCTTTTCTTTGAAATCTATCGTCTTGCTTGATGGCCCGCGATGGAGTCCTCTCCCCCACAACATTCCGTATGTGCTTGAGAACACCGCATATGGTGCATAAGTGTACAAACGCCTTCAGATGAAGATTTCTAGTGTTGTCAGATATTTCAAATATTTTGTTCTCTTCCTGGTTTTAAAATCAGCTCAAGTTATTAAGTAGTGACAGAAGTCGAGTGTCGGTTGAGTGTCCTGTTCCGAATGTGATGCAGACGCCTGTCAGGGATGTGGGGAAATTAAATCAACACCACTTAACCAGAAGGGGAAAGGATCGCCCTGGGATTGATTTCTGCTGTCACTCAAACAGGACATAACTGTGTGTTGTTTCTGTCGTGCCTGGGGGACACTTCTCATATCTCCCCCACGAAACACGGTGCTCCTTTGGCCCCAGGAGCTTTCCCTGCCCCAGCTGGGGACTCACGAGCAACAGACTGTACCTGACATGCCCAACCTGGGTGCATTCATCACATTTCCTGCAGAGAGAAAGGGCAACTGCCTAGATGGGAGAAAAGTACACTCGAGTGTGAACTCAGGTCATTCGTGTGCTACTTGGTTAACAGGAGGGCTGACCCTGCAGGTGGTTTTGATTCTGGGAATTACAGACTCGGAGGAATGGAACCACCACACACACCACGTGGGGAAGTCTTGGTTTTTGTAAAATTTCAGTGTGGTTGGTTTGAAAAGCAGAGGACAGAGCTAACCCATCTAGAACCGATCTCAAAGAACAATAAAACTGAAGCATCGGAACCGGTGAAACACGTGTGTGGTTTAAAGTCATGAAAGCAAAGTATTGAGCCTCTGGAATTAAATAACCCACGTCTCGCACATGGGACAAGGAGCCTAATCTTTCAACAGAGACGGCTGGTGGCTACTCACAAACTCGACCCTTGTCGCAGCCTCTGCTGAGGGCGTTTCTAGCATTTCACCCCCTCTCCGGACTTGCCAATCGGGCTGAAGCCAGTTCCAAAACTATTTGCAGGGGTCAGGGAGGATATTTAGCAATGTCTCCAAGTGTTCAGCCCAGCATGGGATCCATTTCCAAGTTGGCCCCAGATCAGGAAGTGGTATTTTTCCTGTGCTAAGAAGCCAGATTTAACCATTCCTGCTGCTAGAGGCCAGGCAGGAAACAACACAAAAGTACAAAACCCAAAGGGCAGAACGTTGTTCACAAATGCAGATGGCCAGGCAGAGAATGTCAGAAGCTGAGAGTAGAGACAAAGCTGCGGAGACATAAAGGCAGAAGGCCGCCCCCAAGTTCACAGGAAACTAGCTGCAAGGGATTCTCACATGTTGGAGTTAGCAGATCTCCTTGGCGTTAGAATTAACATAACAATTCATTTAGGGGTGCCTGGGCGGCTCAGTGGGTTGAGCATCTGACTTTGGCTCAGGTCACGATCTTGCGGATTGTGGGTTCAAGCCCCGCGACAGGGTCTGTGCCGACAGCTAGGAGCCTGGAGCCTGCTTCGGATTCCGTGTCTCCCTCTCTGACCCTCCCCTGCACTCTCTCTCTCAAAAATAAACAAACATGAATATTCACATATATACAAATAACTCATTTCAAATGTAAACCCTCAGCCACTGCAGAGGCTGGAAGAAAAGGTGCATTTGGAGTGAAGGCCTAGTCAGGGAGGGGCTCTGTGGAGCAAGCATAGGACAGGAGGAGCGGGGGGCCCCGGAAGTGGCTCGGGATTAACTCGGGGACCAGAGTGACCCAAAGACTTCCGGTCTTCGCCACGCGTAGCACCAAGCATTGTCACCCACCCCTCACCGAGGAGGACCCAGAAATTGGTATCACACACAAATCCCATAGTCAGCGCTCATACAAGTGCATTGTGACATGTATATAAATCACATTCCATTGCGGGGACTCGATGG